>NW_020884920.1:1317264-1725441 GCF_003945725.1 Corapipo altera | reverse complement strand
GGGGGGGGACAGGGACAGAGTGAGGGACAGGGACAGAGTGAGGGACAGGGACAGAGGGGGGGGACAGGGACAGAGTGACGGGGACAGGGACAGAGGGGGGGGACAGGGACAGAGGGGGGGGACAGGGACAGAGTGAGGGACAGGGACAGAGGGGGGGGACAGGGAACAAAGCAGGGGGACGGGGCGGGGGGATAGGGACAGAGAGGGAGGACAAAGAAGGGGGACAGGGACAGCGCGGGAGGGCAGAGCCGGAGGGACAGGAGCAGCAGGGTGACAGTCCCTCCGCGGCTCTGCCCCGCGCTGAGCGCACCCCAAAGCACCGGGGAGGCGGCGGTGGGTTCGGTGGGTTCAGCCGGTTCTGCAGGTTCAGCCGGTACCGGCAAGGGGGGACCCGCTGTTTGATCACGCGGGGAAAAAGGGATGCAAACCCGGGAGAGCCCCGAGGGCGGTGGAAGGGATGAGGGGAACGGGAAAGCGCCGAACTGCTTTCACATGTATCACTTCTCCCTTCTGTTTTCTCCCTGGAGGGATCAATGGGCAGTGGCAGGAACTCACCAGATTCTGTAGCAGCGTTATATACTTTGTAGTGTTCATTTGTATAAGTTAAGGTGTGTACATATTGTGTTCATATTGTACTAACATGTGCTTTACACAACCTAATGTTTTGTGTTCCATTCTGGTGAATGCAATGAACATGCATCAAACTAAAGGGTCTTTTTCTTGAGCGATCATACTGAATTTAAAATACAACAAACTACAGAACTAATTAAAATTACTCTTCTGTAAAAGCCCTGTGTTTGCCAGCAGAGTTTATTCTCTTGTTATGCTGCTCCTAGCTTGAGTGTGAGCCTTCAAAGTCTTTTTTTCACCCTTTATTCTGTGGGAACCACGAGTGTGAATTCCTTGGGAACAGAGGAAATGCTGGCATGCACTGGAGTATTCCTGACAGCAAGTGCTGGTCCATGGCCACGTCCCTGCTGTGACCACCCTCCTCATGGCCTTGCATGGAGGTGCTGCTGGGTGTGATGGCTTTGCTCTAAGTACCCAAGGACGGACCTGGTGAGCTGCTCTTCCCAGTGCTTCCCAAGCTGTGGGTGTAGGAGGGCTGGTGGCTCGCATGTTAAGCTCCTGCCTCCGCTCTGTAGCCTGTCCTTCGTGGCCAGGCTGTTGTCCTTTGTGGCCAGGCTGTCCTTCATGGTCAGCCCATACTCCTCCATGCTGAGGCCACCTTTCATGGCCAGGCTGTCCCCTGTAGCCAGACCACCCTTCCTGGCCAGCCTACATTTCATGACCAGGCTGTTGTCCTTCATGGCCATGCCTGTTCTTCACACTCTGGCCACCTTTCACACCTTGGTTGTTCTTTGTGGCAGACTGTTGTCCTTCATGGTCAAGTTGTCCTGCATGGCTGGACACCTTTCACATCCAGGTTGTCCTTTGCAATCAGGCTCGTCCTTCCCGGACAGGCCATGTTTCATGGCCAGAGTGTTGTTCTTCATGGCCAAGCTGTCCTCCATAGACAGGCCACCTTTCACGTACAGGTTGTCCTTGGTGGCCGGGCCCATCATTCCTGGCCAGACCAGTGTCCATTGTGGCCAGCCTGAACTTCATGGCCAGGGGCACCTCTCTGGTCAGTTTGGCCTCAGGCTGGCGGTGTGGGGCAGCCAGGCCAGGCCCTGCCATGCCCCCTGTGTGCCCGCTCGGAGCGGAGCGGGTCGGAGCGGTGCAGAATGGGTCAGAGTGGAGCGGAGAGGTGCAGAGAGGGTCGGTACACAGCGGGTCGGTGTGGTGCGGAGCGAAGCAGGTCGGTGCGGTCCGGAGTGGTGCAGAGCAGGTCGGAGCGGGTCGGGTCGGTGCAGAACGGGTCGGTGCGGTCTGGAGCAGTGCAGAGCGGGTCGGCGCGGTGCAGAGCGCGTCGGAGCGGTGCGGAGCGGGTCGGTGCGGTGCGGAGCGGGTCGGTGCGGTCCGTGCCGCCTCTCGGCGGAGGCGGTGGCGAAGCCGCGCCCGCCCGTGAGTGACGGCGGCGGCACTTCCTGCGGGCGAGCGGCGGCGGCGGGGCCGGAGCCTTTGTGCGGGAGCGGGAGGAGGGTCCCCGCGGCGCCCCGCGGCCCCGGGCGGGCGGGCAGGAGCGGGGGAGGCGGCGGCTGCAGTGCGGATACCGGCGGGGGAGTCCCTTCCTCCGCCTCCAGCTCCGGGAAGGACAGAGGAGGCGCCTCCGCTCCGCCGGCTCCGGACACCAGGTATTTACCGGCCCCTGCGCTCCCGGGGCCCGGCGGCGGGGCAGGGGCAGGGGCAGGGGCAGGGGCGGCCGGTCCGCCCCGCCGGGCGCGGGGGATGCGCTGCCGCGGGGACCACCCGGCCGGGCCCGGGGCGCTTCCCGCGGCCTGCCCCGCACAGCCCCGCACAGCCCCGCACAGCCCCGGCCGCCCCCCGGGACCCACCGGCCAGGGCAGGGGCGGCTGGGGCCGGGGTAAAGCCACCCTCGAGGTTTTGAGGTCGTAACAGAGCGGTCATATCCGCGCTGGTGGAAATAAAGAGGGGTTTGGGGTTGTTCTCCCCCCAGTCACCAAACTTGCCCTTGGGAGGTTCACTTCCCTCTGGGGGGCTCAATTCCCTTTTTGGGGGGCTCTACCCGCTCCTCCCCGGGGCCGGGAAGGGTCGCTCACTGGGAAAGGGGGAGATGCTGAAATTGCCCGAAAATCCCTCTGTATGGGAAAGCTGGACTTCTGCTGACAGTTCCCATGGGGATAGGAAAACAAGGCTTTATGCCATCATTTAACAGCTGTCTTTGAAACTCCTGGCCTCGTAGGGTTAATTGCACTGGATTTTTTTTTTTTCCCTCGGAGATTGATCGCTGTCTAGGAGTTAAAATCTTGTTTTTGTACCTACTGGGATGTTGATCTTACAAAGATGGCACAGTTCAGCGTTTCCACATACAAGCCTAGAACATTAAAACGTTCAGATTCAATAGCTCTTGAATAGGCAACAGGCAATGTTAAAAATGTCTTTGCTCCTTCAGATCTCTCTGACAAAGAATTTGGGAACTGTCTCTTATCTCTTTCTTGCACCATTTTCTTACCTAGGTCTGTTTTCTGTTTACAAGCCTGAAGATGGCTGCTGCTGCTTCCTGCAATGTGGAAGAAGATGAGAGCCTGAAGGGATGTGAACTCTATGTTCAGAAACACAACATCCAACAGATTTTAAAAGAGTGCATTGTAAACCTTTGCATAGCAAAACCAGACCGACCCATGAAGTTCCTCAGAGAACACTTTGAAAAATTAGAAAAGGTCAGTGATTTTCAGGTGGCTTACTATTTTCCATTTTTAAATTGAAAAAGATTGTTTAAAGAGTTTCCAATATTTTGGTACATTTTTTCTTTCAAATTTTAAATTATCGTGAAACTGTGAAAAAGTAGACTGTCAGAAGAAAAGAAACCGAACCCTTCATTTGCTGATGTCTAATGTAATATTGGCTATTGTTTAGAATTTTCTGTGCAATATTATAATTCCTCATCAAACTGCACTTGTTAAAAATGACCCAAATTGTTACGATCATACTTTGTGTTGTGATATGTGGTATCCTGGACTTTCATCTGTGGAAAGAACCTTCTTGTGGGTGCGAAACATGTTGTGCCCTGTTTATTCTAGTGTCAGGTGATGCGATTTTCCCTTCCTCTAAAACTGAACAAAATCAGGGAACCAACCAGTTTTGAAAATCATTAAAACAGTTTGCTATTTAATTCCACTGCTCTCTCCCACCTGCAGTACTTATCCCAGGATTCTCTGACAAGGGATGCATTCAGAGAGACCTCACTTACTGTGACTGTCTTCTTAAGCACCTTAGAGAGGGAAACATTTTAGAACATTCCCAGACAAATTCTTACTAAAGCCTATGGGAGTCTTTGCAGGAAGAGCATGTTCTGTGAGCACAGCTTTTCCCTGGGGATGAGATTCATCCAGAAATAAATGGGAGCACAGGGCAAGTTGTTGGCTATACAAGTCCTCAGCCTGCCAGAGAATTTATTCATATACTTAGTTTAAGAAGAGGATTATTTGCTTTTTTTTGAAGGAAACATCTAAAGTTTGTAGGTTTAAGAGATAAGTTTTATGTAGTTTCTTCCTTCAAGAGGCAGAATTTTATAAGGACAGAGTAAGAAGAATAATAAACAGTGACTAATACATGAAGCTGGTATATTACCAGTGATGTAAAGCATTTTAAACATCTCACTGTCTGCTTTTCAGACACATTTCTGTATAGGTGAGTATATGCCAAATTCATGTAGTTTTAAAAGAACCCATTGTGGTGGCAGCCCAGTGAGAATGCTTGTGACATCAGAGAGGAGTAGGAAGTACAAGATGGTTTTTAATTCTAATGCTTATTATTAAAAAGAAGCAATCTCTTAATTCTGCATATTCTAAAATTCTGACAGCCAAGACCCATTTCAAGAGAGTCAAAACTGTTGAATTTACTTTATTATGTTATGAGTTATTATCCATCATAATGAGTGCAGTTTTGGACTTCCTGAAAAGAAGGATAAGCACCATTTTTGAAAACAAAAAAGAAGTTAAAATATGCTGTAGTATTTTGGAATATGCTCCATAGCTAGAGGAATTGTACTGGGGGAGTTTGGCTTCATTGATCTAAACACAGTACACAGAATTGAAGCAGGAAGGCAGTTCCTACCATTGAGAAATACTCTATTTTTTTCATTTGATCTCCTATTATTTCCCAAAGAACAGCGGATACCAGAACACTGTAGGACATCAGTCAGGATGCAAACACAGAAGCTGATGGATATCACTTGTCTCAAAATGGAAGGAGAGTCTCAAGGCATCAAATGCAGTGAATATCATAGTTACTGTGGGAGGAAACAATCCTGGCACTGCCTCTCTAGAGCAGCCTGGGGGCTAAGCCTGCTGAGCCTGAAGGCTTTAGGCTGCTCCTGGAGGGTTCCAGAACTGTAATTCTTGTTCCTACAACAGTTTGACTTCCTTGTCCAACCATCTCTGAGGGCTTTCTTGGGATGAACTGCACTGTGGAGGATTTTCTGCTGCAGAATAATATTTTGACTTGGTTGGTTGCATAATACCAGTTGAAGGAAGGCTTGTAAAGATAGAGAAATTCTTTCAGTGAGTTTTATCCTGTTTTTATACACTTGTCATATGCAGCTATTTTGAAGAATCATAATGGAATTGTTAATTTAGAAATTGTTAATTAGATTTTTATATGTAAGTGAGCAATACCAATATGGCAAATTTGCTATTAGCACCTTTAGTTTTGATCCTATGCAGGGAGAGGAATGAAAATCTTTGGGTTTAAGCATGATTTTCTAAACAAAGTCATGCGTTTTTCCACCCAAGTGTGGTATTTTGGGCTTTTTTCCCAAACTCATTAAAACAGACAACACGTTCCACTGAAGAGAGCAGTAGAATAACAGTTTATCTGTCAAAAAATCATGTGGGCACTTTGGAGATGAAGTGTAGGATATTTTTCGAGTGGTTAAAAAAGGAACTCGTGGAAAATATGAAGAGCTTGATCCACAGCAATATACTGGAGCTACCTCAGAGGTGAATTGAAAAAAAAAGTGTATTTCATTTTGCTTGTTCTTAGCTCCATCTCACAAAATCAACTCATAAAAGCAAGATTTATTATGATATGCAAGATCAGACAGGATTATAAATGCTTTTCACCTCACTTCTGATGACATCAGAGTTGGGTCCATTGCCTTCAGCCCACGTCTGTGCTGCTAAATTAGAATGGGTCAGGGACTAACCCCTGACCCCACAACACTGACTGGCCCCAAACATAATTCTTAGGTCTAACAGGTCTAGGAGCAGGTTTGTTTTGGCAGGGGTTGGTAGGAGCAGCTGAGAACAGAACCAGGGAACGAGCTGCTGGTTGGGGGATGTGGACTGTCTTGGGCTGGTGCTCAGGTCCATGGCTGGGCCCCTTTTATTTCACAGTATGGACATGGTCTGAGAGGGCTGTAGAGTGAGAACGTGAACAAATACTTAGGAATAAAGCGCTGGGGATTGAGGTTTGATATTTGATTTCAGGATCATCTCTTTCAGCTGGAAGAGTGCCCAGGTTAGAAAGAAATGCCTGATGGCTTTCTAAATTTGCAGCTTGTTTGTATCAAGTACAATATTAAAAAACCCATGAAAACTCTGAAAATAATTGTAGGAGAACTTTAATAGATATTTTTCAGTTCACTTAATACTGTCAGGACCTGCTTGTCTTAAGATGCCAGTAATTGCTTGGAATCAGCCTATATTTCTATATACTGAAGTTTGCAAGTTGGTTTTCATATGTTGTGACCTACAGACTTCAAGATGACATCTACTCTGATCACATTAACAGCTACTTTGTAAAAATCTGTAACATGCCCCTGAGCACAGAAAAAAATTGAAAACAGTTTAGATACTTGAGATTTTAAAAACTGTCACGTTTCCTTTATATTATTTGTTTTATGTTTCCCTGTGACTGTATAGAATTTCATGTTGGTGGATGGGTTGAGGAAAGCCCTTCCCTTTGGGGCATTAGTTGGCTCTTTTAGAGTGGGGGAATAGATGTTAGCTAAGAAACTGTGGCATTATTTTAAGAGCTGTTATTAGGTCCTGTTTACTTGAGGACTAAAGAAGGCATAGCAGAAAAAACAAGGAAGCCATATTTTGTCTCTGGTTCTTACCTTATGTAGAAGTTGTTAATTACTAAGAAGTTACAGGCAAAGCTTTGTATTTTCAGCCATACTGCAAAACTTTAATTGGTGTCAGGCTGTTTAGTGCCATGATTATATGATCAAAGGTGGAGTTGTCTTGCCAGGCTAAGCTCGACTGTTGTTCAAAAGGAAAAAAAAATAGAATAAAGAATAGAACTAATGAAGAAAATGGCACAAAGCAAGGAGAGGCAGCAGGAACCTGCAGGATATGTTTAGGCATTGCTGAGTGCTTTGCTGAAGCCATTTTGCACGCAGTGTATTTCAGAGCAGTGGCTGTGCTGGCTGAGCCAGGCTTTGCTGGTGCCTTCTGGACCTGAGCTCTCTCCAAGTCCCCTCTGTTGCCTTCAGTAGATACAGGAAATACTGTCTTGCTCTAATAAAATTATTGTCTTGGATTGCGGTGGATTGGCAGTGTTTTTATGGATGCAGGCGTGTCTTAAGGTACCACTGGAAAGAGAATTTTGGGAAAACCTGGACCGAACCATCTGTCATTAAAGAAATTGCGCTGCCCCACGTAGCTCCTCCTGGCGGCGTCAGCCAGTTCTGCAGCCCGGCGCTTGAGTGACGGGTTTGCTGTGAACTGGCATCGAAAAGAAAGCGTGTAGTAAACCGCAGAGTCACTCACTGTTAGTAAAATACGCGGTATTTATTTATCATAAAGAGTTTCAGAACCAAAGGCACCAAAATTTGAGCATTAGGCTTTTCTTCTGCAACAGTGTCCTCTCTCAGTGTTTACATTTTGTCCCAAGAGGAAATTTTTCAGTCAGTAATTTCCACCAGAACCTGTCCAAGCCAATAAAATTTGCTCTTATAAGTACAGGTGATGATGCTAACTATAACTCATTCCTTTCAGGTAGGCTGGGGAGAGGTTATGGATTGGAAAGAAAATCCTGTGGAGGAAAAACTATATTAAAAAAATGCATTAACTAAGCAGTTTCATGAAGACTAATAACACAAATACTTCAGTGTCTTTCAAGGCTTGCAAAGCAGTTGGGTGGTATCTGCTCAGTGGTCAGAAATGAGGGTAAAGCGTGAGGGAACATACCTGAGCTACCTGAGAAACTGAGAGAAGCACAGTGATGGGAGCACCATCTGCTCTTGCTGTGTGACTGCGTTTCTGAGCAGGCTTGGGCAACCTCTGCTCCTGCCTCTCCTCTGATATCAGTACTTGGAAGAGCTGGATGAAAATCAGCTCGGGTGGGACCTTTGTGATTGCTGCAGTCAGCCCCAGGCAGGGCGTGAGAGGTATCAAAAACTGGGTCTGTGTTCTGGAACATGACCTCTCTTTACTGTGAGGCGAGGGTAAGAAAGTAGGGAAGAGGTGGTGATGGGTTGAGATACTGGAGACACTGGGGAGGGGGAAAGATGAGAAGTGTTAACAAATTGCAGGAGGTAAAAGGATGCCAGTAAAGGGTCTGCAGAAGGTCAGCGATGCAGTGTGAGTGTCATAGAGTAGGTGGATTTTTGGCAGGAGAATTTTGTCTAGATTTGAAATTATGAATGAGCTGAGATGAAGAGAGGCCACAGAGGATATAGTAATAATAATCAAAGTGGTGGATAACTATGGAGTGGGTAAACACATTAGTGGGAGGAGTGGATGTTAAAGATATTTCTTAGAGATGCTGTAGGGGAAAAGGCAGCACATCCTGTGGGGAAGACAGTGGAAAAATAGTTGGGATTGTGTGAATAATCTCTGATGACAAGGCTGAATGATCATACAGATTGTCTGTTGTGGCAAAGATAAGACTGGAAAGGACATTAAGACCTCCCAAATTTCTCCTGCTTTCAGTAATGGCATCAGTCAGTCCTGTGCTTCCAGCAAAGTGAAGTGGTTTGCCTTTGGCCTTTATTGGTTGCTATAAATCATCATGTCAGTCTCCAGGAGTGGTAGGTGGGTGTTAGAAACCTTCCTGGATTGAGAGCATTTCCTCTGGGTCAGTTCCAGTGCAAAGAGAAATTAGTTACCTGTGCATGAACTGCACATCCTGCACATTTTCTGTGGATAATCCATGTCTGTCAGTCAGAAAACTTTATGAGTGTGCTTGAGGGGGGAAAAGAAGTCATATAGGAAAGACTTTTCACAGCTGTAGCTAGGTTTTTGGTCACTGGTGACATGGTTTGAACAGAAGTGGGATTAAATTACAGATACATGAAATACAGTTATTGCAACACAGCAGCATTGGTTTATAGGTTTGGGGTATGTTGGGCTGTGGCAGTGACACTGGGGGCTTCAGTCAGTGGTGCACACCTGGTCCCCTACTGCCACTTAAGGCTCCCTAAAATATATGACATATCCACTGGGGCTGACAGATGTGACACAGGACAGCGTGAGACTTGTGTCCTCAGCTGCAGCTGAAATCCAAGCAAGGTCACCCAGAATGGCACTGGACCACAGTCTGGATCAGACCCTACAAGTCAGGAGCTTCTCCACTGAAGCCAGGGAAGGCACTGGTGTGAAGGGAACAAAATGCTCAGAGGGACTTGGTCAAAGGCAATTACACTGTCTTGCAGTTGTGTCTTTCCATGTGCTTTCTCATTTTAAGGTGGACATAATTGGGCGATATGGTTGTGAGTTATCAGTGCCATCACAAGACAGAGAGAGGGAGATATCACTTGTTGTCATGACAACAAAAGATGATGAGGTGTTTACTTGAAATTGAGTTCCACACAAGGATTCACATCGAGCCGCGTCTGAAGATCCGTGTTCGAAGAACTGTTCTTCACCCAGTTGATTCCTCCTTTAAAATATTGGCTGCATCTGTGCAGTTTTTCCCCAGGATATATGGAAGACGGCTCTCTGAAAGCTTAACCCAGGACAGAGCACATACTTTTATTTCCAAAAGGCATGCTTTAGTTCAGGAATGGGGATCCCACCTAGACTCCAAATAGCGGCGTATGGAAAAGCCAGCCAGTCAACTGTCTGCTGTTTGTGTAAAAGGAGTTTGTAGTGAAGAGACTTCCTTTTGAAATGAATCACACAGTAACTCACTTTTATAATCCTTTAATATCTTTTTGGGCTTCTAAAAGTATTTAAGTTTAAGAGCATGCTTTGTAGTATTAATTTTATCTCACTGAGCTTTCTTTTGTGTATAAATCTGTGCTGGGGCAGAGGGGGTATTATTTATTAATTCCTTGGAAGTGCCTTTTATGCAATGTGTACTGAAAAAGAAGTGTGTATTTGATATTCAAATGGGGCAAACTACTACCCTCCTCTCTGAGTAAATATACTGTGTATAAAAAGAACTATGTGAGTGCTGCATACCATTAGTTAACTGACTGCCCTCTTGTTGTACTTAACCTTTTAGTGTACTTTCAGCTGCTACTGTTCAGAAAGGTCTTCATTACCTTTCAGTTAAGCCTATGACTAAGGTGCATTTGATTGTGTTCCTTTAACATAGAGAAAATGTTAACACTGTCAGAGCTACAATAGTCAGCAATGTTATTTGAAATTCTTCAGCCGTAACTTTCATTTTGAGTCATGAGATAAATGAAATACAATGATAATATATAGCACACGTTTCTTTTTGAAATATTTGTGTTTCTACAAGTGTCTGACTGTAGTTAAGAAGAGGCAGTCAGAGAGGTGCAGGGAAGAAGTTAATAGAATGTTTAAGTAGGACCTGCAGTTCTTACATGATAGGAAAAATCTAGATGAGTCATTTTTTACATATCTAGTGCTGCTATTTGAAATTTGAATGTAAAATGAAAAAGTTTCAGTAAAGATTTAATACATAGGAAGGCAAGTTTTTTTCTTGGGATTTTTTTTTTTTTTCTGCTTACAGCACTTAATTGTGTTATGGTCTGGGAGTTATGTTATAATCCCAATTTAAAAAACCTCAGCTGATCTCAGAGAGAACTTGGCACTTTTTGAGGCAGGTCAGGATCTTGAAAAGTCAGAGCTTTAGCCAGCCCTCTACCTTTTATCTCTGAGCTTGTCTCCTAAATATTTTAGTGGTCCCTTGTTCAAAACAAGAATGTGTGACTTGTTACTTTGAGTCATGCTGCATGGGAAATACTGTTCAGTTATTTAATGCAAGTAGAAATAGTGCATCAAAGGCTGGTGTCAAAGGCTCCTTAGGTTAATGAGAGGGACAATGTAGGTGATGGTCAGGAAAGAAAGTGGAATAAGACCAGAAAAGACAAGTGGCATATCTGGATTTGTCAGACATTTGTAAACATCAATGGTAAAACATATATTAATCATCCGTTTTTCTTGCAAGCTTAAAAATTGTGAGCTTGTGCCAGTTTTCTGGTCTCATACCTGATGAGTTACTGATAACTCATTTCCTCTGTCAGTGAGACCAACTGGCTGTGTTGATAATCTGCCACTTGTGTAGTGCTGGTGCTCCCAGATGCTCCCTCCTCCACGGACTCCATATCTTAGCTCTGATTGGAAAGTCTCACTGGAAATTAGCTGTGTGAGATGGGGACCAGGTTCTGGCACCCCTGTTGAAGGAATGTTGGTTTATGGGGTGTACAGGGAGCTGAGCATTGCTGTGTTTTCTTTTGGGTAGCCTGCAATGCTGCTGATCTGAATTGTCTGAGCTGTGTTGGAGTTGCTCAGGGAGCCATTGGATGATAAGTGGATACTTGTACATCAATCAACATAACACTGAGGCTATCAGGGTGTGGGTTTTGCCTACAGCTATGTAGGAGATGACAGCAAATAAAATACTGGGCTGCTGCTGCACCAGAGAGCCTTCTTACAGTGCTTGTGTGTCTCCTTCATGTGCCCTTTACTTTCCTGTATCAGACAAGCTGAGAACAGAACATATGGTCCATCCCATCTCCAGTTCTCCTCTGACTTTAGGGAGGATCAGCCAAGACTTGAATGAACCAACCAAAAAGGCACTGATGAAGCAGTGAAGGCAGTTTGTTGTGGTGTGTTGTGGGCAGGATGTCAGGCTGAGGGGGCACCAGGGGGTGAGAAGGTGGACTGGGTCTGAGCACACAGGCCCCTGCTCCTTTGTCTGGCAGATGCAAAGGGAATTTTACTCCTTTCCCTCGATCCCAGGAAGCTGAGGGGTAGAACATGGGGCTCTGGGACAATGCTATAATTATGGGTAATCTTGTTTGTCTCACTTCTTTAGAAGTCAAATGCAGCATATGAATTGACAAAGTCTTGCAACTCTGATGTCCTTTATTGGAGATTTTCTATACTGTTTCCTGCTCTTGTTACTCTCTGTACAGGGATTCCCCTTCCTATTTTATTGCCCGTTCCATGAGCATGAAATTTGGAGAATAACCTCCCTATTGGCCAGCTGGTGCTAGGCCAGCCATCATTTTTCATAGCCCCCTGGAGCCTACCTTGGATCTTATTTGCTTGGAAGTAACCCCATTGATTGTAAATCTGTTATATGGCAGAAATTCTGGAGTAGGGAGCATCTTTGTTGTTTCTGGTGATAGTAAACTTGCAAAGCAGAGCAAGATGAAAAAACCTACCTAATATATTGGGGTGTGACTTCTGATACGTTATCTGTACAAGAGACAAAGATATGCACAAGCCGACTGAGAAAATAACAGCTGTGCTGTTGGAGAGTAAGCAAAAAAGGCTTGTTGTTTTGTTTTCTCAGCCAGGAGTAGCTGCAAAATATGCCTGCAGTTTATATACATTGGTTTCCATTATGTGTAAGAAAGAGTTGAACAGGTCAAGTACTGGAGTGATGATGCCTGTACACACACTGTAGTTAATGCTGCTCACATGGAATTTCTCATTTTCCTCCAGCAGTACACATGTGTAAATTGACAGTCATCCAAACGTAGAAGTGAAGGGCTTGCTGATGGTCATAAAAGAAGAGTGAATTGAGTATATCCAACAAGGGAGCTACATGGGTAAGAGATGTTTTATTGTCTCTTTTTGCCTTGCAGGAGGAATGCAAACAAATACTGGCTCGGCAGAAATCCAGCTCCCAGTCTGACTCTCATGATGATGAGATTTCCCCTCCTCCTCCCAATCCAGTGGTCAAAGCCCGGCGCAGGAGAGGGGGGGTCAGTGCAGAAGTGTACACTGAGGAAGATGCTGTTTCTTACGTCAGAAAGGTAATGTGTCACCAAATCTCTGATTCTGAGAGGTACAGCACAGTTCAATGGCTCAGATTTTGCTCATAATTTGGACTCACGGGTCAGCCTGTAGGGTGTGTTCTCACTCTGTCATGGGCATGGCTTGACCATCTTCAAGCTGAAGTTCTTTTGCTGCATCTTTGACTAAGTGCTTTCACCATCAATGGGCTCCAGCATTTTCTGTTCCTTCCTTTTTGAGATGTGCTGCTCATCTGTTTCCCCAACTAACAGCATCAGTATGTCTCAGCTGTTTTCTTGATAATCGCTGACTTCAGCATCTTTGAGTTTGGTCAGAACCTCACACTTTTGGAGAGCAGCTTTTTTATTGCTGCATTTCCTGCCTTTTTTTTTTTTCCCCCAAAAAGGCAATTCTACCTCAAGTTTTCTTCTAACCAAAGTCATTTAGGTTTCCTCAGTATGGTTCTCCGTGTTGATTGTCTACCACCTAACCAGATTTTGGAAATCTGTTGACCATACTTGGGCAATTTTATGTGACCGTTGTCTTTGAAGGAATGCCAGTCCCAAATGAGGTAATTTCTTCACTAGGAGCTCTAATTTGGGCTTCTATTTTTTTTAACTGCCTTTTTCACAAAAGTATCTAGCTATGTTGTAGCTTTGAGATCTCTTAATAACTCTGCAAAATAGTTTGAAGCTGTCTAAAGCTTTCAAAGGTTATTAAAAGAGAGATGTTACAATAGCATATGTCATGTTTGTTTAGGGAACCAGGCTCAAAATATATTTCATAAGGTTGACAGATGCTACTAATGTGCTTTTGTGCACGCCTGGAGTAGCTTTAACTCAAAGAGCTTTTTCTTTATGGGAATACATTTTGTCAGTCACTATTTCTTGGCAGAATACCTTTTGCCTTTGTAGTCAGATGTGCTTTTGTCATCCACTTATGATACAAGTTCACTGGCTGCTCTGGGCACTTCTGTCCCAAGAAACAAAGAATTAGGAGAGCCAGTCATCCTTAAAACAAGTATGGAGGAGTATTCCTGTGGCAGTTAAATAATTCTTGTATGTATACAGTAAATTTCAACAGCACTGTGGTCAGGCTATTAATGCCCTGCACTGTTAAAAAACTTGCATGATACTTCAAAAACCACTTCCAAACACTTCTTTCTGTGCAGTTTGCAATACCCCCCCCTAAAAAACCTCCATGAAGAGATCACATTTGTTTGAGCTTATTATGGGTTCCATCTGACTCTTCTGAAAATCAAAAGAAATATTCCTCCCTACCCTCTGAGTAATTCTTTTATGTTTCTAATGGAACCTGAAGTTAACTTTGTTTTCTTCATTTTTTGACTGTGATGCCATTAAGTCCAGACAGTAGCAAGGGTATGCAAGAACCAGAAGCAGCAATACAAATCATGTTCTGTGTGTTCTATGATTAAGGTGGTTATGATTTTAATATCCTAGGAACTGACTGAGCTTAAATAATAATAATTTAGGGGACGATTTCTTATAAAGCCACAGATGCTACAAGGAATATGGAACTAGCATTGAAAGGGTTTGTGCCAGTGCTTTGTCTTCTGCCATAAGCAAATGAATCCCATGGTGAATCCCATGGATGTGTGTTTTTAACAGAGATTTCTAGAATACAGAAATAAAGGTAGACACTGAAAGGACAAATTATGAAATCTTAAAGGGTAAAAAGCAAGGCAGAGGTTGTGTTAGACTATTGGAAACAGATAGAATTTTAGATAGTAGTCAGGAAAAACCTCTGACTTGAATTCAGGTGTTGGACAGAAACACATCTGGGTCATAAGCCAATTCGAAGGTTCCCCTGAAGGGGTGAGCTATGGAATGAGTAGTGCTAAAGGCAAGGCAGTGAGTTAAGTTGCTGGAGAGAAAATCAAAAGAGATTTAACTCTGTGGTTTGAGCAAGCACGTGGCATGGCTCCATTCAGAGGAGCACCGAGGAAGATCCCTGCGGAGGGTTATTTCGTTGCTTCATTCCTGAACTAGAGAAAGCAGTATTTGTCAACACATCTGGCATAACATAATTAACAACTAACAGAACAGGAATCTTGCTCTAAAGAGAGTTATCAGCTTGAAGAGAAGATTCAGTATTACTTGGAAGAGTGATGTAAGAAATGGTTGAGTGATTCTTCCCAGTGCTGGATTTTGGTCAGATGCCTGGTTACATCTCAAGAATCTCTCCCCTGTTTTCTGTGTCCCTGCCCCAACAGACCCACAAAGCCTTGTGGCTTTCATTGCTGCAAATTTACACTGAGAAAGGCTAGTCTGTGGTATTTCAGAATCAGCCAGAAAGGTTGGAGTTGAATGTCTTAGTGATTTGATTATCTACCATTTTGGCTCATCAGCAGTAAACTGAACAGCTTGGATATTCTTTCTTAATAGAGCAAGAGTTCAGGACTGCAATTCAATCCAATGTTCATTTGATAGGGTAAAAACCAAGAATAACATACTGGCCAAATGCTTGTTTAACACTGAGGAATTTAAGCTTTTAGATAAATTAGATTACATATCACTCTGATACAACCATGCAGTATATACATATATACTCCTCTAGACTTAATTTGAGTAGTCTAATGACTACAGCAGTCAATACAAATAATGTCTGAAGCCAGAGTTTAACTTCAGATCTTCACAGTACAGTATTTCCCTGTGAAATAAATGTAGATAATTCTTTGTGAGAACTGGTTCTACATCACTTTTACCTTTTACCTAAAGAAATGTTGCTAATTCCCTAATTTTAGAATTAGGTTGCTTCTGATATTGTTGGGGGGGGAAACCAATATGAAATATGTTTTCCTTAGTCCAAGAGATTTGAAAGGAGACTACACAGCTGCCAGTACCTGCTAATTATAGTATTTTTTGTATATCCTTCTCCCCACTCATCTCTGATCTTATATTTCTTGGTGTCATTCTAAGAACATAAATCCTTATGCTCGCATTATCAAAACTGTAATTCATTACTTTCTTAGTAGCTTTATATTATAGCCTCATCCTATCTCAGTATTTGAAATCAAATTGCATCCATTTCCTTGAAAAATGGAATTTTCAATGCATTTCACTATCTATGAAGAAATACAACCAGGTATGTAATTACCCTTCATTCTTTTCTCCACAGGTTATTCCAAAGGACTATAAAACTATGACTGCTCTGGCAAAGGCCATCTCCAAGAATGTGCTCTTTGCTCATCTTGATGACAATGAACGAAGGTATGAGGTGCTTTATGATTTAAAGGAATATCTTGGTCTGAGGACAAGAAATTAAATTAAATTTTAACTCAGGAATTGAAACTACTCTCACTGATGCATTTGAGTCATACTAGCTGCACCCTCAAAAGCATTTTTGGTATTATGAGAGAGGGTAAAATCACAAGCTAAAAAAGGACAAGAAAAGGTGTTAGAATGTATTCAGACACATGTAAAATTTTCAAATCAGCTGTGGCTGATGAACTTTATTCTATATTACTTAAAGAATTGGCTAAAGCATTCTCAGAAGCATTTGTCATTACTTCTGAGAACTCGGGGAAGATAGGTCAAGTGCTGAAAGAGAGGGGGAAAAAAAGCATATCTGTAAAGAGGTAAAAGAGAATTACAGGTAAATTATTTTGTTCTTTGAAAAACTGGGACAAAAAAATTATATTTAAGTACCTGAAGGAGACCAAGGAGTTCAGTTGCAGCCAATGTGACTTTTTAAAACTTGAAAATATCTTTCTAGAACTGAGTAGCAAGTTGTGTAGCTGGGGGAGACACAATGGAGGCCGAACAGCTTGACTTCTAGTCACGTTTTTGGCATTAATGTGTATGACGGTTTCATAAAAAAACAAGGGAAGCATTTCTTCAGTGAAACCACCATGAAGTCAATGCAAAACTGATTGGCTTGCCATACCAAGTAGCAGTTATCACTAATCCATCATTCTAATGCAAAGTTATATTGAAGTGTGGGAGGGGTTGGTCTGCTTTTCATCATTATTGCCATTAGTGACCTTGGTGGAACAGACAATGAGTGTTGGGTTTTTAGATGACATAAAGATGGAAAGGGCTGCTAAAACTTTTGGAGACAAGAGTAGAATTCAGAATCATGAATTATGCTGACAGGGTGAAGAAATGTTCTAGTAAAAGCAGGATGGATTGTCACTAAGTCAAGGGCAGAGAAGTATCCTTAGGCAGGGAGAACACCTTTATAACTATAAGACAGTTTTGCAGTTTTGGTAGTTCCTCGAAAAACTACGTGGAGCTTATTGTGACTCATCCTCTGAATAATAGTCATTAATGCCAAGCTATTTTGAAAATACTAATGTTTTACTGGAGTAAATAAACAGAACATACAAGACAAGCCCTGGTGTTGGAAAGATTTCAGCTGTAACACAGTGTCCAGTTTGGGCACTGAACTTCAAGAATAAACAGTGGGAGGAAGTTCATGGAAGGGTGGAACAATCATAGACCTAGATAACACCACTTCTGAAGAAAAAATGGGATTGGTTGCCCTGCAGAATAAATGTTGGGGCAGAGAGGTGCAATAATAGCTTGTAATTGTGTGTGAATAATAGTATATGAGGAATAAACTGCTGTGTGGGCCAGAGGGTAAAGAGTAACAGATTTAAAGTGCAGTAGGAGAGAGTCAAGTCAGATCCAAGAAGAGATCTCTGAGTGCCTGGGTAGGTTGTGTAGTCTCCACCATCTGAGGCCATTAAGAACAGATTAGACTGTGGTCTGCCAGGAGTGACATAAGCAGTGTCAGTCCTGCCTTGCAGCAGACACTGATGAGGGGAGGTCCTTGCCAACCCCACTTTTCTGTGCTTCTATGGTTAGAAAGAGCAAAAACTTTGTCTGTACTGACGCTTTTAGTTCTGGCACAGAACATCAGCAGCACAGTCCTTTGCTGGGGCTACTCAAATCCTTGCAGTCAAAGCACGTTCCAACTGTGCAAATTTTACTCCTTCTTGCAGATGTTTGCACAGTTTAATTACTTTGCAATCTTAATGGTACCACGTTAACATGCAGATTTCTGGAGTAATTAGAAGAGGATTAACTTTGCACATTTCTTCTGGCTTTTTCTCCCACAGCAGAGAATTCTTGTGCAGAACTGCTATAAATCCTAATTATCCTGTCAGCATGCTGACGTGACAGGCACTGAAAGGACAGGTTTTAGGGCTGGAAAAGGGACATTTCAGTAGCATGTTATCAAAGTAGAGTGAGAGACAAAAACTGAAGGAAAAGTTTTTTTTCTTGCACTGTCCTGATTGTACATCATGATCATGTAGTTTCTCCTATCCATTCCCTGTGTCCCTTTACCTCTGTCAGGCAGACTGTCCTGTCATGGATATGTGATAGGAGTGAAGAGATGTGCACAGACTCCCATGTTGCATTGTAGACTCTGCTTTTGCATCCCTCAAGCTATAGCTTGACCAGGTGTATTCTGTCTCTGCTGTCAAAAGATTTAGAAACTTCTGGGTTCTGCACTGGAGCATATTCATCTCTATACCATCTCTTTGCTCAGGAATGTGTTGGTGGGCCTCATTCAAGCCTCATGACAAGCACAGCAGGGTATTGCTGACATTAGGGGAAAAAAAAAGAAGGAACTCAGAGAAGGATACATGCATTCTGCTCTGCAGACAAGACTGCAGTGAACAAATAGGTTGTTCTCTTTTTGCATTTAAGTGGGCTCACTCTTGACATCGTGCTCTATTGCCCTTGTCTGGTTGTGTTTGTCAAGCATGGAGAAGTCACCAAGCTGGAGCATCCCATTGCCATCACTTCCAGTCTGCATCTCGTTGATGCAGATATGAAGTTCAGTAAAGCAGGTGGTATATGACTTTGTTTGGGCTCTGGGATTGGTGGAAAGCTAGGCAGGGTGATTTTGTTTTCTGTTCTGCAATGGTGGTGTTGGTGTTTATTTTCCTCAGCGCTTTCTACACTGAAGACAGTGTCACTGTTTCATCTAATTTCATCTCTGGCCAAAATGTGGGAGGTGTTCAGGTGTGGGAAGGATGGACTAATAGGGCTTAATTCCTCATTTAGAACGGATGATTCTTCCATTTTTCCTTCTCTGAAAAGATATTTATGTCAGTCTGCTCTATGGCTGTGCCACCCGTGTGACTGGTGTTGCACTTGCTGCTTGGCAGCTCTGAAGCTCCTTATGTCTGACATAAACCCTTATTCATAAAGGCAGAGTGTAGCATATTATCTGTGTGTCAGATATTCCATAGGAATGATTGATTGCATGAGAAGTCATGCTGAATTTAAGGTAAACAAGCGTCTTTTTGCGCTTGAAATATTTTTCTCCAAGTCTTATTTTATATCGCATCTTTTCCTGTGCCATGCTTCAAACAGGGTTGCCATCTATGCCCTGCACACACACACAGAGTCTCTGGTGTAAAATGATACTGAAAAGTGCAATAAAAGGGAAACTGTAACTGCAACAGTACTTTTAGCAGCAGACCAACAACTTTTGCCAAACTGTTCAAAAGTTGCTAATATTATAAAGAACAGTGCAGTTCTGCAGAGTGATGTGGCAGTCCACTGTTTTCCCATGGGACTTTTCCACTAACTTCAAGCAGATCTTGATTAAACTCTGGAGTAAGGTCCTGGTTCTCTCAAAGCCAGTGGCAAAATGCCCATTATCTGCAGCAGGAATGGGCTTTTAACTGTAAAGGAACTGCTGTTCTCATTTGCATAACCAGGAATGCATGGCTCTTTAATTGTGTTTCCACACATGTGCACCTGATGTATACTTTATGTGGTTCCTCCTTTTCCTAGAGCTGCCTTGTTACGTGATCACTGGTAGCAAGACCTCAGATTTAACGTGGATATATCACACATTCATTATCCAAACCTTTTCTTAATTGATGAGGAGTTAGCTGTAAAAAGTTAAAGCAATATCAAGGCTTCACAAGATTAATTTCTTATTGTGTTTTAATAGGTATAGGTATATTTAATGATTTGATTTTGATTGTGTAGTAAAATATTGCACATATAACAAAAATACTGGACTATATTAAAAGTTTCTGTGAAATATTCACAAGCAGTGTAAATATTTATAAGTTGCCCGGGAAAAAGGGCTGTTAAGAGGGTGATGGGCTTAATTATGAACAAAACAGCTTAATGAGTTGCAGAGAGCACATGGATGTGTACCAGTGAGCCTACCAGCCCAAACTGAGTTGCAGTCTGTCAGAGGAGCCTTATGTCATATGTACATTGATGGAGTTTTCTTCACTGTCTGGGAGGTGTGACAAAGCCCTTTTGCTTCATTCCAGGTTTGGATGTCTTTACTCTGCAGTCAGGATGTGTTCAGTGCCTGGGTATTGGATGTGATAATGCTGTTGTATCACCTTGCAGGTCCCAAGGCACGTGTGCTCTAACTTCTCTCTCCTCTCCCCCACCCCATGTGATGATATAGGGTTTGTCCACATGTTCACATGGGGGTTCTGCCCTTTGTTCTGTGTTTCTTCTGTGCTCTACTTCCTTTGTGACTCCACTCAAAAACTCTTGGAAGAGATGGCTCCAAAAGGGTTTTGTTAGGTGGGCAGTGGAGCATGTTAGTTAAAGCTCAGATGTGACTGCAGCAAGAAGTTCTGGAAAAGCATAGTTCATACTGGTGTGCAAACATCCTGCAGAAGCTGTGGAGATGGTCACCAAGAGGACAGTTTTACCAGGCAGAGAGTGTTCTAAAGACCTGCTAGTTATAATCACTGCAGGACCAGCAACCCTGGTCCTGGCTTGGTGCTCATCAAAGCCTTACATATGCTCAGTCCTGCAAAACAGCTTCTGAAGGAGCTCCTTGCAGCACAGAACATCTTGTGATGCAGAAGACCAGGCTGTGCACCCAGAAGAATTAGCAATTGCTCTGCAGTCTGTTCAAGGATGAACCAGCCTTGAGAGAAAACGTTTGTGGAGCTGGACCTACAGCCAGGTAAGGAGTGTTCACCCTCTCCTCTGTTACACTGGGGAAAACTGAAATGTCTGTGAGGGACTTCTGCATTATAAATTCAATATTTTTATAGGTGATATTCTTTGCAAAAGTTTATCTTTAATGTCAGTTGAGGGCAGAGGCCATCTTGTTTCTCTGGTCTTCATTGCCCCTGTGATCCAAGAGGAAGTCCTAGCAAAAAGAAAAAAATTGAATAAAAGCCTTGATGATGCCAAATAAAAAGATATCATAGGTGAAATTACAGTGCTTATTTCAGAAAGTGGATCTCTCTCTTTGTGATGTCCCTCCAGAATGCTGGTAGGAAGTCACACATAATAACATTCCAGTGTTGTCCTCAGTGGCCTGTGCTAGAGATTCTAATGGCTGGATAAGGGGAAGAAGTTCCTTGCAGATCTTATCCCTCCTGGTTCAAATGTGATTTCACGATTCAGGTCCATTCTGCAGACCATTAGGAGTTTGCATAAACTTTCCCCCTTCTTTTGGGCTGTGACATCTGAGAGTTTTGCATGTGGGAGAGATCAGCCGGGGGCGGCACCGCTGCCCTCCCTGCTGCTCTGGCTCCGGCCAGGCAGGGAAGGATTTCTGTCTATGCAAAGATACAATTACACCCATAACTTGGCAGCATTTTATTTCCTCTCCCACTCTTGGATATCCAGAGGATTAACGTCCTCTAAGGCCTCCTAGTTGTGAAATGGTGTATAAAGTCAAAATTGGTGACAAGGGGCCAGTCTGACTGACCTAATCTCTTCTAACCCAGCAGTGTAGCTACCACGATTTTTTATCATTCATCATGTAATGCTGGGATACAAGTACACCCACTTGGCTCTGCCGTGATGTTGAATAGTTAAGGGGAAGCAAAAGACAGAAATTGTTCGTTTTCCTTCTGTGGATAAAAATAAAAAGTATTTTTTTCATCATTTCATTGACAGGATGCTCTGTCTGTACTGGACAGGGGCAGACACTGAGAGGGGGCAGTGAGGAAGTTCAAAGGTGACCTGCTGTGGGAATGGAAGTTGGAACCAAAGCTGATGATTGTTGAGGAGGAGAAGGAAATATAACTGAAGCAGAACCAGTGGGGGAGAGAGCAGGACTGAGAGCAGCAGGAGTGAGTGTCTCTCCTGCTTTCAAGATGTCACCAGTGCCTGACTGCTCTGCTGAGTCATGAGGCACATCTTTCAGGCCCTGTTCAGAGGCTCAGTGGTCTCCTGACCACACAAAGAAGTAGAAAGGTTAAACACTCTCTATATCTGTATGTAAATGCTAAGTAAAACTTGTTCATCAAGAAGTAAAGAGGATAGATAAATATTTAGCTAATGTCGTCATTTTTAGAAGCATTTATTATTAATGTGCAGGCAGCTGTGTTGCCTGCAACAGCTTTTAGAATACTTTTGTGTATTTTATTACTTGGATTAATAATAAATTTGTTTCTGTGAACAGTATACTGGTGTGAAATTGCTTTGGAAACAAGAAAATTGTATTTAATGCTTTTACTAAAATGCTGAGCTCTTATAAAAGTACAAAAAAAGTACCAACAAATGAACTTGACAGGAGATAAAACTGCTGTATTTATTCCAGCAGCACAGTGTTGCATTTACTCTTGTGTGTTTCCTGCATGGCAAATGTAGGAGAATAAAGGGTGTTTTTTATTATCTGTGCCTGTTGGGGCCCAGATGTAAAGGTGAACATTGGCACTCATGCTTTGTGTGCAGGCCAACCAAGACTTTGCTTCAAGCAAAAATTCTTATGCTTTTCCCAGCATCCTCCCAAACACTGTGGAAGGCATATGCTACTGTGATACTGCAGATAAAATTGGAGACAAGTTGCAGATCCCATCATCTTACTGCTCCCATTTCAGAAAAAAATATTCTGTTACCTTCTTACCAAGTGTGTTTTAAGTAACCTGTGTGCTGCAATTCAGGCAGTTTTATAAGCCATGATCCATGGCAAAGTGGAGTCCTGCAGGGACTTACTGGGTGTAAACATAAAACTATTTGGAAGACATTCATGCCCAAATTAAGACTTCTTCAGCATCAAGACACAACAGTGTTCTTAAAATGTATTAAGGGCTGCCACAGAGGGGAAATGAGTTATCATGTATCTCTGTCCCCTGAATACAAAACATCAGAATTAAGCTTAAATCATAAAAGATGATGATTTGCCATGTGTGTGTAAACTATACACGTGGTAATAATTTCCAGGGGTAAGGATACTTAAATAGATTGCAGGATCCAGAATTGTGAAGAACAGATTAGGTAAATCTCTTTGAACATAATTTTGTTTCTCCTGTGTTTGGATGGGAGAAGTCTCTTAGCTTTTTCTATTTTTGTAATTCTTGGATCTTCAGTAGTGGGAAACTCTTTCACTGTGCATATTTGTTTTCTCTTTTTATTTATTTATTTATTTATTTGTTTATTTGAAGGGTTATTGTTATTTTGTTCATCTTCTGTTTTCTCAGCTGGAGGAATTCTCCCCATCTTCCTTTGCAGACGAGGTTCCTCAGACTACTGATCATTTTTATTGTTTTCAGCTCTCTCTAATTGTTCCATGTCTTTCTTGTTTCTTTAAATTTTTCCCAGCAGTGAGATATTTTTGACTCCTACTTAGCATGTGATCACTGGAATCACTGGATCCTGTCCTGCAGAAATACTCCCTTGGCAGTGAATCTTCAGCTTGTATTTATGTTCCTGGTCACCCCT
Organism: Corapipo altera; assembly: GCF_003945725.1. Classification (NCBI taxonomy): domain Eukaryota; kingdom Metazoa; phylum Chordata; class Aves; order Passeriformes; family Pipridae; genus Corapipo; species Corapipo altera. Next base: position 1,702,064 of record NW_020884920.1, on the reverse strand, counting down.
ACGCTAATATACTTAGCTGTTGTGTCTTTACTGAAAATGTATCTATTTTCTCAGACTATTTCTTCAATGTGTAATAATTTTACATCCTAATGTTTTTTGAAGTGCTTGCAGATCCTTTGCAGTGAAGTATTGTCTTCGAATTCAGAAAACACACTCTCTATCTGGGTCAGTAATGACTTGGGTGTTTTTTTTTCAGTACAGGCATAATTTATGATGAGAAAAATGGTTTTCTGTAGCTAACAGATGAATTTTAGTTGTCGTCCCATTGATCTCGTATTAAAATCTTCTTGAAACTTCTGGTGATTAGCGAATTTCAAGGACATTATTATTGCTATAAGCTTTATTCACTTCTGCATAATACCATGTTTTATTAAAGCACTGGCTGCAGGCCAGCTGGAAAGCCTCATATATGTGGAAGAAACCTAAGACGGCACCATTCAGGAGCAAGATATTTTAGAAACAGGATGCCACAGCTATGACATATTCATTACACATCCTGTGTTTTCCTTGCATTTGTAACTTAACTCTTTTGTTAAAAAACAAACACGGATTTTGCTTCTGCCCATGCTTCATATATGCCTGCAGTGTGCAGAGCAGTGCAAGAAAAATTCCCTTCCCATGATACTGCACTAGTATTTCTGTATCTTCAAGAGTCCATGTTGTGCCAACGTGGATGTTAAGGGGGGATAAGAAGATAAGAGATGAAAAGATGAGAAGTAAGAATAAGAGATGAGAGAGAAATTGCATAGTGAGGCATGAAGAGTGGGGGTGAAGGGCTTTGTTGAGTCCATAACAGGCCTTCCTTGGGTTATATATATTAGGAGTTTTTGTGAACAGGGTTGGACAGGCTTCTTCCCACTCTTTTTTGGAAGTAACAAAAGAGAGAGGAGATGCAGCATCATCCCAATGCACAAAGTGCAGATGCATCCCGTGAAGGTTTGTAAAGGTGTGAAAACCCCACCTGTGCTGGAATTCCAGGAGGTGGTCAGCAGAGAGTGGTAGCTTGGGGGCAGAGAAGGTGTGAATATATAAGTTATATTCACATGTAACAGGTTTGTTACTGAAGAAAGTGGTGCAAAACCTCACTGTGTGTGGTATTTTTCTCTGATTCTCAGTCCTATTGGATGATAGGACTGTGAATTCTACTTGTAAGCAACCAGAAAAAAGAGGAAACTCAAATCAACCAAGGCAATCTAAACAAAACTTTCCTTCTTTGGGTAGCACCAAGGTATTTTCCAGGTAAACTTCCTGGCAATCCAGCTTTTCTTTGTGCCTTTTATGCCTTGCTTAGGGCCTTGGTTCCTCATGGTATTTAAAAATGCTTGTTTGACTGTGAGTCGTTCCATTGACTTGCTATGGATGTCAAAGGAACTATTCATGTGTTCAAATGGAAGCACATTCAGTCCTGCTGAACTGGAGCTTGCCAATGAGGAATACTGCTTAAACTAGAAAAAGTTATGGATTTTGGAGACAAGAATCATCTGGCAGCAGAGATGGAAATGAATCCAGGTAGAATTGCCCAGCCGCTTGGAAAATAAATGATCCAATTCTCCGTTGAAGGATTAGCTATGAATTTAGCACTGACTTTATTTTCCAGTACATCCATCTCATTTATCCAAGAATTATTGTCTTTAATTACCATTGTGGTGCCTGCAGGCAGCAGTCTTTAAATTAGTTATGCAAAGTTCTGCTCTCAGCAGTCATCAGGAGATTGTATCTGCTTTGGTATCAATCCCCTTACAACAGCCTGACAGCATCAGGCTCTGTGCTAGGGATGTGCTTTTTGTGATGTCACTATTTGGCCTGGTGGGTAGGTTAGTCTCTTAAACAAAACTAAAAGCACACACATTTGGTATTAGTGGATATTTTTATCTGGAGAAACAAATACTGTCAGTTCGTAGCTTTTTAGAGGTTGTGATTCACCCCCAGTGTTTTGTTAGACAGTTTATATTCTTCATCACAAATACTGGCGGCGCCATGCCTAATGGTGGTTATTTTTAATTCTGCATAAAGCACTGGTTTACATATGGGCAGTATGTCACCCATTCTGAAAAACAGAGTTAAAGCAGAGAAGTTATTTACATAAATCCTTTTTAGATCTAGAAAAAACAGCCTGAGGCAAATAGTACTCATGCATGCTCATGAAAAAATCTTGAGTCTAAACTTATCTCTCTCTATATAAAATAGAAAAATTATGACTACTGCTGATTTTAACAGACCTTGTAAAATTTTTCTACCACTGCAATATATGTGACTGTGCCTTTGTGTGCTTCTTTACACAACAATTAGCTGGCAGTGGTTCTGAAAATACATTTCTCAATGCTAAGGCTTTGCAGAATTAAACACAAAGGTTGAATAAAAGAACATCCCCTCTTCTCAGCAAGTCTTTGTCTTCTGCATTGGAGCAGCTGGAAGCAGTAATTTGTCTTTGTGCGTGGACGAACAAGGGTTTATTTCAACTACAGCTCTTTAAAATGCTGCTTCCTTTCTTTTTGCCCCCAGAAGGGTTGTAGGTAACCTGTCAACAGTTACTCCTACTCTAATAAGTCTTCATTAAGTCACTGATTCTGCAACCTTGCATGGCTTTGAAAGCCTACGTGTCTTCGAGTGGGGGTATTACCGGTACCGGTACTGGAGGATCAACTCTGTGATTAAGCTGCTTAGTTATGCATTTAGGAGAGGATGTTCAAAGAGCTTAAAGGAACTAGATATTCGTGTTGATTGATATATAGTGGGAAGTGAATGTTTAACTCCTCTAAGGTTCTCTTGAAAATCCCCACCTTATGTTCTGGATGGTTAGACCTGTGCATTTCCATTATGGGATGACATCTGCTTAGTAACACTGTGTTTGGAAAGACAGAAAGAAACTGACCTTCAAACAAAAAATATTCTATAATACTATGAGATTTAGTGGTGGGTTTTTTCTACATAGAAAGAGTGGATTCAGCTCAACAACCAGATGAAATTTCTCTGTCATTCCAGTGCACTTAATGGAAATACCAAGCGTAAGTTATTTGACTGTTAAGCTGCTAACTCTCTCCTAATGATAAAAAACCTGACAAACCCAAACAATGATTTAGTTCTTGTTTTACAAGTTCCTTACTAAAGACTTTGACCTGAAGTACATCGCATCTTGTGAGGTAACAGCTGGTCTATCATTGTCTTTGGAAAAAAGTAACAGTTGCTAAGATTTCAAGAAACAAAGATGGTCTTTGAATCAACTGGAACAGCTGTAAGAGACTGACACACCATGCACTGTCAGCTGCTAAATTCAGATATTCACACTACCCGAAATGGGATACTTTCACCCTTTGGCACCACCAGATTCCTTTTCTCTCTCTTTTTCTTTTTTTAAAAAGGCAGAAAAAGAATTTGGGTTTTCAGTTTGCCTTTTGCGTCCAGAAAAAAAAAACAAACCCCCAAACTATCACTTTCTTTGTAGGGATTTTATTTTTTATATTTATTCAACTTCATATTTATAAATCATCCAAAGACATGCTTGCTGACAGCTGAAATTTGCATTAGAAAAGTATAATGTACTTCTCTGTGTGGTGCATTAAAAAGAAAATATAATAGTGCATACTCAAAAAACAGCATCAGATGCTATTTTAAGGCAATCAGCATCTTTCCAGTTTTGTTTGTGGAGACTGTATTTAGTTTCACAAGGCAGAATGAAGGTGAATTTATCATATCTAAGAGGGGAAGATAAATGATAGCAATGGTCTCTTTAACAGACAGAGGCATGTGAGATCCAAAAGCTGGTGGCTGAAGTTGGGCACATTCGGACTGGAAAAGTTTAGTTTTTCTTTTTAGAGTAATCAGGGAACTGATCCATAATTTAAATTAGCTTGGGATGTGGCAGATTTTTCCATAGCTTGAAACCTTTAGATCAAACTTGGCTCTCTGCTTTTTCTGGTTCTTACAGCACTTTCTGAAGTGCTCCAGAATATTGTGGGCTTATTTTCAAAGATGGCAAAATGTGATGACATGAAAATTTATTTCACTTAATGAAGAGTCAGCAGCCATCTCCTGTGAGCAAAACACTTGTATGGCTTCGGTACCCCTGAAAACCGAGCTCTTGCAACTTGGAGCCCGACTGATTCTTGGAAGCCTGAAATAGTCACAGACTGGGACTCTTGCTAGACTATTGTTTTAGTTCAGTTACAAAGGATGGGGTATTATTTAGGAGCCTCTGAGATGTTGTAGCCTGTGTTAGATGGTATCAGGAAAGCTGTGCACAGCATGGCTGATCTTGCTGCTGATGGAGAAGGTGAAGCACCCAGCGAGTGGTACCCTGAGCCCTCTGCACTGCTGGTCAGACAGTGAGACTGGTGTCTCAGCATTGAACACTCTGTTTTCTTGCCAAAAGGGCTGTGCTGGCTCAAAACTTGTTCCTGAGTGATTTACTTCAGTATTCCCAAGCAGTGCATAGTGATGACTTCTTATAAAAACTCTTTCACTGATCACATCTAACCTACTTTCCTGTATCCTGTGCTGCTGATCCTGCACCGTCTGAGTAACTTAAAGATTGGCAATTATCATCACTGTTTGCAGAGTAAAGTTTAGTTTGTTCTTCTCTTTGTGGATATGACTGTGTGAAAGAAATAGATTTACACCATAACCCCAGAGGATTTGAAAGTTCCTTGCTCATGTGAATTAATGTCCCAGAGTAAGGGCTGAGGCATAAATTGAATAATTTTCCAGATGTGATAATTGAGGTAAGCAGAATAAACTGTTCAGTCTAGAGCTTTAATTCTTATTATTAGGAAAGCACTTTACTGTCCTGATAGTCTGTTTTATATTTACAGTTAGTACAAGGTCCACATAAATGTTACACCTCCTGATATCCCTCTCTGCCTTTGCAATGAAAGACCAAGTCTGCTGTCATTAAGCCAAATTCCACCTCTGCTTTCCACATCTTTGTATTTTTCATCTGTCTGATATTCTGAGAGACATATTTGTCATGAAAAGCCAGGGAGAAACAAGGGAAACAAAACAACAGATTTAAATATATTCTGAATTTAACTTTGTCTTATTTTATTCTTTGTTGAAAGGAGTTGTAAGGAGACTTTGCTGCTACCTTTGAAATGCTTGCTCTTCTTTTCCCTAGCTGAGGCACATCATTATCTTATGAGGTGAATGGGAATTACTTTTCAGTATCCAGAAATAGACTTTGGCCTTTTGACACCCTAATAATTCCCAGAACAGGCAACTGAACCTTCACCACGATAGACTGGATTTGCTATATTAAAATATTTTAGTGCTGCCCTGATTTCAAGTCCTGACAGTTTCATCACTGCAGTTGACCCATGTTCCTCATATAGCTGCTTTCTGCAATGTGGTTACAACATGAGTGCAGATTTTCCTTTGCTTTTAGAAACTTGGTTTAAAATAGTGAAAAGTTGTGTTTCTTCCAAGTTTACCTACTGTTCTTTAATGGTATGTCATGTATCCCATTTCTTCTCTTATTTATTAAATCCTGTGCTTTGACTAGAACTTATTTCCAAGAATATTAAATTATTATTCTATTATTAGAGCACAGGGTTTGATTTCTTGACAGGCTGACAAGAGCTCTGCAACACTTTGCAGGAACAGCCCTTCCTAATCGAAACTGTCCTCAGCAGCGTCAGTCGGTTTCCCCTGGTACTGAAATATATTTGAAATAAAGCTGCTCAGTTCCTTGGGCAGTGTGTTGTGGCATCTGGGACTTAATGCTCTCCTTTTCACAGTCACCCCACCCTCTGATATGGACAGTCATCTTCAGAGCAGCAGCTACCAACACACGTCTCTTTAATGCCTGATCCCTTACATACACATCCGAATCGAGTTCTGCATAAATTCCAATGTCTGTCAAGTTTCTTGGCCATCATACAGCATATTAATATAGGCTCATGGTCATCTGTCTCCTGCCATTTGTTGGTACTAATTAAATTGCATTTAGCCTAGAAAGACAATAAACCTACTAATTTGGTGCACCTTGGGATCTTCCTTATGTTTCAGGGTTTTTTTTATTCAGGCTTCAGAGTGTTTTCTTTACTGTTCTCTTTGGCTCTTAGACTTCCTTCCTCTTCTGGTTTAGGATTTTAACCAAATTCAGCACTCAAAATCACTTAACATGCTCAGTGTAGGCTCTTTTTAATTACCTGGACTATATATCACTATGTCAGAAAATTTAGATTTATTTTCCAGTAACTTCCTATGAAAACAGTTGCCTTACAAATACAGTTATTGTGAGTGTGAATGATGTGGTTTTAGAACAGTTTCATTTTCAAAGGGCGCTTTCATGAAAAACAAGGTTAAGTTGTGTGGGAACAACGGAGATTCTGCAAACAGCTCTAATAGGTAGTTCCTTTCTTCCTTCCAAGACTTAGTGTTAGGAATCAGATTAGAGCACCAGAGATACAAGGAAGAAAAGAAAATACAGAGTGATACTGTTCTCAGACTCGAGAACCATGTTCTTAAAGCCCAGGGGTGAGATGATGAACAATTCATGCGAAGGTTACATTGAGGTTATTTCTGCTAGGGCTCTCCACATCTCTTGTTTATCTCTTTTATTTGTTTTGTTGCTCTGTTCCGGTGCCGTAGTGACACCCTCTGGTAATGGCAGGATAGTTTCACTGCCATTAGGGAGCTCTTCAGGAGTCAGGGAGCAACCTCATGGGAAAGGCAGGGGGATGCCATGTGCTTCCTTCCCTCAGAGCTGGTTTGGTTCAAGATTAAAATTCACACATGTGAAGTTAAAATTAATGTACGTGATGGCTGATTGATACGAATTAAAATACCATGTAATAAATGACATTGGGCAGCTTTTCTTCTGTGAGGAGCTTGAAAAGTCTCCCTTTGTACTAAAACTGATTTGTTTGCATCAACTCTAAAGCACATTCTTCCCTTACGGAGCGCAAAGCCCTACTGATTATGGGTGTGGCTCACACCAGAGCAGAGTTGACTCAGTGATCCTTTATACCTGTGAAATAACACTGGTTGATAAAGATGGAAAAGCTCCTTGGAGTTTTCAGTCCCCTGTTAATTTTGTATTTTGCTTTGGTAATGCTTTTATTTGTGCTGTCCTTCATGATTGGTCACAAAATGCAAAGTTTTCACAGTTGACATTTTTATAGGCAGTATAAAGAGAAAAACCAGGGAGCTGTTGAGGCAGCTGGAGCAGCAAAGTAGGGTGGCTGAGGCTTGGAGAAAGGCATTAAGGCACCCAAGTTCTACTAAAATCAAGGTGTGGGAGAACACTTAACGTTTTTTGTCATATCTAGATCTATGTCTCATTTGGATAAGCAACTTGGTGCATGTCTGCAGGGCAAGCTGGTAGTACAGAACTACCTAAATAGTTGAGTTTGGGCAAAGCAATTGCCTGGCTGCAGCAGCACAAGGATCCCTGCCAGGCACCTCACTGAGCTTCTCAGCAGCCTGAATTAGCCCAGAAACAGATGTTTGCGCTGCTGGACTCAAGCAAAGTTGAAGACCTGTTAGAGAAACCTCCATGGATAAATGGGGAGTGGAGGTTCTGAGATGAAAACCTGAAGTCTTATTGATTGCTCTGTCCCATAAGGGCTTTTATTGACCTGCTTGGAATGAGCCCTTCCCAGTCCCATAGCAGCGACCGAGCTGTCCTGGACTGATTCTGGGGACTCTGATTTAGGGCACAGAGACTTCTCAGCATCGTGAGGAAATATGAAGGTCTGGCTCAGCTTCTGAAAGCAGCCATGGTTGTATCTGCCACCTGGGGTCACTGTGATCAAGGTTATTAAAAAGCAGAGGTATGAAAGTAACAAAGAAAATATAAGCGGTAAAAAACGTACTTTCCAACCTCAACCCCTGGAGGCTAAAATTGAGATTGCCACAAATATACAAATTAGTTGAAGTTTTTATTGTGTGTGAAAAGATGAAGCCCTATGCTTCAGTGTGTAAACAGAAGTCTGCTTTAACAGGGCAAGGATTTGTACAAAGCAAGACATGAACTACCACAAGAAAAGTGTTATCTCTTGTAGACTTTTCTTACTGCATTTTGACTTAGCTCTTCTACCTGTTGGCTTCTACAGTGTGTTAAAACTGACTTTGAAGGTCCTTTTAGTGGTGTAGTTTTGTGGCTGCAAAATTTTCAGTGGTCTTGATGCTGATCTTGTTTAACACTGGAATTGCTGCACATATCTCAGTGGCTGTTCATATTATTTACACACGTGAGATTATAGGTGTGTCTGATAGATATTTTGAATCTGCACCCATCCTATAGAATTTCTTAAGTGTGCTGTTAATGAAACCTTTGTCTCAGCTAACCCCACATGATATATTATGTACCAGCAGTACTTCTTAAAAGCACTTTAGCCGAATTTTCAAGCTGGCTAGGCTTAAAGTTGTCAAAATCGTATGTATTTATGTTAAAACTCTTCAGAATACTGTGTGGATGTAAATCTTTTTGTGGAGGTGCTGCATTGGGAGAGACAAAAAAGGCACTTTGTGTGCTGGGAAAAGAGCAGCTCCAGAGGATGCAAATGCTACTTCAAACCTCATTTATTGTCAGAGCAGCACTGCAGCGTGTGAGCTGCTTGGAAGCTGGACATCCCTGGTGCTCTTTGAGAGCTGTCTCTAACAGCAGCTGCAAAATTGCTGCCTCATAGTCTGAAAGAGAAAGTCAGAGCTAAAGCAGTAAGACATAGAGACCTTTTTTTCCACTCTATTCTATTCACAAATCCTTTTATAAAGGCCTGTAGGTACCCAGAGAACAGACTTCTGCTGCTGTACCTGCCACTGGGTGGCCTCCATTGGAGCTGAAGGAGATAACATACATCTATGTAGTACATTTTTTTTTCTTAGCTAAATATTGCTGAAGCTTCTAGACAATGGGACTGTTTAAGACATTGTATGGAATTCAGCCTGTTCTTTAGTATGAAAAATTGGTAAATCAATATTTTGAACCTTTTTTGTCCTTACTAATTGGAATCAGGTATATCATAGAATCACAGAATGGTTGGAATGGGCCTTAAATACCATTTGGTTCCAATCTCCTGCCATGGGCAGGGATATCTTCCACTAGCCCAGGTTGCTCCATGCCCCATCCAACCTGGCCTTGAACACTTCCAGGGATGGGACAGCCACAATTTCTCTGGGCAACCTGTGGCAGTGCCTCAAACCCCTCAGAGGAAAGAATTTCCATATAATTTACTTATAATTGTACAATTTCCTTAATGCTTTTGTTGACATATCTATGCATTTGATTAGATCAGAAGTACTTCAGTTACAGGTATAGTTGAAGGAGAATGGGATTGAAAAAACAGTAGTAGTGCTTATAGTAGGGTTTCTTCATAGCTCTTTGCAAGTGGAAAACATCCATTCTTTGCAATCCTGAAGGGCTATAGGGTCAGAATTGCCTTACTCCTCTGCCTTTTCAAATGAACTTTGCATCACTGCCACCACCTCTAAATAAAATTATTTAGCATCTTTTATAATTACATGATCTTTAAAGCATCTCTCAGAACCACATTTTAGTCCTATTATAGTCAGTGTTCTTTGGAGCAATTAATTATGTATATCATCACGAGGTCAGAATCAGAACATTATGTTTTCATCTCTTGTAGTGAGATAGCTCCTCGTACATCCCATCATGCTGCTGTACACATAATTAGTACTATATGAAGAATATAAATTAACATGTTAGTTTTGATGGGAATGTTGATGAGCTTGGAAAGGCGTCATTAATATGCTCAATAGTGCAAAATAATACTTCTGATTTTAGCTTCCCTTGCTTTTCCTTTCAACTGGTTAAGCTAAAAATATGGCACATCTGCTTTCCCTTTACACATGTGAAAATGCGTGGAATGCGAAGTAGGAGAGAGAACAGCGACCCTCTGGGTGAGAAAACGTGAGGTTCAGTGCTGAGACACCGATCCCTGCCTCATCAGGGGAGCAGGGCTGAGGGAGGGCTCAGGGTACCACTTGTTGCTGCAGGGATGGAAGGGGGTCCTGACACAGCACTGCAGCATCACCACAGCCGCACACAGCAGGGTGGGTTCTGTTACTGGTTGAGTAAAGATGAATTACTGACTCCACTTGGAGATGCCACTGCACTTCTTCCTTCTCTAAGGCCTAAGTAGTTTTGAGGACCGTTGAACTCCTCCAGTCCCTTGAACACATGTGGTTTAGTCCTCGGTTTACTGCTGCTAATGGATCAGATAATTTAGGCAGAAGTAGAAGATCCTTATGGATGTAAATCAATACTTATTAATGACATCTAACTCTGTTAAGTCTCAGGACAAAGGAGAATCCAGCTATAGGATCTGATCTGCAGGTTGATACAAACTGTGCAGAAGACCAGTAGAAAGGATGAATAGCAGCAAAAAGCAAATGATGGAAAGCTTTGTGAAGTACATTTATTTTAATAATAGTTGACTCTTAAAAGGTCTTCTTTGCCTGTTGTGCTCTGGGCTTTTTATTAAGAAGGGTAAGTAACCATTATCCATGTTGACCACTTTTTGGATATCCATTGCTATTGTGGTTGATGAATAAAATTAGGAAGTGAGTGTCTGATCCTGAAAGTGGATCTCTGCAAAGCTTGTGGAAACTGGAGGAGCTCAGTGGACATCAGTGGGAGCTGCTACGGGAAGGAGGATTAATCGATATTAAACTGGCGGCCAAAGTAAAGGAGCTGTCAACTGGGAGCAAAACAACAGAAAATATTGGTAGGAGAGAATTAAACTGTGCTCTTAGATAGGTCTTTCATAAAACTGATTCAGTCAGAAAGTGGCTAATTAGTTTTTACAAATTCTGGCAGTGGTTTAAACTTGTCTGCCTTTCATAGTTACTTGAAGTCTCATGTAAAGTAGAGTATATTTCAAATGTGTTTGAATTAATGTCTTCTCATTACTGGAGTCTGCTTTTTCCTTTCCTTTCCTTTTTTTTTTTTGTGTTGATTTAGTATGCAGGAGAATAATATTGCATCGGTGCAAAATTGCTTAGATTGCAAGTGTGTGACTTTAAACCCAGTATATTTTCCTAATTGTCATTTTTGAAAGTTTCCATTTTTTCTTTTAGTTTTCTTAGTAGTTTTTAGTTCTTTTTTCCCAGATTCAGCCTCTTGGTAGTGACCCAGCTTTCCAGTCACACAGGCATGAAAAATCAGCATAATTAAAAGCCACCTAGTAAAGCAACTTCATAATAGTTTTTTTCTGAAATGCTAATGAGAGATAAGAGAAGACTCGCCCATGTTTGCTCTGTCAATTGCTTGAAAAAAAAATCCATCTATTGCACTTGGTGATTTGGTGCTGGTAGAATATTGCAGCTACTTTTATTGAAAACTCAGGGTTTAACTAAGACAATGCTTTTAGTCCCTGACTTACAATACTGATTATAATTTCTGGTCAACTTGAATTTTCTTTCTACCTCTATTCCTGTGGAATTCACAGTGATGCCACTCTGCCCTTCCCTCTTAAATCCCTTGAGTTTACATTCTGGTAATTTTCCACTTTTCTCCTTCTCCCGGCCCTCAGCCCTCTGCCTCACAGCTCTCTTCCACTTTGCAATTTCTGATTTATTTCTGGCATCTGTTCAATTTCAGAAAAAAAATAATTCTAGCCTATTAGTCTTGAAAGGAAATATAAATTCCATTTTTATCAACATTCGTCAATTAAAATCTGATATTGCAAAGCCTGTTTATAAATAACTTGACTATTCCAAATTTATGTTGATAATGCCTTATACCATTCATTCCATATATATAACACTTTAATGTGGCAGATGAGGAGAGATGTTTCTGTGAGGCTATATAAATTTACAAGTACAGAAATAAAATCCATTGACTGCACTCCAGCGTCACACTCACTGTGTGTACGCTCACACTTACACACATGTGCATATAAGTTGCTTTGAAAGATGAACTTGTATATAATTATCTGATAAGATATGAAACTGAAGCCTGAAATCTGGGCTGATCTCTTGAGTTTTGGTTTGGGGCCAGATTCCGGAAAATGATTTGAGTTCCGATTCCGGCAAAATCCCCCGAATATGTTTTTCTGGCAGTATTTTTGAGAACAGCTGATCTTTTCACATTTTTTCCATTTGGTTTAGAAATCTTAAGAGAGTAACCAAGATGCCACTGAAATACTGCTGTTTGCTGCTCACTGAAAGGAAAATGCAGCCCATATACATGGAGCCATAATTTTGGCATTTTTCTCTGGTGTATTTCAAAGCTCTAGATGATAGATAATGACATTAAGGAGAGTGAGTTGAAGTTAATTGCAAAGCATTGCTTATTAGGTTTGAAAGAGATATAATCACAGGGCATTCTAATTCCTTAAGACACTGATTAATATAACAGCTACAGAGAAAAAACTGGCAGGGAATACGTTTCTAGGGAGTTTGCAGGATTGCTGGTTTATGCATTTTCTTTTACAGCCTACACAGTTGGAGATAATTCAGAATCTCACTGTTTAAGAGTAAGCCAAGTATCTAAAATCTTGTGACCATATTTAGGGATGGATGAAATGTTTTGGTTAAAATAGCTCACACTCCCCTACACATGCCCGTGTTTCTGTCCGGCCTTCAGACCGGTGAAAGGAAGAAACAGGAGACCTCAGACATTTCCTTTGCCTTTCTTGTCATCCACCAGCTGGGTGCTAATGATCTCACGCTGCTTATTCCAGTACCCAAACATCTGCCTTCCCTCTGGACTTGGTTGAATCACCCAGTGCTTTTACCAGTTGCTGTGTTCATCCACAGCTCTGTTTTGGTTTAATCATCCCATTAGCTGAAGCTGAAGAAACACTTTGTGGCATGTGGCACTGGTTTGTTCTGCATCTCATCCAGCACGATGATGGGCTGTGCCAAGTGGGGTTGTCTCCTTGCAAGGGTGGAAGAATGTGGGGGAAATTCAGGAGTTATGGGAATGATAGCATTATTTGGTGTTTACACCTTTTTTCTTGCTGCCCCACCGGTGCTGACCTTTTCCAATTACTGTCATTCCCTGTCCATCCGGCATGTTTGTCTGGATAAAGGCTGTCTGCATCTCTGGTGGGAATGTGCAAAATACAGAGAGGGCTAGAGCAGTGTAAAAATAACATTTATTAGCAGACAGATTACAGGCTAAAGAAGGGTGTTTTGGGGGAACTGCAAGAAAGGCAGTCCCAGCTACATCTGTAATAATGAAATTCTTACATAGTCTCAGACAATCTGCTCCCAGTATGTACCAGGACACAAAGCATCACCCATGGCTGTGCCAGGAGCCTGAACTCCACACAGTCAGGAATTCTGCACAGCCCATGCAGTTAGGCAGTTTCTCCAGCTCTAATTGGCATCTAGAGGATGCTCAAAAACCCCCTAAAGAGGGCAAAACGCAGCAGGCTTCAGCTATGGGAGGTGGATTCTGAAAGCCACCAGTGGCAGAATGGGGAGATTGTTTTTGAAGAACGAGATGTCTCATTCCTGACCCCGTCACCTTCCGTGCGAGCCGGGGGAGAGCACTGATGCCAATGCAATAGGCATGCTCAGCAGATGTCCAAGGCTCTGGTTTGTATCCAGTGATACTAAAGGTTGTTTATAAAGGCAAGACGTTATTGTTTTGAGTGTTTGGCACTGCCTCTCATCTTTTAAAAAGCTGAGAGGAACAAATCTGATGAGGTTTCCAGCTATTTTGTCTCGGTTACAAGAGCAGGCTGCAGAAATCAGTGTGTCTTCTCTGACAGTGATCCTGCACTTGTTTTACTCTTCGTAGCCCTGCTAGGAAACATCTTTTTACTTGTCCTTGGAAATACAATCTGAAAGGGTTCTCTTGAATCACCGTGTTCAGCCATCTGATACTGTAGAAAACCAAGTCATCTAGCCTAAATGAAGATGTTTTTGTTTTCTTCAATTTATTGGGCTGCAGTTGTTGGAAAGCTGCTCCACAACACTACTGTTCCCATGGCAAGAGAGCATCTCACTTCCAGACTAAATGTTTATATGTGTTGATTTTTCATGGCTTCATTGTGCATTAGTTAAAGTAACTCTTTCAACTCTGTTGTTCACCCTTACCCTTGCCTCTCATCTCTATGTACTTATAAATTAAAATGGTATCTGTTCTTTACTTACTTAAATGATTCATACTCTTTTCTTCTTTTATAAAGATAGGCTCTCCATTGCCCTTATTGCCCCAGAATACTTTTTTTCTGCATCATTTTTGAGCCAAGTGCATCTTGTTTCTTTGTTCCTTGGTTGATTAGAATTGTGCACAGCATTGAAGTGAGATAATTTACAGAAGTGCTTTTTACAAATGGCATTAACACTTCCTTGCTCACTTGAAAGTGACCCAGTTTATACTGATAAAGGGTGGGTTTGCCTTTTTCCCAGCCAGGGGTAAGCCAGTGGCTTACGGTTATCCAGTGGTTTAATGAATTCAGATTAAAGTAGAAATTGTTGCTGTAACTTCAGCATGCATGGCCTTTCATGTTAGATAGATTACTGAATTTCAATCCAACTTTATTACTTCAGTCATCAAAAGCATCCTCTGTGCAATCCCTCCGAACACAGAATCTCCACTTCTTAGGACTGGGCCTTGAAATATTCTTAATAAAATTACCTCTGGGCTTGTTCTTCCAGTTCCAATATCAGCTGTTGTTAATTTTACCTTAAATCATTGCCTTAAACACATAATGGTTCTTCTTCCTAATCAGCTTTCCCATTTTAGCCAGCAGTTTACCTCACAGCACTGAACCTGCTTGCTTGAAGAATTGATTGATTTATCTTGTCTAGAATATCAGTTATCAAATAAAGGCAGAAAGCAGATATTGCAGTGTGTCTCATTTTTCAATTACCTCTCTGACTTTCATTATTCTTGACTCAAAAATTTGTCTTCAAGCCTTGCATTACTGAGTTTGGACTAATGGTGAATCTATAGCTGCCCAGGTTACCTTGGGATAACATCAATCCATAGACATCAAAGATGATAAGCAAAGTGACTTTTAGTTCAGTCTTTTCTGAGTTGATTATTAAAATGTCAGACATCCATGATGCAACCCTGATTTCACATCAGGAAAAATATACCCTCCTGAGCCTTTCACGATAAGAATTTCAGATTGTGGGATGTCTGACAAATTTAGCTTTCAAATGCAAGAAAATGAACAACTTGGCTGTCTCTCCCTCAAAATGCTGTTGAAATAGACAGCATATTTACAAATTTCCATTTGTAATTAAAACAAATGAAACTGAAAGACATTTATGCTTTTCCTTTTTTTTTCTCCCAGCAGGTCACTGAGTCACTACCTCTATTAAAATCTCTTCCAAAACTTTCCTCGTTATTTCCTCATAGTTTTGCATGCTGTGAAATAATTACCATATAAAATGTTCCAGCATGTAAATGAGTTCACCATATAAAATATATATATGGTATTACATTAAGAATTCATAGTGGGATTTTCACAGTAGCCAAAAGAACTCAATTTTTAAGGGAATTTTTTGGGCACTATTTCAAAGAGAAAGTGACATTAAATATAAATGTTCTGAATATTGTAATTGTTATCACTGTTCACTGATAGTCCTTTCTAGAGCATCCTCACAGGGGTAAATAGTTTGCCAGAAAAAAGATCTGCATGTTCTGGACACAGATTCTACTCAAAGGAGACAACAGTCTTCTGCTGAGCTTTTCAAAGTTGTGCTTATTAACTGAGTCTATTTTGGCATCGTATTTTTCCTGAACAGGACTGTTCTGAAATTATCAGTTCTTCTGAAAACCCATAAATGTGGATTTTTTGGCTTTTAATTTTGAAAATCCTGGCTATAAGTTTTATATAGTGGTTCTGTCTGTCGAGAGAACACTTAGCCTGAGATCTCATCTGGATTTAGAAGACAGAGTACAAAGACATTTTGTCTTTTGCTTGTCAGTTTATTATCTTTCATGTTCCAATTTTTGTACAGTTGAAAATCGCTTTTCCTTTCTTTGCAAGTTAAGAAATAAATCCTGCTTTAGAGTGCAGCCGTTCTGCCTTTCCTTGAATTACTACGAACATTAATAAAATTCAATGAAATACACAGTGCTCATATTAATGAGAGTTCAGAGGCTTCTAAAATATTTGGAGCAATAATATTTCATGGATTATTTTGGAGTACTCCTTGTAGAGGTCAACTGTGATATGATCACTGAAACCTGTGGCTATACTGGAGCCTTAGGAAACCTGTGTAAAAATAAACCACATGGCTTTGATAGACCAAAGCAGCCAGCAGGAAATAAGGGCAGAACTATACACCCACTGCTGAACACCAATGGCATGAGAGAGGCCATTAAAACAAATAATATAAATGAGCCTGAGCTGACTATAAGACCTGCAAGGTGATTAATGCCTGTGGTGACAAGTTCGAGGCATAGGAGGAGATTAAAGATTAAGTTAAAGGTAAGAGTGCTAACAGGCCTTTTCCTGCCCAGTGCTTCTAATTGCTCTTCCTTCCTGCAAATCCAGTGGCCAGCACTGCCTGCACAGCACCACATTCCTCCAGGAGGCTTGTCAGGCTGGTAGATAAATGAAATAATTCTTTTAGAGCACTTTGTTCTGTCTTTTCTTTCTTTCTTTTTTTTTATTTTGTTCTTTTCTACTTTTCTCCTTTATTTCCTTTCTTTCTTTATTCTTTTTAGCCTGTTCTGTTGTCCCTTGTAGGAAAAAACTGAGAAGTCATGTGGGAGCTGTCCCTGTTGGCTTTAAGCAGCGTCCTGTGTTGGGGTGGTAAGTGTAGGTTGGTCCAAACCAGCCTCCAGCTGCCCACCCAGACTGGTGCAGTTGGCAGAGGAGAGGCCACCAGGAAGCACAGGAAAGGACTGCAAATTTCTCTCGCTTGGCTTTCCAAAACAACTGTTCAAAGAACGAGAAAAACCTCGAGTATCAGAAAGCCTGGTCTCCTGAACCACCAAGGCTCAGTTGAAGTGTATCTACTGCCTTATTTGCAGAAGGTTTTAACACTTGACCTGAAAAGTCAACAAAAGAATCACCGTCTCCCATCTTAATAAATTAAGTTCTATCTTCTCTAATCACTTCCTACAAACACACAAAGTCATCTGTTTCCTTTTGGCTTAGATCTTGTATAATGTTTGGAGGAAGAAGGTCTACTTTTGTCAGCACCCCTGTTAAATTTATTTACTTTTCTAGTTCAAGGAAAAAGCCTGTAACTCTGAAAGTCATCCAATGCTTTTATTTATTTATTTTGCTAGATTTGATTGATACATCTTTGTTCTGAGCTCATAGAAAATTGACCACAAATACAGTAAAAGTGCTTCTTGTTAAAACACTTCCAGAACATCCAGGTGTTCCCCTCCTGCACTTGTCTCTCGTGGGAAGAAACTTGACCTTAGATGAAGGTACATTGAATTCAGAAGTGCTCCATCAGAAATCTTTCTGGCCGATAAGTCCAGAGCTTGAAACATATTCAGACTACTTTGCTGCATGTAATTCTGCTGCTTGAGTTATAAGCAAGGGTTCTCAAGCCAAGATGGAAATAGGGCAGCTGGTTTGACTTCCTTCTGTGTCTGAGAAACCTTTACCTGGCTCAGAGGGCACGGAGAGTCACTTGGAGAAGCAGAAATGTCACCCTAAGATATCAACAGTGCTGAATAGATGCCTCTTAACACTGGTCCATAATTGTTCATTGGTTCTTTCTGGCATAATTAAGAAAACATGCTGTAGAAAATGAGGTTGGTGATCATTCTTCTGAAGAATTTGTGTAAATATCTGTACATATACTTGTGTCTATGAATGTATATATACATATATATTTATTTATTTCATGTTGCATAGGCCACCAAGATTTATTGTCCTTGGTAGTAAATATTGACCTTGGATTTATCTCAGTCAATGTTTACTTCTTAAGCCAATAAATCTTGAGGTTCACCTTAACAGAAGTCAATATCTGCTTAGTGTTCAGCTCCATCATTAATATAAATATTTTAGTGACCTTTGCATGTATTAGTCTATTTTAAAGTCAACTTAGTATTACAAATCCTATGGCACATCAGCAGTTTATTTTTCAAGTGGTTTATTCATTTAAGATTTTTTTAATAACCTCTGATATTGCTGCTGAGGTGGTGCAGAAAGCGTGTGGTGTGTTTTCTGAGGAGAATCTCAGGAATGTGAGTGCAAGTTGCTGTGTCCAGTGGAGAGGGAGGTGGCCCAGAGCACCCCTGTGTATTTGTGTGGTTCATCACGTATTTACCTACTACCAGGGTAGAAGCATTGCTTTGATTGCTGCCTCTTCTCTGGGCTTTTTTCTTTGTATGAGCAAATCTTTCCGAGATCAAGTGTTTGCTTTTCTGTATCTGTCACTGAGTTTAGGGCTAACAGGGACCTTTAGACCACCTAGTCTGACCTTTTTATCTCCTGCCATCTTTGTCTCCTCCATTTAAGAAACACTTTTTGCTGCCTTCTGCCTCCCTTCTCTTATGACCCTCACCAAGGGAAATTTCTCAGCGGTGTCCTTATTAAAGTTTTTCTTTCTAATTGCATCTGGTTTGGTGTGAAACCATCTCAGACTAGATTCAAACTGAAGTGTCCCAAAGGAGCATTGCTTTGCAAATCAGTCTGGGCTGTCACCCCCAAACAGGCACGGACAGTGCCCTTTCCTGCCCTTATACTTAGGCATGAGCATTGCATCTGAATGTTATCTTGAGCCATTCAGCCATGGGTGGGGTCTCTCCTGATGTCCTCCCCTAAAAAGTGAGATGCAAAGTGGAGTCTAAATGCTTATGACCTCTTCTCACCTCCTCTGGCCACAGGAACAGAGAAGAAGCCTATGATGTGGGTCCACGGGTTGTGAAACCCTCCCTTTTAAATAAAGGAGCCTGAAGGCTTCAGGACAGTTACTTAATTCAGGCACTGGTCTCAAAATTTTCCTTGTTATTATTGTTATTATTACTGCACCACAAAGCACATATCTAATACTCCTGATTACAAACCACTTCATCAGCACAGATAAGAGACATGTTCTTCATCCCAGAATGTTCTCACTCCAAATCCCTGATTCTACCACCCCCTTTTCATTAAATTACTCCTTTTATTCCAACTTAGAGTGCTGACTATTCACATGGATAAAAGCTTGCAGGGTTAAACCCTTTGTGAGCCTATAGAAAATGTTCTGTGCATGTGGAGAGGTTTTTATTATCTGTTATAAAGGTGCTGCTGCAGTAAATGGTTCAAAAACATTGTGCTATGGAGGCTTCTGATCTCTGTCACATGAAATAGCATAAATGTCAGACCAGGGATTTATATGAATATTCCTTGAAGAGAAGCAAAGACAAGGAATTAGTTGTTCTCTTGTCCTATTTATTCCCTTTAATTGGATTTATTTCTAAGTGGGCTTTGGTATAGAAATTTCTGCTTCATTTCTTTATTGTGTTTTGGAATTTCATATCAATACAGATAAAGCCTGCTTGCCCTACATTAAAAAATATATTTAAACCGGTGATGTTCCTTAAACAGCAAAATCTTCTATTTTTTCAAAACTATTTTTTAAACCTAACCTAAATCAGTTCTCATCTTACAGACAGAGTAAGGTGCTGGTGTTGAAGCAGTTCACAGTAGCAAATGCAGCCAGGATTCAAGATCCAGAGCAATTATAGCTGCTGATGCCTCAAGTCTTTGGGGGAAGGAACTGTGAAGCATTTCTTTTCCCAGAGGGATATGGGTGCTACAGGCCATATCGTGGCTGGTTCCTGCGAGAGACCTGATAGAGCAAGTACAGCACTTGGCTGGTTTTCGGTGCATGCCTCCAAGTCAGACTGAGGAGCAGCTTACTGTTGTCAACCTTTGATTCATAGAGTTGTGTAAATGGGCAAAAAATTCCTTTCTGTCATGCCAGAGGCCAAATTAAACAGAAATCTGTAAACTGGGAGGGTAATTTAGTTGGGAGGAAGCAACATGAGTCGTGTGATAATGTACTCCTGCAAGTTTTTTTGCAATTTGTTTCGGGGCTGAGTTTATCCTTCTTTATTTAATGCCATAAAATATAATTCTTTCTGCTGAGAAATTGCTTAAAAATTATACCAGGGTGAAAGCAAACACAGAGTTAACAGAGCCAAGCAAAGGTGTTTGAAGGTCTGGACTAAAAGTGACCACAAATGTCAGCCTTAATACTGATCCACCAGCCTGCCTGGCGAATTCTTCATGTTCCCTTTCAACCAGGCATTTAAAAAATGTACTGCAGATATGCAGGAAGGCATATACAACACTGCTTTTCCCCCTCTCCCATCCCAGCTATGCTAATGAAAGCCCAGCATAGCTGAGATTTCCAGATCTGCTATCGCTGTGGAGAGATAAAAGTAGACCCGTGCACTGATACATTGCAGAATTTAACTCTGGGCACTCGTGATTTTTGTGATGTTTGCAGCAGAATGCGGAAGAAGGAGGTTAGTGCAGCATTTGCTGGGCAGGTTTTAGAAACACAGTGAACTGCTGGGGAATGAGTGCTGGGAGGTTGGAAGGAGCAGGTGTTGCTGCCAGGGATATTGCTGGGTCTCTTCAAGATGTCTTTGATGTGCATTGCAATAGTTAGTGAAGGCTCAGAAAGAAAATTAGTAAGAAAGGTGGAAGGAAGTAATGTAATGGTGTCTGAATTTATTTCCATAGGTATGAAGGAAGTGCGCCCTTAGGTCTGTGTTTGTGCATCTATAGATTTATGCTTTTCATGCTTAAAAAGCTCCCTTTCCTTGGAGCCCTGCAAATGCAGACCACTTAAGAAAACATGCATGTATCATCTGATCTAATCAATCTCTATTTTCTCCTTTGAATTAGTGGAGCTGTAAAAAATGAAGCCGCTTAATTGCGATAGTTCGCTAAAAAAACTCCTACAAAAGAAGTATTTATTGTCTGGGAAAATTTTATCTCTGGTTCGTTTTATTGTAGAAGATTCTATCTCAGAAATGCTGTGAATCACAGATGAAGGGGAGTAATGATGAACTTAAGGAAAACATAAGGAAAATGCGTGGGTGTATGAGTTTGCACATGTCTGTAAGCTATAACAGATATGCAAATAGAAAAGCAAGGGCTTGTGGACATGTGGTTTTGTGTCAGATGTGAATTTTATTCATCAGCTCCTTAACACTAGATTTACACACTTTTAAAAACCCATTCTGACTCATTCTAGAGAACCTCTATCAGCTATTTTATAATGGTTTCATTTACCGATCCAATTACAAACCAAATTGAATCCTATCCGCTAACGCAGGTTAAAGTGCTTTTATTGTACGCAGCTGTTTGGTATCTCCAGGTGTGGGAGCTCACAACAAGGGTGGAAATTAATTAAGCAAGATGTGGGAGATGGCTGCAGCCGTGTGTTATGAGCTTGTCAGCCAGAGGAGACGCGTGTCAAACTCTGCTTGATTGGTTGCAGCACACGCTGAGTGACTTGGAGCTACAACTCTGCAGAGCCTTGGCTTCGGTCTCTTGTCGCTCCCCAGCTTTTCCAGGAGCACTTTATATCGACACATATATTATCAGAATTACCCCAGGAGTTTCCTGATGTACTAAACTACCTTACATGAACAAAACCCCCTCTAACTGCATTTATTGAGCATCATATTGCTCTTTAGCATCGTGTTATTCTTTAGCGTCTTTAGCATTCTTGGAGTATTCTGATTTTTATGTTAATGGCAAGGGCCACCAGGCATGAAGGTTAAAGATTTTAGCCTAATAACTAATAGTTCTAAGTTGCCAGGCAGAGGTGCTGTCTTGTGGCACTCAAATCTTTCTTCTAGGTGCACAAGCTATAGCCATAAAAACAGTGTATAGGAGCAGTAAGTATATGATTCAAAGGAACAATTATAATTATCAAATACAATTTAATTTTCCTGTATTTATAGAAAACTGTTGGAAGTGATTCCTTCACAGAGTGCAAAAAAAAAAAATTTGAAAAAAAAAAAGAAAAGAGATTAATATGTTCATGTCCAAGTTCCACAACCACAACAGTTTGTGTGTAGACATGCTCTGAATAGGAAAATCAAGTGAATTATTAGAATAAAACTTTCTCTTGTCAGAAATTTGCTAATCACAGGAGTGCAAGAAAACAAACACATATAATTTAATTTTCATAAAAGAATGTCCTCTATCTCAATCTGAAAAGCAAATCAGAAAGTGCTATTATTGTTGAGGGGGAGGTATTCCTCTTCACTGCATAATGTGAAATGTAAGGTAATGTGTATAGTATGGTATTGTTCATATTTACTTATGTACATGTGAAATACAATTTATTATAGTTTATTTTTGAAAATAATGTCCTGTGTTCCTATATAAGAATATCCCTAGGGATATATGTTCCTTGTCCCTGTGTTGAGGGACATCTTCTCCATCATTTACTCCAAGAGATTGCATAATTGTGCATTTCCAATTGCAACCCTCTGGGACCTCTTTAAATCTCAGCTTATACTGCTGTAATTTCAGATAACTTCAGCTGTAGTAACTATGGAAGTGGGACACAGTGATCAGAGATCTGTATCAGTGCCATTTGCCCAGGGCTTCTTCAGCTTTATTACCTGATTCCTGAAGTAAGGATGAGTGCATAGTGACTCTCCAGCTTCATTGGGATAGTCCAGAAGAGGGAGCTTGAAAGTAAAGAGTGAAAGGATTTAAAAGTACCAGGAGGGATAAACTGTTCGAATATGACTTTGTTGTGGTCACCCTTTATCACTGGTGGAATTTGCTTCATATTAATAACAACAGAGGTTTGTTTTGGGGATGATAATTATTCTTGTGATGTTGTGTTTTGGTCCCAGGAGAAGACATTTTCTTTCAGTTACTAAGTTAAAATGCTTATTCTTTCAACTATTAAGTTAAAATGCTTATTTTTTTCAGTGTGATGTCCTCCATTGCTTTTCCAGAATTTTGAGAAAATGACAAGTAATTAATTGTGGGGAAAATGTAAATCATGGGGGACATAAAGGGTCATCCTCCTCTTTAGTCAGCTCAGATACACCAACCTCATTTTGGTGACACCAGAGCTGAATTTGGCCCACTTTGTCTGAAGAGCACGGTTGGTCATTGTGCTAAGCCTTCCCTTGGGTCACTTCTACGATGCCAGTGCATAAAAATAATACTCTTGACTTCATTACCGTGCCCTTTTATGCTTCAAATAATGATGTATGTGCAGCATTCTCAAAATCAGTGTTTTAGTAAAGTATTCTTGCAGCAATGCTGTGTTCTTACAGCATATAATCTCTGTAAATGTCTCTGCATTAGACTCTGGTACCTGCTGGCCAAGGAGAGAGTTCCTAATCACTATATGGTATCTACTAAACCAGAAAGAATCCTGTACAGTCTAGTGTGTGTGTTTCTCTGTATCTGTATGCATATATTTGTACATCATAAGCAAGTAGAAAATGTATTTTATTGATCAAAGTTTCTCTGGGAGGTTTTTTTTTTGCTTGTTTGCTTTTCTTTTGGCATTTAAATTTTTTTCTCATCTTGAATCTTAGTTCCAAGATGAAAATCTTGAGAATGCTCACACAGAGGAAAAAAGAAAAGAAATATGATTAAGTTCAACTGAAATAGCGTTTTCAACAATACCTCATTTTGATTTTAACTTATTACTAAGAAACGTAACTTTGAAGTAATTTCACAGTGAAAAGTAGATCCTCTGGAGATATCACAGTAGGACAATTGGACAGTTTCAAAACTTTTAAGACATTTTAAATTGAACATGACATCAGCCGTTTTCCACAGGAATATCCAGTTTTTTGAGCAAATTGCTTTTTTCCCCCCCAAAATCATGTTACCCAATTTCTAATCAAGGCCTCCTGGTATGCACAGGCTCTTCTGATGAGCAGTGCTGTTGGTGATGGGAAGCTGGGCTACAGCCTCTTTGCAATTATTCATGCAGGAGGGCAGATATTCCTCCATCAGTACACAGAGAGCATATTTTCCGTGCATTATGCATGGGATTTTCTCCAGCTGGCCTCCTGACTCACCCTCCCCTGCCTCCCCCGTGTCTGCGGCTGGGCCCAGGACCACCTCATCCCTCCCACTGGGAGAAGCTCAGTGCCAAGCCCTGGGCTCCCGGCAGGTGGACGGGGCTTCCAGACATCCCTGCTCCGACCTCCTGCTCGAAGCCGGTCTGCGCAGAGTTGGCTGCTCTAACCCAGAGCCTTGCCCAGCTTGGAAACAATCCCCTTCCCTGGGCCCCTCTTCCAGTGTTTGACCACCCTCATAGCAATTTTTTTTCCCTTTATATAGGTTGGTAATTTCCTCTGTCCCAATTTGTGCCTCTTCTCCTAGCAGCAATAGGATCTCCCTGACTGTGTTCTCAGAAGACACCAAACACAGTTCTCCCACCTTCTTTGCATCTGCTGTGTGCTCCAGGCCCTGAGCTACTTTGAGCACTCACTGTTTGTCAGTGTGTTTCTTGTGTGGGGGAGCCCAAAACTGGCCATGGTACTCCAGGCTGTCCAACAAGGCATGAACAGAGGGAAATAATCCATTCCCTCAGCCAGGGCTTGGCAGTGTAACTTCAATGAAGTGATGCTTCTGAGGGGTGGGAGGAAAAGAGGCCAAAGCACTGGGATAGAGAGTGGGATTGGACCTTGTCATTCTTGAGCCACAAAGTTTGGCCCCTTTTTATACCTCTTGTTGCAGTAATCCATGGCAGATAGTTTTCCAGATGAAGATCCCTGCAGAAACTGTCTCTGAAAGTTGTTGCTAACTTGTGAAGATGATGTGACCCATTGGCACGTAGATGTGTAGAGTCTGTAAAATGAATTGATGCTCTGCTCATGAAGTTATATGCTGTTCATTGGCTATAATAATTAATTAACCTATAAAAGGACTTCATAAAACAGTAAAAGTGGAAATATTTCACAGAAATAGAAGATGACAGATTTTTATTTCTTTCTGTTTCACATGTCTGCTAGTTATGTGGACCTGTGACTTAATAAATGTTATGGAATTAGACATGGACTTTAAATGTTACCCTGCCATTCAGTCTTCTCATGTCCAATTTCAAAGACTTATATAGTCATTATGGTAAAATTAATGCATGTCTTAATTGCAATAATAACTAATTGTCAGCCATTGTAATGAAGTAATTAAATATTCTAAATTGTTAATAGCTTTGTAAGCTGCTATAATTAATTTGTTGCTGTCCTAACAGGAAAAGACATTAAGAGAAGCAGATGGGTAATGTTTTTGTTAAGGCTTCTGTACTGACTCTTTCTTAGGTACATGCCTATGACACCACATATTTGGTTAAAGCAATTGTAAGCTTGGGGTTGTTGATTTTAAATACCTCTAAAAGGGAATCTTTTATTTTACCTGGGTGCTTTGCCTTTATTCTCAGTAGTCAGTAAATCATATTAATAGTTCTTGGTGGTTTCAGTAGTGTACATCAGCAAGGACTTGCAGCATTCCTAGGAACAAGCAGTATGGATTGAAGCCTTATACTTCCAGAGGGAGCCTTGCAGAGACCCTTTGCAATTTATTCTGTGGTAAAGTACCATGTTTATTCCTTCAATAAACAGATGTTTATTGAAGCCAGTTTGGTTTGAATTCTGTGCTCTTTGTCCTTACAGAGCAGGGGAAGCTGTTGTTAGAACAATTGCTAGAAAGTTGTTGTCTTTTCAGGAAATGAATCATAAGAAAATCTTAGACATACACAAGAAGACCCCATACAACACCCCCCCTCACACACACACACTTCAGAAATCTTAAAATAGTACCCAGATAGTACCCAGACACAAGAGCTACAGCTAAAGGAGGGTGGAGTTACTATCAACTCTGTTTACTAAACTTTAAAGGTATGTAAGTAGGAAAGGTTTAAAATGCTTGAATCCTCCTGCTAGGGCAGCCTCACTGCGAGAAAATGTTGCATGTCTTTTGTTGAATTATGCCAGAACAGCTCCATATCTTTTAAAGCTGTCCTCAACAAACAGGGCTGGCTTTGTTTTGCTGGAGAGATAGCAAAAGAAGAAAAAAACTCTGCATAGCACACACATTGAAGGCTTCCTGAGGCTGCCTGCACAATGAAATTGTTCTGATTGAACTCTTGACAAATTATAACCTGCAGGTATAACGAGGATTTTCCATTTTTGCCTAACACATATACATTTTGCCTCTTCCATTTTTCCTTCCCTGCAATGCATTCAGCACAGCGAGGGCTGGAAAGAAATCTGATTGTGAAACTGATAAATTGTCTTACATAGTTTCCCTATTTTGGCCATTGCCATGGTCTGGTTCTGAAAGTGCTTGGAATTCTCTTTCTCTGGCTTTGTTTTAACAAGCTTCTTCTCAGTTGCCTATTGCCAGTGCTATATTACCCACAGTGCACATCATTTTTTTTCCAACTCCTATTCTACGTCGACTCCAAGCAGCCCCGGTGTAAAAGCAGATGAGATGATTTATTTTTATCACTCACTTTTTCTTGTGAGAAAGAGAAACCCTTGGCCCTGCCCTCTCCACTGGCTTCCTCTTAGCACAGGCATTTGCCTCTTGGCAAATGGGGTCTATAAAATGCTACTGAATTAAATCAGCAAAGTGTTTAATCATATTTATTTTGCAGTCACTGCAATAAATTTTTTTTTTCTGGTCTAAATAGCTGCAGTCTCATTGGTTTGAGTGGGGTTTGCCTTTTTGGCATGAGAAGGGAATTAGTTCAAACTGGCCAGGTGGCCAGGAGTCATCAGAGATGCCAGACAGCAGAGGATCAGCCCCTGTGATTCCAGGCCTGATCACAGTTGTTTGCAATTCCATGTACACTCATGGAAGACACTCTATGTGTTAAAACTTGCTGCAAGCCTTTGATATCTTTGACCTTTTAAAAAAAGTCTTTTAAATTTTGATATTCCCTAAGAAGACAGCTGGTATTTTTTGATTGAATAGATAGAGATTTCATGTCTAAACGCATTTCTTGGTTTCACTTTGTTGGACTAGTTCACTGCTCTCTGTATGTTCTCTGCTGCTCACAATCTTTTCTTGTGATTTGTTTTTGAATGATACTATTGAAAGGTTACAAGGAATTAAACCTGCAGAAATCCCCCTGGAAAGCATTAGTGATGTCCTGCTAGCATCTCCTTTTGGATCCAAACATGGATATTCTGGTTCATAGAGACCCACTTGCAACTACACTTCCAAGCCAAAAAACTGCCCTTGATACCTCTTGATTGCAACAAATGTCTGACTCCAAGTGCCATGAGTAACCAGACATAGATCCTCTGGGAGGAGTTAGGGAAGCTGTGAAAAAATTGCAAAGCCTGTCAAAAGCTTTGGCTCTGGAGAGGGTGAGAAAGAGCCCTCCCAGTGCTGATGCTGAGCCCGGGACATGCTGGGTGCAGAGCAGCTCTCTTGGTCCATTGCAGCTCTCTTGCAGTCTCATGAAACAACAGCTTAAATACCAGATCTGGTGCCCTATTTTCTTCATCCATCACCTGAATAAGTCATCTGGAAAGAGGGCAAGCGATACATTGTCAACAAAATAAAGAAATCCCTCTGAGCAGTTCTCACTTACAGCACAATCATAAAAATCCTGGCAAGAAATCAAACCATTTCCATATCAGTTGAGCACAAAGGGTTGTGAGCATGGTCGGTGTCAACAGTGCAGGGGCAGGAGACAGAGGCTGCTGTGTTCTTGGTGCTGCAGCTCAGACAGAAGATGAAATCATGGTAGTTCAACATTCGAAGACTTAACTACTGATTTTCTGGCTTACTTTTTATGCCGGAATAAAACCTGCTTGAAAAAATTTGGTTGTCAGGAATGTCTTTGCATGTGTTTGACCCTAATAATTTAACCTTCAAACCCAAGAAATACAACCACCTACTTTTGCAGAGCTGGAGAAGAGCCTAATTACAGCCTGTGCTTGGTGCTGGGATGGTTGCAGCACTGGATTTGTAAGAGCTGTTTTTTTGCTGTAATGGCCAGAGAATGATTTTGGATGTCTCATAAACAGGT
Source organism: Corapipo altera (assembly GCF_003945725.1). Lineage (NCBI taxonomy): Eukaryota > Metazoa > Chordata > Aves > Passeriformes > Pipridae > Corapipo > Corapipo altera. The sequence continues at coordinate 1,674,188 of NW_020884920.1, read as the reverse complement.
GTGTGGTACAGGAAAAAACATCAGACCATGTTTTTGGCCTTGGCTGTATTGTTTATGCCTTTAGCAAGTGCCTTAACTTATTCAGGATGTAAAGTTTGCTTTCTCTACATGGTGCAGGCCCAGGACACATGGCTGGAACTGAATATGGAGCATCAGACCTTTACTGGGGAGGTGGAAAATAAGTCTTTTTATTGCATTACAGATTTTGGCTTGAGTCAGGAACACATTTTTCAGATTTTCAAAGTATTTTGGTATATTGATCTTTGTGACATTTTTGTGTTTATTTCAGATGCTGAGGATAAAGGCAAAAAGAAAAGTTTCCAAACAAATTCTACACTCAGTCTGAATTAAATCAAAAGGCAGATTTCATATAGGGACCTTAAGCATTTGGTATTTTAGGAGATGATAATTTCCAGAAGGGTGGTTTTCTTTGGTGGTATTCTGAATGGCCCAGTTATTGGCTGCCAGACCTTTAGGCTGAGAAACTTTGAGGCTGCCTCCTGATCCATATCATTGGAGATCTGAGGATGTTTAATGAATCTCAAATTGAGCATCCAAAAGCAGAAACACTACGACTCATTAATCACTGTGAGAGATCTTGGCCTAACTATATCAATTAAGAACAATAATTCCCTAGTAGGAAAAAACATCATGATGTGTTGTCAGTGACAGATGTGATATTATTTTTCACTTATATTTATATCAAAGACATGCCCTTGTTTCACTTTGGAGTTGTAAATGAGCACCACCACAACTTTGGGTAACTTGTGTGTCTGTGTGTTCCTGTGTACCTCAGACTAATGTTTGATGACATCTCCTTCAAAGGTCTCTTTAAAAATTCAAGTCTTGGTCTAATAAGATTATGACTTCACTGAAATAAGATTAGGACTTCACTCCATCCTATGTGGGGTGTTAGAATATTTACACCTATATTCTGCTATGCGGAAGAATATTAGTGTAGATCTGCTGCTGCTGCTAATAGACTTTGGGTTCGTTACACTGTCAGCTGAAAGTTTTAGTCTGTGAGTTTTAAAGAGGGGTTTTTTTTGGATAAAACTAAAAGGTGATGTATAATTGAAATGTGGAACATTTTGGAGAAGGGTGGAGTGGTATACATAATTTATTGGACACTGTACAGTCAATTGTTAAGTCATAAATAAGGTACAGGATTAAAACAAAGATGAAAGGGTGAAACTGGATAGTTATTTTCTCTGTATTTCTATTTAAAAAGATAAGGTTTCCAAGTTTGTTCGAACAGCACATTTTGATTTGGATATTGATATTCACTGTGTTGTGCCTATTTTTCGATCTATCACATTGAAGACTTTCTTCTCTTCCACATTTCCTCAGTAAATGTTCTACAGGCTGCAGGACTGTTCTCAGAGCTTGGTGAGGTGCCCCAGCACAGCCAAAGGGAAGCCACAGGGAGGCAAAGGAGCCTCTGTCATACTGAATTCCCAGGTCCCAGAGCTGCTGGAAAATGACTTGCCTCATGGACATAAAGTCCTTTGGAGGCTGTTCCAGTTCATCACCTACCAGTGTGGCATTTTCCCCCAACCCACTGCAATCTCAGCTCCCAGTTCTTCTCAGTGGAGGGCTGGCACAGGGACCAGCTCCAGAGATTTGTCTGTACCAGGCAGATGATTTTTACCAACAGAGAAGTCCCTTGAACTGGAGAAATGCTGAACCCATCTAAGATCACAAAATTGAGTTTAGTGGATTTAAGAATATGGTCCATAGACTTCTCACAGTAATTTATTATAGGTCTTTACATTGGTGCCCAAAACAAGGTGAGAAAGAGGTTTCTCCTTGATGCCTCAGAGCAGGCTTTTTATCTGTGGTGGAGGTGTTTCCTGGATGTGAGTAGGAGTAGCATCGAGTGGGCCTGATGAAACAACAGGGGTGAAATACATTGTTTTGTTATATTTAGGTCATGGCTGAGCATCCCTTGCAGGTGCTGTGGAGCCAAGGGAGCTGCCTGGTCTGAAATCTCCCAGTTCTCCTGATGCAGAGCTGTGATACTGAGCAAAAACATCCAGACTGCTCAAGAGGAAAGACATGAGCAATTTGAACTTAGGAGTGAAACATTTCCTAGAACTGAGCCTGAATAAAGTCTGGAACAGTTGAACAGGAAATAAGCTAATAATGGGATTTTACAGTATGCATTTCCCATATAAGGTATTGAAATGTAGCATAGGTTTCACGGGTTTGTTTGCTGATTTTCTGGCTATTTTGATGAAAATTTTGGGTTTCTCCACTGTTCACGTTCTGTCATGGTTGTGAGGACTTTGCTTCATTCCAGGTTGAAGTGTTTCATCTTGCTGCTGTCGGTGGTCTCTGGATGGACCATTCCTAGGCCAGGCCAGGGAAGAGACTAGTTAACAATCCCCTCTTGCTGCCTTTTGTTTGTGTTGGGGAGCTATTTCCTTTAGCCCTTGAGGCTGATGCATAGGAAGGGGAAGAGAGGTGGGGAGTGCCCATCTCAATGTGGTTCATGCTTCTGAAAATAAGTTCCCCAAAATCTGATGTGGGGAAAGGAAGCCCTGGCTCCACGAAGCCTGCTGTCTCCCTCAATAAACAAAGCACTGGATTTGGGCAAGTTGCCCGAAGTGTTGGTGCAGGGTGTGTTCCCGTCCCTACTGCTCTGCCTGGCCTTTTAAGGCTATGTGACAGTGTGCTGGAGACATGGCAAGGTGTGTAATTCAGCTGTGATTAATGAGCACGAGGCTCTTCTGCAGCTCCCCTTTTTCTGTAGCATCGCTCAGATTCCCTTCTCACGAGCAACTCGCTGAGATTTTCAGAGTTTGGCCTCTTCTGTACTGCGAGTGCAGTCTCCTGCCAGCTCTTATGCTGCGTTAATTTAGAGCCATCTACCTTTCCAAGTGTGCTCTGTACTGTGGAACAGGTTTTGCTTGTAAATGCGAGGCCAGATGTTCAGAAGAGGAGAGCTCCCGTTTGGGCATCTGGCAGTCACTGCTGGGGCACAGACCCATGGCAGCTGAAATCCCAAATCTCTCTGCTTAGACAGTGCAATACTCAGGCTGGCTAGTTTGTGCAGTGCTGCAAGAACTGCCTTTCTGCATATAATTCAGGAGTTCTTTCAAAATAGCACACACTGAATCATGGTCTCGCTTAGTTTTAAACCACAGCTTGTGCATAACTGGTTATTTTGATTCCTTGCCGAGCAGGGGTTCACTTTCCAGTTACAGCTAAAATTCTCCTTTTCTTTTTCTGCAAAATCTGCTAATGAATAGTAAATAAACAATGAAGGTAGGTCTACTGGCTAGATAAGAAATAGGTCTTATTTATTAATAAATGTTTCTTTTTTTTTTTCCAGTGACATATTCGATGCCATGTTCCCTGTCACACACATTGCAGGAGAAACAGTCATACAACAGGGTAATCCTTTCCTCTTTTATGTTTGCTAAGGTTGTATAATTCACATTTCTCCATTTGAGATTTCACCCTCTTTGCTTAATGGAAAGAATAACCATATTCCAAAAGCATCTAAGTGTGCAGCTATATGATAAGTTCATGGATGCAGGTCTTTTGCTACAAATGGAGAGGTCTCCTACAAAACCACACTAGTAGATCTGCAGGGTTTCAAAGTGCTGCAGTTAAATGTAGATAAACAGCACTCAAATTAAGCTCTTCTTTCCTTAACTGAAGATAGTCAGGAAGTAAACCTCAGCTCAGAATGCATAAGGGTGGCACAGGCTGGCTGAGAGTAATTAGAGATGGAAAATATTTTTATGGTTGTTGGGAATATTCAACATCTCATTGTGCTGTATCAGAGTTATCACACTTGGCAACTTACCTGCATGCCTGCAGCACGCTGTGGAGGACTTCATTACCCTCAGGCTATATTATCTTGGGTGTTTACACTGAATGAAGTGTTGAATCAATCAAAAGAGATAAATTAATGCAAGTGAAAGATATTAATAGCAAGAAATCATAACGATACTTTGATTTATGAAGGCAAATAGGCAAGGATGTTTCAGAAAATTAATCTCTCTGTAACTAATCTGGTGTACAAACCTGTGCAAATATGTACAGGATTAAATACAGGGACAGGAAGTTATTGAATAGCTTGGCAGACCTTCAGGAAACAATCACCTTTTGTATTTTGCTTCCAGGTGATGAAGGAGACAACTTCTATGTGATTGACCAAGGCGAGGTGGATGTAAGTACACCCTTGCAGTATAATATTTATTTTGAAGCTACATAATAAAACTGTGTGCTTTGGCACGCAGCTTAAGCCAGCCATGTGCTGTGGTTCTGACTCTTTTCTTCTTGAACTAGATTTCACAGCATTTATTTCATTACCTTGCTTTTATTGTGTTAAGTAATTTGTTCATAATTTTAAAATTGGCGTGTTTTACATCCTAGCTTATTTGTCCATTCTAAGCAGGAAAATATGGTATCAAAACTAAGCAAATGACATTATCTTCAGAGCCCTAACCACACCTGGAGGTGTGCAGTCTTTGGCAGAGCAGGCCACCATGCTGGAATGCACCCGAGGGTTTAGATCAACCATAAGGAAAATATTGTCTTTAATCAGTTAGCTTAGCTCATGTGTTGTTTGGAGTTTTTTTCACAAATTGAGATACAGCCTCAGGCAGTGAGTTTCATCTTAGAAACCTTAATTTGCTTTTAAAATTAGGTCCAAATATACGAACAATGCAGCATATTAATAAAGGAAGGATTATTATAAGTGTAAAGTGATCTGTTAGACCACAAAATGTTTACAGGAGTATGCAGTGGTTTAATCAGCAAGTCTTTGAAAAGAAGCTTCTTTCTGAACCTGCCTTCCAAATCATAAACTATTCACCTCTTATAATTTTTATTCTGTATGAAAGTCACCCTTTTGCATTTTTGCTACAAGTTCCTACACACATCTTACATATCCACAGTTGTCGGGTAGGACAGGCTTGCTCATTAGCAACTTTGCTCTTCAGATGCCCACATGAGTTTTGTTTGGCATATTTAAAGAAGAAGGTGATTTATTTTAAACCCAGGCAGGAGGCTTGGAGCTATTTTAGTGAAAGTTATTTTTTTTAGCAGTCTGTTTGTGTGAGGAGACCATCTAATTGGTATTGTTGGGAATTGAGAAACCTCACACGCTGCCTCTGCCTCTGGAAGTTGCTCCTCAGGAAATCCGTCTGACTCACTGTTCCTATCAGCTGTGCCTCTCAGTAGCAAACATTGCCACATCCACAGGGCCAGAAAATAAAAGAGCAATATTTATAGAACAGTGTTAAAATTTAGTTTTAAAATAATTGGTCAGGGACCGATAGGGAGCCTAATGAGTTCACTGGCTTTGAATCAGACCCACAAACACTCGCAAATGCACATGTTGAAGTTATAGATTAATCCTCTTTAAAAATAATTTGTCCTCACTCAAAACCCTTAGGAAAGCTTTCTTCAGTGTTTGGCTCAGGGCTAGTGAGGGACTGAATGACATCTGAAAACAGTCTGCAAAACCCTTGCAATTAATTGCAAAAGAGATAATATTCCATATGCACATATTGCTTTTACAAAACAAAATGGGGTTTCATCGAGTAGATTGCAACTTTGATTTCATGAGCCTTCTCAATCCCTACTCCCCTAAAATCAGCCTATAGCTAGTAGGACAGATCAAAATGGACAAATTCACATAGTCATCCTGACACTTCTCAGAGACATGTAGAGACATGTCCTGTTGGACAAATACTTCCTGGCAAGACTTAAAAATGTAATTTGAACTAAGCTTATTCCAGAGACAACCAAAGCTCCTGACCACGTAAGTCTTGCCAAACTCTTCTGTGGCCAGCTCTTGGGCTGTCCCACTCCAGCATCCTCCAAGGTGCATCCTGCTGCACCTTACCCCTGCTCTCCCTGTGTCAGTTTGGTGCTCTCTGCTTCCTAAGCTGTTCCTAAAACTTCAGCCAAAACACGCCCTGAATTCCAATGCAAGATGCTGTGGAAGGCACAAGGCGTTTGCTTGTCCAGGAGCTACACCCTGGTAGCTACAGAAGTTCCCTACATTAACTGCCCTGCTTGGAAGCTGCAGGGAGATGATCCCATTTCCCTCTCCAGGGCAAGTCTGTACAGGGCCGCTGGTTCAGACTCACTTGCTCCTGTGTAAGGCAGCAGCTCCCAGATCCCCTGGGCCTGCACTATCACACCGCATATAGTGCTCCCCAAAGAGTTCTCCCACTTTCTGGGCAGAACTGCTGAAATCCTTGTTGTCTGAAGGAACTCCAGACCGCTAGTAAGCGAGCTGCAGTTCATTTAAGCCTTGCCAGATAGTTTTTTGGCATGCTTCCACACTTCTCCATGAAAAAAAAGCGACTTGGAGTGTAGACAATTGACCCTGAGACTTAGAGCCTCGAGCCATTTTCTGCCTGGTTCAGCTGGTGTTGGCATGTGCACGGAGGCTTTAACCCCTGGCCAGGCTCTCTGCTGTCATTACTTCCCTGATCTGCTTGGAACTGGCAGGTATTCCAGGAGTGGTGGATTCAAGGAGCAATTTACTCTCAGAGCATCATGACTGATAAGCACCCAGATTTTCCACGCACATGCAGAGACACATGTAAAGGAGGTTGCAAGTGCCATCATAAAATTCCTACCCCTGGAAGAAAGTCATGGCAAAACTGAAATAAAACCCCAATAAAATCTATCAACCAAGCAACCAAAACCAAACAGAAACCACCAACAAAGTGAGAATAACAAGGTCAGTGTGTGGTGTTATGAGTTTAAAAAGCTGCAGCATTTAAAAGTAATTTTTTTTGCAGTTTTGGCACAGGCACTCCAAAGAGTAAGTAAGAGCTTTCTAATATTTTCCCTTACAAAATAATCTGAGTCAAATTGGAAGTAGAATAAAATATTTTTTAATATAATAACACTTAATTTTCAACTCTTATATTTTCTTGGGGTGTACACAGGCACTGATAGCACAGAATAAAATATCTGTACGTTTTCTTCTCAGTATTACTGTGGACAAACACAGGAGACTCCAAACCCTTCCATTGGTAAGCACACTCCACATGGACTGTGGGCCAAGGGGAGGGCACAAATTTTCCTATGTAAAAGAAAGGATTTTAGAATCAGAAAGAGGTAGGTCTTAGAAGGCCTGGGGTTTTCCTCTCATATCCTGTATCCTACAAACCAGGTGAATCTTGACCAAAGCTGGCATTGGATGGAAAAGGACATTATGGCATTATCAGTCACAGTCTTCCTCCTCAGCACATCAGGGTTGAGGAGAATTATTAACTCATGATCTGTCCCTGCAGATGGGTAAAGTGTTCACTAGGTAGATGATGGCACAAACTTTGAAGTCTTAGAGGTCAATTGTCTACTGGAAGCTTTCCTGCTCAGACAAATGGGAACATGTGCCAAAAAGCAGCTGGCAGAGCTTTAATTACAGTTTCCAGTAAAGATGTTGAAAGTACCTGCTAAAATATGACTTGCAAAAATCTCTAATCCATATTTCTAAATATAAAATGACTTCCTGTTTGTTATTTTAATCTCATAACCTCACATTTTTCACTTTAAAAAGCACCGCCGACTACCCTTTTGCAAACAGATGTATTATTTTTTTAGACTCAGCAACTTCCTTTTCTGTGTAATGTCACAGCAACTTTCTCTACAGGCATTCTCAGGTTTTCTTCTTGTAAAACAACAGCAGCCGAACTGTAGCATGGTGAAAATGAAAATGAAAACTTTTCAGTGTTTTTTTTTCTTAAATAGGTTCTGTATTTACTGTATAAATCTCCATGTGGACTTCCACATGAATATTGTGGATAATAGATAAGATTGTCTCTTGATTGTAGGTCAAAGCTTCTTGAGCCCTTATTTGTATATACAGACTGTCTAATTTGTATATACACAGATGAAAATTGCACAGTGTTTTATGTGGGAATTCTTTTGGATTTTAAAACTAGTTATATTTAATGGTTAGATTCCCTAGATTGCTTCTGGTTTGAATTCTTCCAGCATCAATGATTTTCCTAGTTTCAAAAGGTTGCCATTTGAAATTTGATGCAGAACATTTAAAAGTTCGTAGTTTTTCAACTTGAATTTTTAAGGATTCTTATGCAGTCTCCAAGTTCATATATTCAAATTCAAACTACAAATAAAACACTGGCTTTGAGAAAACTACCCACATATAAATACCCTTCATGTCTAAGGCTTGTTTATTTTTCCAAGAATAAATAAAACTCATCTTCTTGTTTGGATAACCAATATTAAGGCTTAACAAGACACAAAGCCCAAATTGCAAACAGATCCAAGGGAGGGGATTTAAGATGTGAGAGTTGCAATGCCTGGAACAAATTAGATTGTCCACATAGATCGCAAAGTGGCAGCAAAAAAAAAAAAAAAAAGGCTAGAAATTAACTTGAAATCAACAATACAAAATTAAAGGAAAGATAAATTCACTCCAGTGAAGCTCAGAGACAGACATTCATATCCTGCCTTCAAAGTAAAATGGCTGCATCCCTGCTCAGGGCAAGGTCCCTTTCTGCATCTCTGGAGAACATGATGAGTGAGGCCCAGATCCAAATCCTGTTGCATTGAGCACTGTATGACTCTGCATCTTCTCCCACAGTCCGTGCCCATGGATATCACAGCCCATGAAGAAAGGAAATACTGATGTGCACAGGAGATTTTTCCTGTTTGCCTCCTAAAATATAATGGAACGAAAAAGCTGTGTGATTCTCAAGCCTGCAAAAACTGGAGTGCTCATACAACAACAATAGACATCTGAAGTACTTTTCATGTGTGAAAAGTAGGTGGTCCTGAGGGCTTGGACATATTTGGGCATCTGAAGTTCTGCTTTTCTCCTCAGCTGCATGAAAGAAGGTTCCAGCTATTACAGACCTGTGATTGACAGCTCAAGTGAAAATTAGGAGTAATTCCTTTATGTACTCACCACTTTGGTGAGAGTTCACAGATGCCTAAAACTGACTGAGCCAAAACCTCAGCCCAGCATTTTTTGGGATAAATAGGGAGATCATCTGAGCTGCTGCCATATAACATTGGCTTTCATAAGCTGTTCTGAGCCTAAAATAGCTTTGCTTCCCACACCTTACAAACAGAGCTACTTTCCTTTCTACTTCTTTTTTTTTTTTTTTAAATCTATTTTAAAGGGATTTATAGTGGAGCCGAACTCTGTTAAAGGGCAGGATGGCTTTGTAGTGTGCCATCAATGCACTTTAACTTCATCATAAAGACAAAAGTAGATTGTTGACTTAGGCCTTTGCAGAGAATGAAGTGCAATGGTTTTCCTTCTAGAAAATAACTTATTCTCAAGCTGTTTTCTCTTTCAGAGATTGATATTTGAAATGACATTTTTATTGGGGGAGTGAATGCTGGGCCCAAAGACTGTCAGATCAGTGATTTGGTTTCACCTCAGAGTACTTTGAACCTGACACCCTCAGGGTGGACGAATGACCATTTGCATAAACTGTTTAAGGCGAGATGTCAAACATGTTTTGGAGAGTCTTGTCAAGTAAGACAGCAAAATTAAAGGAGTCTTAGAGCAGAGCAGTAGCCTCTCTTTATAACAACTGTGCAACATTAAATGTCCATCCTTCACTCGCTCAAACTTGAGTTTTACCAGCATAATTCCCCTCTCTGGGCTGCAGTCACACCCTGCACACTGCTTTAACAAGAAATGTCACCATATTGCTTTAAAAATACGTGTTGGAATGAGTTGTATTTCCTACTTATAATTCAGACCATTCTGCAACAACAAAATCTGTATTTTTCAACTAAAGAACATAGAGAAACACATGCACTTTTGGTGTGCTGAAAAAGAGTCAAGGGTACCATGTCAATTGACATTAAGGATGTGGTCCCAAGCTCATTGGCATTATTAGATTTTTACCATCATCTCTGAAACTTTTTACTGGGGACACATGGATTACTGTACTGTAGCAAACCCTGGGTCCATCCAGTGAAATTCCCACAGAAGGAGAGTATCCCTACAGTCAAATATGCATCTGGACAATTTTGCTATGAATTAATAGAGTTTAGAAATGTTCATACATTCTCACTATGTTACAAACCTTTCAGAACCCTCCTTTTATTCATCCACTTCTCATGCTTGTCTCACAAAAAAAGGGGAAAAAAAGATCCAGGAGCCACAGAATTACCTGCTTGTTTCACCAAGAAAGTGCTTGGGTTTTCCTGGCTTTTTTAAAACTTCTTTGCTTTCATTTTTTCATCATGAGGGGAATCAAAAGCAGATTCGGTGTTCTGTGAGATTTTCTTTCTGTGTGAAAGTTTGAAAGGAAAGGCTGTTCTGTTCTCTTGTGTGATGTTCTCCCGTGTGACATTCATTCTGTCATGGTGAAGAAATGAAGCTATAGCTTTTGTGGCTTGAGCTCTTTCTTGGCAGTCTGCTACCACCTGCCTGTTTGGGATTATTTTTACCCTTTATTTTTCAGCCCCTTTATCCTCAGATGTTCCAGGAGCACCAGGAGCCACCACATTGCCTGGAGTTCAGCAGTGGTGCCAATGCTGCTCCTTTTCAGCTGATACCCAAGAGGTCTCTTGATCAGCTGAACTGCTCTGTGGCCTCATCCATCTCCTACTGAACCTGAATTTCACTGACCTCAGTAGGAGCTGGAGAAAATCTTAATTGAATATTGTGAAGATAAATTGGGATTGATTCCAGCTGTATTTTGTAATACACCTTTTCATCATAAAAGGAAGATAGAAGTAAAATTAATACTGACAGGTCATTGAATTTTGACCCCAGTTCATTTATTTTGGTCACCATCTTTTCTCATGCCCAGCTTGAACACAGCCCTAATTCATATATTTTTAAAAACCTGCTAGTTTATTACTCAGTAATTGGTGTTAGGTTATGATCTCTGCCTTTGCAATACTTCTCTTCTTAAGATGAGAATAACTGCCTATTTTCTTCATATTATTTTTCTTCACGGAACTTCCAAACAAATGAAATTAATTCTGGTTGATTTCTGCTGTTACTGGTCTGTAACAGTTTGGGATATACTCTGCACTGGGTATAAGCACCCAGCCTTTCCTTCCCTCCAAATTCAAGGACACATTAACAGAATTAAAAGGGTTTATTGTGTAGTTTATGGCAGCAAGCCTTAGAATGCACAGTCCACACCAGCCTTTGCATACACTGTCATGTCTCTTGAGCTGTGTTGTCCTTGAGTGGAGAGGAAAACGCAGCCCAGTGGAAAGCACCTGCACAAGGCCCCTTCCTCCTACCAAGTGTAGGAATTTTTCTCAAATTAAACATAATCCAAGAAAAATATAGTGATAGTGCTATAGAGCTGAACCATGTTCCAAGAGGTACCTAAATAAACTGTGGGTCAAACACTGCTTCCTGACTTCTGTAGAGCTGATGTTAAAGACAAAGGGTTGTTCTACACAGAGCTTCTCAAGTCCAAAGCACTTCCTCATCTTCACTAAGGGAGAAGGAGATCTGTATACTTATATTTAAATGGTTGCTGGAAGCACTAGGCTTAAGGAAGGGAAAAAAATGTTTCTTTTGAAAAGATATTTCCTTGTTTTGACTGTTTTTCATTTCATGGCCATGGTGCTTTACAGCAACCCTCATTACACATATCAACAAATCTCCTGCCTTTCAAGTCTGACAGTGTTAATAAAAAGCCAAAGTTGTGACAGTTCTGCTTGTTGACTGCCTGAGCCTTGAACACAAGAGGGAAAACATGATGCCAGTTAACCATGGGAGCTGAAAACTCGGAGAGTAAATACAGTCATTGTACTGAAGCAAGACAACTTGAAATTCTGTCCACAGAACAGGTTGTTGCCCTCTTTGGGGACTGACTGCAGAAAGTGTTACGCTCTTGTTTTCCTTCTGTGTCCCCAGAGCTGATGAAAGGAAATTACTGACAGCCTTTTGGGTAACTGGCAGTAGAACTGCATCTCAGCCCCCAAACTGCTATTACTTCTTGCTTTGTCTTGTGCTGTGGTAGGTTTATGTCAACGGGGAGTGGGTCACCAGCATTGGAGAAGGAGGCAGCTTCGGGGAGCTGGCACTGATCTATGGAACACCCCGGGCTGCCACTGTCAAGGCCAAGACAGACCTGAAGCTCTGGGGCATCGACAGGGACAGCTACAGACGCATTTTAATGGTAAGTTTATGGAGAAGGGCTCATCTATGGAGTTGGTATTTTTATATTTTATCTTTTGTAGCACCAGCACTTCTGTGTTCAGAGTGCTCTGGTGATAGAAGGCTGTGCAGTCTGTGCTTCTGCACAAAAGAGAGCGGACATGACAAAAACATTGAGTAACTGAATTAAGTGAACTGAAAGAAAAGGGGACAGGATTCAGCAGAAAGACGCTGAGTCAGAAACTCAACTGAATAACATTATGCGTAACTGCTACACATGAATGAAAACCTCAGGAGGCCTCTGGTACCCACCAAATCTCTGCAAATCCTCTCCTTATCATGAGCCTTGAAATGTGTCTCAGCAGCACCTCTTGCCTATGAAGTCTTTGTCTGAACTTGTGTTATATTCCTCAAAGCAGGAAGTAAATCCAGGTCCACTGAAATAATAAAAGAGTCCTGGTTGGACTGTGCCCCCCATCTGTGTTAGCCAGCACCCAGCCACACCATGGGATGGGAGCTGCAGAGCCCCTGCCAATGATTCATTGCTCTGCTCCTTTCAAACTCCCTTAGCCCTGCAGCAAAGCTCAGCAGACCTTTGTGGCATCTGGGGTGTGTGTGTGAGCTTATGGAGTTGATGTTGAGTGGTGAGTTTATAGTGGAAACTTTGACAGATAATTAACTTCAGCAAAGTCATAACTTTTTTTATGAGTTTGTTTCCAATGTCCATGTGCATATCTTCCTTCTCCTTGAAATATTCCTTTCCTTTTGATAATTAACAGACATAACTCTATGTAAAGCTTCTTTCTCAACATGATTTTTTTCTAAAAGCTGCATTGTTCCATTCTGATCTGGAGGAAATGACACTCTGCTCTCAGACTAATAAAGGAGTGTACATTTTGAGATCACCTATATTTCCAGTGGATGTCATGGAAAACAGAAAAATTAGGAAAGAAACAGAGATTTTACACTTACATGGTTAGTTCTTAACCACAGAGTGTAAGAGTGATCTTTATTTATCCTGTTGGATGTCTGTATGAGCATTGCTGGTGTTCACTCCGTATTTCAAGGGCTGAGTTCAGTGTCACATAAACAAAATTCACACTGACATCTAGGAGGGCACATCTAATGGAAATTTACTCTATCCCAAAATATTCAGCCTAATGGCTCCAAGACAAAATAGAGGAATAATGATGAGAAGTGTACTGTCTTCTCGCTTGTGGGTAAGCAGGATGAATACTTTTGAAAGCTTCCCAGTGCAGGGAAGCAGGCAGAGGCATTTCTGAAAGATATTTCTAAAACATAGAGCAGGAGAATTTCTAAAGAGATTTAAGAGGCACATCCAACTTATTTGTCCCATGTCCTACATGGGTGCAGTGGAGGGGTGCCTGGGATAACTTGTGTGATGAACCTGCATGCTACGAAGAAGAATCCAAAATACAAAAGAGTAGAAGTGTAGGAGGGAAATAAACGTCAGGACAAGACACATATTCCTTGGCTTTTTAAGCAGAGCTTTTTGCAGCTGCCTGTAACCTTGCTACTGAGGAATTGAAGGCACAGATTCACAGGCTTAGCAGCCCAGAGGTGATTTCACTGCTAGTGTTGATGGAACTAGTGGTACCTGACATCATCCAGCCCTGTGAGCTGTCAGGTTTGGTCATGTGTCCATTATCATCTCATAGCACCCTTCAGAGGATGAATACTTGATGCAGAGACAAGAATTTGATAAAAGGATTTCAAGTCTCAAGTGGAAAAGACTTTATTCATACATATAACTTGAATATTATGGAGATACTTCTATTTGATTCTAGTGTAGTGCTAAGTGCTTTTGAAATTAATTTAGGTATTCTCTTGACCAGTGACTGCTCTACCTCACCTAGCAAGCTCAGTTTCTGCTATTGATGAGACCTGTAAATTAACATGGATGTGTTTTCTCTCCCTCTGTCTCTTCTGGGGTTTTTTTTTTACAGTTGGGGCCATTGAAAACTGGTGGTCTGTTACATTGCATTAGACACCCAGACAGCACGGTTGCACTATTCCCAATACTCAGACAGGAAATATTTCAAGTAGGATGGTGAATTAATTGCTGCAGGTATAGAAGATGTCCAATTTTCAGTGCTGTCCCTGGTGAATGAAATTTAGCCATCCACACACTACATGAATCCTGTCATCTTTCCATTTATTTGTAGGGGCAAGGTGGATAATTTCTTTGCTGTAGGTGAAATCAGACACCTGTCTTTGTGCAGTCATGTGAGGGCAGGTTACAGTGGCTCTCTGCACATTTCCTCAAGCCTAAGAATTAATTACATCATGTTTCAGTGGCTACATTTCATACTTGAAGCGAACTCCACCATTATGGGTCTGGTTTTGCTGTGCTCAGTTTCAAGATGTATTAAGTAGCTGCCTTTCAAGTCCCAGAAACACGGTTTCCTGCCATTTAGCCTCTAACTGGATATTTTAGATGTAGAAACATTTAGGATATTTTTGAAATCTGTCATTTAAGCTGGTAAAACTCGTAGTGAGAAGGTTTTTCTTTTCTTTTACTTTTCTGTTTGCGAGCCCTTTTGTCCAAGGGATCAATGACCTTTTTCTCCCCAAGTTATGTTTCTTTTCTGTAGTCAGATAAAGCCCCTCCATAACCCAGGATAGTTATTTCTCTCGTCTGCATTCCTTCCCTGCCGTGACCAACCCCGTGTTTTCTCAGCCTAGTGTTGAAATTTTATTCTGATTGTAAATATTTATTTGCAAATCATGCCTTCAGATCCACACTTGCCAAAAAGATTTTATCCTGTCATGAGACACTTGACTCTCCACCTCATTTCTCCTTGCAGTCACTGTTTTGGTTGTCTGCTTTGCATTTAGTAATTTCTAGTTTTTATTTCTGTTTAGTGCCATTTTCCCCACTTATGTGTCTCATTGATCCTGAGTGGTTTATGGTATGAATAAAATGCATTTCTGGAGGTTTGGAGTTTGGGTTTTCCTTTTTATGGATGGACAAAGCCTGATGCAGAAAGTTCCTGCTGGTTTTTAGTTACACTTGTCATCCATTTATTATTTAGCCAGTCCCAAAGGAAGTTTGTTAAAACAGATATATTTCTTTATTTCATTGTCTCAGCTTAGGTACCCTGATGTCTTGAATGTCACATTCAAGTTTGTTTTAGCAGCTGTGATGACTGTAAAGTTTGGGATAGGTCCTTCTGTCAGGATTTGCAGTGAAATTGCTTGGCTTTCACTGCAGTCCTTGACAAAGTATTACACCATGAAATTCACTGTACTAGATGGGTTACAAAAAACCACTTTGACATGTTCCCCCTGTGGTAAACTCACAAATTATCTGTCCATCCGTGTGTTCCAATTATTTCATAAAATAATCTGTGCTGAGTCTCATACTTTTCACCCTGTTGCAAATTTTTTTATGTATGTGTTCTCTGTGTGTGCACACATAAGCACAGACACACACATTTGTGTATATATTCAATATTTATTTACTTACATTCTTCTGGGAGAGCTGCAAAGGATTTTTTTTGCCATAGGCTTCTCATGGAATTCAGTTGCTACTCTCTTCTTTGCAATTTGGATTCAAGAGCATCTCAGAATGGGGAACATCCCAGGGTAGTACAATATTTGTATTCTAAATATAGCAAATACCACAAATACCAGAGAAGCAAATGTCTGTATCCCAACATCAGATTGATCCCCTAGACAATTCAGTTCCCAGACTAAGAAAATTTGAAGTATTAATTTCTTGCAATTTCTTCTTTAAGAAGACTTGATTCAGGATAATTTAACTATCCTCTAGTTCCCATGGTCCAAGATACCTGGCTCTGAGAGTGGAGTTGTACAGGATACAATACTTTTTGCCTATTTGGCAAACTTTACTCACAGAAAGGGAGTTGTAGTATTGGGATGTAAGCCATGACAAATCAAGGTTAGTCAGTTCCTGATCTTACACTTCATTTTATTTATGCTCTTTTTGGTTTCTTCTATCATCTTTTCACAGCTTTGAACCTGAGAACAAATTCTCTAACAAGTGCTTTTTTTTCTGCTCAGAGAAAATGAAATCAGGAGGACTTTGTGTTGCCATAAAATGTAGGTTGTGTAGTGGCCAGAGCATAAAGCAAATCCAAAGGCTGCAATCCATCCGACATCTGTGGAATAAAGCCCAGGGATCGTGTGGGCTGATTTGCTGTGGATCATGGCCAGTATGCACAGAGACCCTTTCTTTCATGCTCCTGTAAGAATGCACACCCAAAGCATCATTCAGTATCAGGTTGTGCAGGGATTACATGGAGCTGCAGCAGTCCAGAAGGCCATTCCGGCACCTCCTGCCAGGATAACTCTTTATTTGAAACCTGAGTCATGCTTTGCTGTTCAGTGGACATTTGTTTGGCTCCTCACTGAAGGTGGGAATTTCTAAGGAGGACCCAATCAACTCCACCTGAAAAAATGAAGCAAGAAAGAAGACACAAAGAGTGCTGGAGGGAGAAAGAAAGATCAGGTTGGAGGAGTGGGAGGAAAAAATGGAAGAAAACAAGGAAGGTGAAGAAAGGACAGTTGGAAAAGAGATGAAACAGATGTTGAACAGGATCTCAAAAAGACCTGTTACAATCTCTGGGGCATTAATATTTCCCAGCCTGTGTATTGCTTAAGCTAAGCCTAGTGCTTGCTACATTAAGTGGTCCTAAAACTGGCTTTGAGCCCTTTTCTGTGTGAATGTGAGTGATCTTGTTTCTCCTTGGGATTGTCTCAGGGAGGAGCACTGCAGAATATTAACGAGGCTTTGTAGTTAATGGGAACCACTGTCTTTAAGGAGATGAGTTTGTGCATGACAGCTCAGAACCAGGGAGAAAGTGAACAAAGGAAAGGGGGGAGAGGGAGAAGCAGCGACTATTGAAATAAGATATTAATAGGTTAGAAAAAAAGCAGAATTAATAAAGACTTCTTAAAACATGCCATCAAGAACCCTGCCAGTGCAGAATTATTCATGTAAATTTACTATTGTTTTTATCTGGCTTAAGCAGTAAGATTTCTACCGCTTCCCTTGGGAAACTTCTCTGCAAGAGAATAATTCTTACATTGGGAAAACTTTTTTGATATTGATCTTAAATTAGATTTTCTTAATTTTCTCCTATTACTTTGAGTTATGTCAAGTTATGCTGTACTGAATTGCCCTCTCCTTCTGTCATATATCTGTAGATGATTATCACTGTCTACTTAAAACCTTGCCACGGTGCATGCCAGCTATGAGGATGACATACCTATGATCCCAGTGCTGAGCCAACAACTACAGGCTGAATTTGTTTTGCTCCTTCCTTATCAGCTCTCCCCGAGTGTTTTAGCATTTCTTCAAGCTCTGTTGGATTTGGGAGCACGTTTCTGGGGAAGAGGTACCGAGACAGAATGTAGCACACCAGGCGCCGTCACATCTGAGCCACGGAGATGGAGCCTCTAAACTTCATTCCTGGATGATATCTTGGCATGTATAGACCAAAATAGCCCTGGCTGTGTTGTCGTTGCTGTCTGATGCAGGTCTCACCTACTGTCTGTAAATCTCTTTCAGCTTTACAACTTTGAGGTCTTCTGTTTGTCAAACATCTCTGCTCTGGATTTCTTTTTCTTAGCTGGTTTTTTCCCAATGGAAGCTAATTCTATTATTTTCTAGCCCCATTTCTAATGTCTCTGGGTCTTTTCTTGTTATTTTCCTGCTCTCACAAGCTCTCATAGCATCTCATAGTCTGTAGGTATTGTTACTGTCTGATTTGTTGCTGGTTCTAAAAGATCTCTGAAAATATTGCATGAGAACAGGCTCAGCACATGTCCCAGGGAATGTGCTGGCTGGCACTTCAATTAGGAGAGAAGTTTGTGATGGTGTTCATACCAGTGGCCTCAGCAATTTGGGTGAAGTGACTAGACCAAATAAAACAAGTGTAAAAAGGACCTCAGGAGTCAGAGGTGACATTAAGGCTATGGGAGGGGATGAGAGGGGAATATAAGGCCAGTCAAGGAAGGTGGGAAGTACCTAGATATCTTTAAGGTCCCTTCCAACCCAAGCCACTCTGTGATTCTATAATTCTGTGTTCTCTGTTTCATGGGAGAAAAGATGGTTAATACCAATGGAAATAAGCACATTGGTTGGTTGTAAGAGTTCTACTGCTGGGCTGTTTCTAGCTTGCTTAAGGTACTGATCTCTCAAAACCCTTCCCCTCACTCTGCTTGTGAAAGCTTGAGCAGGAAAACACTTTCAAGTGAAAACAATATGTGTGAGTGTGAGTGAGGCTTCTCCTGTCTGGAAGAAAAATTGGGATCTGGTTGTTCCAATTGGGATCCAGCCTTGGGTGCACTGAAAAGGCAGAGAAAGCTTCTGTGCTGGGCACCCTGAGGGGAAGTTCTATTGTTGTGTGGCTCGTGCCCCCTGTGTTGTTTGTCTCCCTCAGGAGAGAGGAAGGGATGGATGGAGCCATCCTGCAGGTTGAGTTAGGAGCCATCAACTGGGTCACCTTTGGCTTCAGTGCATGTGCTGGGAAACAGGAATCCTAAGCCTCAGTCACTAGTTCCTCCCTAGGCTCATCTTCACCTTTGTGGGATCATCCTGAGGCAGGGGATATTTAATGCAGTGTAGCCTGCATTAAGTGGAGTCCCACTGAGGTTCTAGATACTATCACAATACAAAACATTTTAACAGCACATTTAATTAATTCTTTCCGCTTCAGTTTTGCTTTTGCACTTGCCTTCACTGTGGATTCTGTACCGCTGCCCTGGCTTAGTTTAGCCAAGACATAACACACCTGTTTTCCTGTAGGAAGTGATGGGCTCTTCCTCTCTGGGCCAGGTGGGATGTCTGCAACTCCTACCTTCCTGGGTCTCTCTAAATACTCAAAGCCGTGGTCAGGCGTCACTTATGGCTGCTGATTACTGCTTCTTAAAATTCGTCTGTGTCCGCAAGTCATTTAAAAAGCATTTTCCACATCTGTCCCCGGGTGTCCCGGCCCATCAAACTAAACCACCAATCTGGTTTTCCACAGCTGTCAATTTTGCTGGACTTGTTTCCACTCGATTGCAGGGAGGAAAGCAACAACTGTGCAGTGTCCAGTTTTCCATTCTTTGTCTCGCAGCGAGCTGTCAGGGGCTGGCGTGGTTTGCAGAGCCTCCTGCGTTTGAAGTTCTTCATTTTTTTTTCTTTCTGGCACTTCAAATGCTCTCGGGGCCCCCCGAGGTTGAGAACCAAGTTTGTCAGACAGAGAGGTCAGACAGGGGTTACCGATGCTATCGCTGAGGAGAACTGTCATCACCAGACTCGGAAATTATGAACGGGGTGCGGAAGGGGAGACCTCGGTAGCTGCTGCTGCTGCTGAGCCAGAGCTACCTGGGGAGAGTGGCAGCTCCTGATGGTGCTGTGGCTGTCCTGGAGTAGGGGTGGCCCTGGGAGAGGGGCACAAATGGGAGCTGTCCCCAGAGGAGAGCACCTGGCATCTTCAGCTGCTGCTTTGTCCAAAGCTGGATCCAAAACCTGTTGGTGTTGGTGGAAGGATTCACATTGCTTTGGGGGTCGTTGCACCCCCCCCTGCACAGCACATGTAGGAAGGGGGATGATGTTTAATTGCTAGTTACATCACTGCATTTGAGTACACCAGCCTTTCCCATTTTCATACTTTAAACACTTCTGGATGCTTTCACAGTGGAGGGTAGAATGTTTTTTCTCTCCTTTTCCTTTCTCTATCCTCACTTTCTGCCTCTGCTTCCAGCACTCACAGGTGCTCTCTTGGAGAAGGAGGAATAGAGAAGTGGCATTTTCTGTGGCAGACACTGACATTTGCTTTCGCCTTCTGTACCCAGCCTATGAATAAATGGCATCTTTATCTCCCCTTTCTTGAGAAGATGAATGTGTCATCCTTGTGTTGTGCCTTGTAGATTTGACTAGCAGGCACCAGGCAGCCTTTGACATCCACAGGGAATATGTCCAGGCAGAAAGGATGTTGGGTGTCATCAGTGTGGAACAAACTGCATGGTACCAAGGCAGACCCTGGAGTTCCTCTTTGTTACTGGGGAAGATTTTGTTCTCAAGTCATTTGTGTCACTGCAGAAGGAATTAAGGATTAATTCATTATTTTTGTATAGGTAAAGCTGCATCATAATTATTCCTCCATGAAGTGTCTTCCAAAATCTGTGCTGGAATGGTGACATGGTTTCTGTCTTGGTGATCAAACATTATGTGAGCAGAAGGTGTCTTGGTAATTTATCACCCAACAAAATCTTAGTAGAATGGGGAATGACTGTGCTGGTGGCTGCACATACACTGATGGATTGTCTGCCACAGAATGCTTAAATCCTGTTAAAATAATAATATGAATAAATTGCTCAGCAGTAACAATAGATTCAACACTGTACAGAATATTACAGATAAATACTCTTGGCATTAAGGAGTTTTTAACCTAAAAGGATGGGATCCATCATGGGGACATGTTAAGTTTTATCCTATTTTGTAATTGCAAATTCCCTTCTGGCAGGGCCTCATTGGCAACGAGATATATATTGAATTAGCTAAAGAGTTAATTGAAGCTCAGGCTTTAAAATGAGTGCCAGTAAATAATGGATACAATTCACCCTCAGTGTCCAGTAACACCAGTGAAGTCAGTGAAATTACACCAGGATTGAATTTGAGTCCTTCTGTCTTTGCTTATCAGCAATACAACTTGCCCAGACATTTTATGGGGAAAGATTTGCCTGAGGCTGTTTACACTGGCTATGCTTAAGAGTTGGAAGGGGAGGGAAGAAAAAAAAAAGAGCAGCTGTAGGAAGAAATCACAAAAATACTTTGTGTAATGTTCTGCCTCCTTTTTCTCTCTCCTGTAATAACAGGGCAGCACGCTGAGGAAGCGGAAGATGTATGAAGAATTCCTGAGCAAGGTCTCCATTTTGGGTCAGTTGCCCTTTGGAACTTGGCTGTTATTTCCTCGGTTATATGTGTTGGCAGAGTGAATTTTGGACTTTGATGGCATGATGAAAGCAATGGTGGTCAAACAGAAGGGCTCTCGTTGCGTTGTTTCTGAAGAAATGAAAGTGTAAAGGGTCCTTTTTAGGACTTGTTCTTCTCAATCTTTACTATGCACTGAACTTGTATTTGAAGCACACATTAAACATGGGAGCAGGCACACACTGGTAACCTTTCAATAGCTGCTGGTCCCTAAAGATCATATGGCTGGAGCAGAAAGCAGTGCAGAGATATGAATTTGTCATAAAGTCTAGTTACATCCTTCCAGGGGACAGGTGAGAAGCTTTTTCCTGCAAGAATACCGTGTTTATGTGCACTAAACAAACTAACCTTAAAAATCAAAGTGGACTGATCTTTTTTCTTCTGTGCATTTTACAGCCCCTGTCTCACATTCTTAAAACATCTGTTTAGCTTCTTGTCCTTGGATTTTGTTTCCCTTTGATTAATGTGATAGCCACGAAATTTGGACATGTTCTTGATGGCCTTCAGTAGGAAAAACAACAAACCCATAATGCCTGACCAATCAATCACCATTAGGAGAACAAAAGCCTCTAGTAAGGAGGACAGTGTTAGACAGTACAATGAGTTGTTGATTCTGTAGGAGAAACATGTTTCTACTGGGGCTATTTGGAAAAAAACAGTTCAGGATTCATTTGCTATATAATTAAAGTATTTGTATTTCTCCTTAAAAATTTTCTGGTTCTTGTTTATGGTATTCACCTACCATTTGAGCTGAGGCACCTGAAATATGAGAGTGTCTCAGTGAGAGTATACTTGAACTTCTGAGAGGTGCTATCCATGAAATTTTCAATTATATTTGTATGCTTAAAGTAAGGCCAAGTATGTTGCTGACTTATTAATGAAGTTTCCATCATTTAAATACCTTCTTTTATGCTTAATTTAAATCTTCCTAAATTAAGAGCACAAATTATACCAAATTACAACGAGTATTTCAAGAAAAAAGGCTCTGTGCACCTGCACTAATGAGGAGCAATTACAACAATGAGACATCTCAAAACAATTTCAGAGTAGAAAGGTTATTCAGAGATGTGCTTCCTTAAACATGCGGTTTGCAATGTAATTATAGCCTAATTTGTAGTGTGGCTTTTGAATCTCAGTAAAAAAAGAGGAAGGACTTCAAGATTTGAACCTTTTTTAAGTACAGAAAAGCAGTGAACAAAATAACACATCATTGCAGGAACATGGAAATTTAGGTGAAATGTGTAAGGATCCATTTGACATGTCTAAAAAGTAGATGACACCTGGGAAAGCAGGAAGATATTTTAGAAATCTCAACACAGCACGGAGAATTCAACTTCACTTCATCCTTTAATGTGGTCAGAACTCTGTGATTTCATGGTGGAAAAACCTCTACCTACTTCTATATATTTTTTTTTTCCAAGGCCTGTCTAGTGTCTGTAATTAGCTATATAATTGTAGGAGTCACATTTTTCTTTTTAAAATCTAAGGATTTTTTTAGGTTATCAGTGACTGCTTATAGTGTATTGAACAAGATATGGAAAAACTAGTTGGTTTAAATCTTTCCTCTGGAGTTTAATTAAATATAAACCCATGAATTGATACGTAAAATTTAGGAATTGCAAAAAATTTCATATGGTCTACTTTGTTTGATGCTTAACTTCAACCCTGTGACTAAAACTTGTAGAATATTCTATATAACGCTTGTTTGCAAGAATTATTAACCAATGTATTTGCAGTGGTACAATTCCCTTAGACAAAAGGGAGACACTTCGTGACTAAAGCTAGATTTAGCTTTGAATTTTTCATAAAGCCAACTGTAGAAGAAGTTTCAAGAGACTCTTTCTTTTCATTGTTAATTACCGAGTTCCTAAAAAAAAAAAAAAAGAGAAAAAGCTTTCTCTACTATGTATGAAAGTGTTTTATGCTTATTTTTAGTCAAACAGAGCAGTTTTTGAATGTTCCATTGACAATATGGGCTTGGTCTTTGACATTAATGCTGCTGCAGCAAAGGTCACAAACACACCAGGGAAGGGCTGTAGTGATTATAGGTAGGGAAAATGTTAGAAACAATAATTTCCCAAACATAAAGTGGCATAAAAACATGAAGACATGTGTCAACCTCCTCAAAACTTACCTTTGGTGTACTGATCACTTATATCTGGTTTTATTACCAGACTCAGTGTACCCTTCTGAGCTCAGCCAAAAGGCTTTTTAACTTCTAGAGAACAACTCTTTCACCCTCACACAATACTTCTAAGAAATATTTTGAACAAAATGGGGAAACCAGAGTCTGATAGAACAGCACAGATCCTGGTGTCAGAAAGCATATCTTGATTTAGATTGGTTCAATAGTTCATAAGAAGTCAGAATCAGCAGAGCTCTGGCACATGAATTTTAGCCCAGCTTTTTGAGGCAGTGAAGGTTAAACCATTGTATTATCTGTTTCTTTTAATAACTTTTAAACCTGTAATTTTTCAATCAAATCTGATAAAAGTACAAAAGTTCAAGTACAGTTCACTGTCTTGAATTCTCATGCAAATGGGTATTGGAGAGAGACACAGGTGGCACCTCTCCTCTCCAAGGGCAGGACAGAGAATTCACCCCTCAGGCAGGAGGAGGAGGGCAGTGGGCTAGTGAGCAGTCCTGGATGTGCCCTCTGCAGGCTGGCCTTTGCCATGTAGGTACCACATGTAGGGGATTTGGGGCAGGTGCAGGGGGGTGATGAAGACCCCAGGCCACAGGGAGCTGGCTGTGTTTGCTCCCTTCCTCCTAAAACACACAGGTTTACTTAGGTTTACTTTGAAGTTTTATAATTTTTCTTTCTAAGTGAGGCAATAAAAAGGAAACTTTACAAACTGTCCTGCTGACAAATGAAACAGCGGTGCCATCTCAAACATCCATGAATCCAGAGGCCTCTGGTGCCACCAGGGGCTGGCTGTTGGCTCTGGTGGTGCTTGGTCTCGCCCCTGGGCAAGAGTCATCTCTGAGATCAATGCTCTGCATCACTTATCTGCAGCCCATCAGGAACCAGATGGGAGCAGCTCTGACGAAAAGACAGTAGGACTTGTCCTGACATCTGGTGTGGGATGTGGTAAGAGAATCCTGGCGCTCCCACATCGTTGGTATCTCTGAACAGCTCCTCAGCTGCTCCAATCCATGGCAGCATCAGGGCACCGTGTGTCAGATTGCAGGCGTAGGGAAACGGAGCCAACTTTTCCTGTCCAACTTTTAAGATTACTATCTGGGTGATTACTAAAGTCTAAGACACGATGAATAAATACATTCATGTTTCCCAACTGGAGGTTCGTGCAAAGTGCCTGGATGAAAAGAAATGTTTCTTTTATAACAGAACCAGGCATGGCAGAGCTGTCAGTTTAGATATGAATCTTCTGCCAAAGTTAAGAGTATTTTTATAATATAGTTTTATGATCTTCAATATTTTAGAGTCCCTGGACAAATGGGAGCGGCTGACAGTGGCTGATGCACTGGAACCTGTCCAGTTTGAAGATGGGGAAAAAATTGTTGTGCAGGGAGAGCCCGGTGATGACTTCTTCATTATTACAGAGGTAAGATTGGCATCCTGATAAGCTCTGTCATTTCCTGGTAAAGATCAAGGCTGTGTATTAAAGACATTTGGGTTCAGTTCAATCTCTTACTTCAGCATAAATCTAACTCCACTTAACCCAGGAGACCTACTCAAAATTCAAATGAATTCAGAGACCAGTTCCATGGAATTGTCTTAAGTGGGACAATCTTATTTCCAGTAAATTGAAAATGCAGAGGAATTTTGAGGTGTGTCTATTGTCTTTACTGTTTGAAGGTTTGTTTTCTACAGGAGATTTTTCTAGTTCCAAGTTGCCAGTGCTTCAGCAGGGCTGACCAGCCACACAGTGCATTGATCGTTGTTCCCAAAGGGACTTACAGGGTTTATCACAAACTGACATCTGTAAACTGGAGCAGGAGATCTGATCAGAAAATGGATAATTTGTTCTTTGTTTTGCCTTAAACTCAGTCCAAATGGCTGAGCCATTTTCTTGTTTACTCTCACACAGGCAGACAGATCTGTCAGGCAGCTGGAAATGCTGACATCTTTTTGGGAGATTATCTGACACTTCAGTTCCACCATCTCACTTCTGCAAACAGATGCTGACGGGGTTTTTCCTCCCTCTCTGACATAAATATTTTGATCTTTGGTATCTCATACAAATACCAAGGCACTGTGATATAACAAGTTATAAAAAGGTATTAGAGAGGTTCAGACTGAATAACAAGAGAGCACTAGGATATGATTGTCTATGGATTGAAGTAGGAGCTTTTCAGCACCAGCTGTGAGGATTCATACACAAATATATAGACTTGGAATGACCAAGATTTGACTTGTGGTGACAATTCCAGTACACATGCCAGGCTGTGTCCAGCAATGAGGCAGTGGTGGCACAAGGAACTGGGAGGTAATTGGAATCCCTCACTATGGGAGAAGGTGGGTGAGATGGATGTAAGAAGCTGGTGTCACTCTGTTGCCTTAGGACCCAGTTGTATGTACATCTCTGGTTCCATCAGGCTACTGTGCTGAGATGTGATTGAAGAGGAAAGAGATCCTGCCCTGCTCAGGTGAGAAAGGGCTTGTACAGCCCCCATTCCAGATGGTTTCGAGGCCAGCAGGCTTTGCTTTGCTTGCTCCTTATCTGTGGATTTTTGGACAGGTGTCTCTATCTAAGGCAGCCAGAATTTGGTTCATAATCAATATCTGACACTTAAAATTCCAACCTTGTTTCCTCTTGAGTGTTGAAAATATGTATTTGATTTATGAACATAGTTTCTCTTTGATGCTCACAAAATTGTCAGTGCCAGTAACTGCACCCGTCTATCACACAGTGAGACACTTCAGGAACATTAAATATGTGACAAGCACTGTCCCTTCAAAACAATAGTGTCAGAATAAAAGAGACTAGATATTAGGCAATCTTTTTTGTTAAGAAGATAGTTCAGTATATAAGAAAAACTTATATTTCCTAAGTTTTTTCATAAATACAGAATTTGAGTCTCTCCCAGCGTTACTAAGTGTGCTGTTATTCTTTGCAGCAGCGTGAGACTGGGAAAACCTAATTTTCTTAGCCATGGAATCCCATGTGGAAAATTGGCAGCTTGCTTAAGAGTTACCAAGGGCCTTCATTTTCCCCCTCTTACTGAAACAGCTGTTAAGACTTGAATGGGTAGAAAAGCATTAACACTGCATACTGTATAAAGTATCTGCTCATCTCACCCTTCCACTGTAAATCTGACATAGTTTCTCCCTTTGGAAATTGCCTATATTTTTCTACTTTAAGGAATGAACATCCAGTATCAACTATTTCTTGTGCTGCAGTAGTATTTCTGCCTGCTCACATACAGTTTAAGCTTTTTATTCTAAACTTGATTTTACAGGAGTTCACATCTTTGATGCTAAACTTTTCTGCAGGAAAATTTCTGCAAGTCGCCAGGAACACGTTATCCTGAAACCTGGCTGAAAGTAGTTTTGGCTGGTTTGTTGTCACAATATGTTGAAAAGCCATTGGCTTCTTTCACATACTTTTTGATGTTTGTGGCCTTTTGATCCAAAACAGTAGAAATGTAGCCAATTTGTTTGGCTGCTGTATGTGCAGAAACCATTTCATATATCACTAGAATGCAGCCTCCTTTGGAGCACAGCGTGTCCAGTAGTACAAAGCTAGCTTTGCCTCACAATTTTTGGGCAAGGTACTCACTTAACCTTTCTATTTATTCACTTTACATTTTGAGCCAATTTTATCCTGGGCTGCATCAAAAACAGTGTGGCCAGCGAGTCAAGGGAGGAGATTCTGTCCCTCTGCTCCTCAGAGGATGATTAGAGGGATGGAGAAGCTCTCCCATGAGGAAAGGCAGAGAGAATTAGAATTGTTCAGCCTGGAGCAGAGAAGCTTTGGGATGACCAAATTGCAGCCTTCCAGTACCAGAAGGGGCCTACAAGAAAGATGGAGAGGGACTATTTACAAGGACCTGGAGTGACAGGGCAAGGGGCAATGGCTTCACACTGAAATAGAGTAGGTTTAGATTAGAGATTAGGAAGAAATTCTTCCCTGTGAGGGTGGTGACCCCTGGAACAACTTGCCCAGAGAAACTGTGGCTGCCCCATCCCTGGAAATGTTGAATGTCAGGTTGGATGGGGCTCTGAGCAACCTGGTCTAGTGGAAGGTGTCCCTGCTCATGGTAGGAGGTTGGAACTAAATGATCTTTAAGGTCACTTCCAACCCAAACCATGCTATAATTTTATGATTTATTATGAACCACGATCATTCATGGCATGCCTTGGAAAATCAGTTATCAATTTACAAAGCTTTGGTGCACCAGCATCCCAGATACTGGCTCCAAGTGGAATCTTGTGCCTCCTATCATAAAAGCTTCTCTAAGACACCCAGGACTCACACATGGATTTAAAATTGTTAGTACAGTTTTGTATGAACTTCATAAATTAGGCATTCATCTCTGGTTAGCCTGCCAGGCCACCTTCCTCTGTGACATCCCTTTGGGAACCAATCTGTAACTACCTTAGTCCTGCCAAAGGACATAGCCTATGAATGAATTGGCACCTTCAGGATTTGCAGACTGAAGAGGAACCATTAAACCCTTTTGAAAGGAAGACTTATAGCCCCGGTGATGATCAGAACAGCAATTCCTGCTTTAAACCAGGAATATCATCCTGGTTAGTATGGACAAGAATATTTAATCTCACCCCCTGTCAAGCAAACACATTCACCTTTTCTCTGTATTTCTTCCTCTTCTTCTTTCTTCCTTTTTTTTTTTCACGGCTTTTTGTCTACCCTCTTATCCCCAGTGTTGCAGGGGTTATTTGGGGTGCAGGTTATTTGGGGTGCAGGCTGTATGCATGGGAATGCTACAGTGCTCCTTGGACAGCAAGGCTGCAGCAGGAGCTCAGCCAAATTATTAGAATAACAGAAAATGTGCACAGGGAAGAATCACAGGAAACCAGATATTTTCAAGTTCACTGCTCACAAAGTTGTTTACGATTCATTTTTTTAAAAAAGTCTAATGAAAGAAGAATTACCCTGAGATTCCAGGACAGCTATGGTTCTTCTGACATCCTAAATCTTTACAGGCACCAGTAAAATGTTTGCTTGCAGTAGGTTGGGCACTTTTCCATTTAAATCTATCTCAAGCAGCCTTCAACAAGATTTAGTTTTAATATTTAAAGGCTGTGATTTTTTCCAGAGATAGAATTATTGTAATGTTTATGCCATATTCCTTAATTTGAAGATAGGATCAGAAGCGAATGTCTGCTTACAAAACCAAAGCAACGACTTCTGTGAGATTGATTTACTTGACACTGGTAATTAAAAAAGAAAAAAATAAGCAGCCCTGCAGTTTCTGTATATTCAGATATTTCCAGGTCTCACTTTCCCACTATGGTTTTCACACAACAAACTTGGGCTTTCCCAGACCAGACAGATGTGGAATGTATCTGCTGGATTCCAAGGTCATGGAATTATCCCATATGAGATTCCTGGCACAGAGGTGAAAAACTTTAAGCACCGTGAAACAATTGTTGCCATAAAGAATTATATTTTGGCAAGAGTAAATCATAACAGATGTACGGTTTCTAACAAATAAATTTGCAGTTGTGTCCTGCACTGCCACACTGTGTACCCAGCAGCGGGGAGGATTTATTCATCTGACTTCAGATAACGCAAATATTTTTAGCCAACATTTTAAAGTGGTAGATGCAAAGGCATGTGAGCTTCGTGGAGTTAAAAGTCCCAGTAAATGAAATGCCAGTTGAATGGGAGCTGATTTTATTCCGAACTTGAGCTTTGCCACTGACTCCAGCTTGAACAGTAGTTCAAACTAGTGTAGTAGTGCTCTGAAACTGGAAAGAAGAGAGGGTTTTGCTGTTGTCTAGGTTACTGGGGAAGGTAGTGACAATAGTATTAAAAATAGCGGTTGTGATCGTGTACCACTCTCTCCAGTTCAGCTTCCAACTTGGCTGGGTGGCACAGTACCTCGAAGTCTGTAGCACAGCTGCCAAAAATGCAGGGACCTGCAGCCGTGAAGTGCCCTGCTGGGTTCTCCAGCTCCCAGCCCTGCCCGTGTCAGATCACTCGGATCACTTGTCATGACCGAGCACCGCACACGGCACACGGGCACTGTCACGGGACTCCACCGGCTGCGCTCAGGGAGCCTTTTAATCTCAGCTGCACACTGAGAGCTTGCTGAACTGCTGCCATATGGCCCTAATGCTCATAAAGTTTGACATGGTTTAAGAAAAATGTGTGCGCAGACACAAACGTGTGCAGGTGTAGGAGGAGAGAACAGCGAAAGGTTTCTAAGAGGGCCACACTGCACCCGAAGAGCACAGCTTGTAACTGCCCTTTAAACGTGCTCTCTACAGCCTGTCATCTCCTCCAAGGACAGGTTGGTTTAAGTGGTGCAGAAAGCATAGGAATAAAACTGCATGAGAAGTAAAACATTTCCAATTAATAGCCAGTCGAGCTGCCCAGCAATAGCATGCAGCAAGCCTAAAAATAAAAGGCCTAAAAATAGAAGATAATTCACAGGAGACAATTCAAGGAGAAATGGACCCATAGTATCAAGTAG
Source organism: Corapipo altera (assembly GCF_003945725.1). Lineage (NCBI taxonomy): Eukaryota > Metazoa > Chordata > Aves > Passeriformes > Pipridae > Corapipo > Corapipo altera. Next base: position 1,644,495 of record NW_020884920.1, on the reverse strand, counting down.
TTTGGCATTAGATTTTTTTGTTTTAACTTTAAAAACTAGCATATTTAATTGCAGATTAGTGGTAAGTTACAGGGGGTTGTTGCACCCTCCTCTGTAATTCCTTTGTCAAAAGCACTTCAAAAAAGCTGAGGATTTGTGGTTTTGATTATTATCCTGCTGGTTAGAGAGGAGGCAGGGTCAGGGCATCTGATTTTAAGTCTCACCTGTCCCGTTTGTGGGCAGAATATTACCTTCCCTGTTTCCCCATCAGTGGTTGTAATACTGATGGTACTTCATAAAGGTGAGCAAAAACTTAATGGGAAAAGGCATAGATATCTGTCACTGGTGAAACCAGGCAATGGGAATAGAAAAACTGGCAAATAATTGAAAAAAAAAAAAATCATTGATAGTGCAGAAGTCCTTTCAGAATTAATGCATATAGCTGCCTCACTGACAGAAATAAATCAAATTAATTGGTAATGATTATTAGTCCAGCAGTATCCTTGGCTGATCACGTTGGAAACTGCCCAGTAATCCTTGGGGGGGCTGTTCCTTTCATGCTGCTGTTGACATTTCAAGTCAGGGCCACAAACTGCCTCTGGTCTGGGCAGGATCTGCCGGGAGTTCTTGCCCAGAGTGTACTTGAAATACTGTCCTTAGGTGAAATCAGTGTTTCCAGCCCCGCTGACACTCTTGGCACGCTGTGGGGTGTCTCTGCACAGATGCAGTTCAAAGCCTTGTTAGGTGGAACAGTGTTTGTAAACTCTTCCTACCATGGAAACGTGCACCAGCAGCGGAAGGGCCGTGGTTGGCCTCGGAAGGGCACCCCATCCTGCAAGGAATTGGGCCCTTCTGTAGGAAAAGTCGACTTGAGCCTTAAACTGCACAACAAGCATCTGAAGATTTATGATTTTAAAAGCTCCTCAAGAGGGAAAAGAAAAAAAAAAAGAAAAATAATAGCCCAATTGTTTCCTGCCCTAAATTGTTGCTCTTTGACATTCTAACCTAAGAGAGACCCCTTTGGCACCTACCCCTGCGACAGGCAGGAGAACTACAAAGTAAACTTCTTCCGTGCGGATAATGAAGTCACTGCCTTAGGCACACTCTGCTATCACACCTGATAATCTCTTTAAAACACAGTGCGATTAATTATTAATTAGGAAGATGAATGTTGTCTAGAAAAGGAGTTTCAAAGGCTACAATCAGAACTGCTTAGTGTTACTAGGATTTTGTTGATACCGAAAATGTTTGTCAAAGGCAGTCTGCAGCGACTCCTAATGTACCCAATAAACAAAATATACCGAATAAACAGAGCCAGCAGGCACCAGGGCTCTGTACTCTGCTTATTTTTAACTGCAGACATTGTTTCCCACAGAGCTCTTACAGGAAAGGGACGTTCGATTTTCTTGGTATCACACAGTTGTGCTGGAGCAACAGCACTTCCACTGGCCCTGCTACAAAGTTCCTCTGCATTCAGGATCCATATTTTAGTGGCCAGCTGATGTCAAAGATGGAAAGTTAGGTGTGTGATTGGGTCCCATCCTCGCTAGAGATGGAGGTGAAGTATTTTGCTGAGTCAAAGGGACAAAAATGTTGGCTTAGTCCAGCTCTTGTTCAACTCAATTTAATTTTGACTTCCATGGGCGGTGGATTAGGCTGTGAATCCGTGCAGTATCATGAGACAGTGGTGTTTCATAGGAATCAGCCATCTGCTCCCATTCTTCTTCCCACCAGCCATGGAAGACCCGTCAGTGACTGCAGCTTTTGGCCTTTCCTTCCAACCCTTTCTCCAGACTCACTAATAACCACTGCAGTGCAGTTGCCTGTGGTGAACTCTGCAAAATCTGAAACCTCAGAAGTGATGGACGATGGAGCATTTCCTTCACAATTTCGTGAAACTTCAGATTAGCCAGTATCTCTAGTCTATTTTAGAACTTTGCAGATTTTGTTCCTCGTTTGTGGCAGAAACCAGGACAACTGTATGTAAATTCTGAGAGTTGCTATGAACCCAGAGAGTGGAGAATAATATATAATAGTTTAAAAATGTACGGTTAAAAAAATACCGTCAAACCCAGTCATGACTCAATCTTGAGTCCACAACCAGAATTAAGTCCTCTTGCTTCATCCTTCTCCAAGACCATTAAGATCAGAGAGCTTTTATACTAGTAAAATAAAGTATTTTGAAAAAGAGGTTTGATGGGAAGCAAAACAGTGTAAAAGCAACGTACACAGCCAGTAGCTTGTGATGGAAAAGAATTTTCACCTGGATTGGCCCATCCATGTAGTATGAGATAAATAATTTTACAATTAAATAATTTCAAGAGTTGTATTAACTGTGATATATATGTAACCTTTTAACCAGCTTATTCTATCTTACCTACATGAACATCTCATGACTTTCCTGGGGTTTGTCTTCACCACACCCGTGTGATGAGGTGCGTGAAGCAACCTCTGTGGTACATACTATGATCTGAAGCACAGGCACAAGAATTCAGATAGTTCTTCCTTCCTGCTGAAAACAATCCATGAGAGTTAGACACCTTGAAGGTCTGGACCTCCATGATTTTACTCATGGAAAGTCCGAGGCAGAGAAGCAGTGTTAGCCTTATGGCCAGCATCCCATCACTAACACACCAACCTTCTTCCTTTAGGTTAAATTTTGCCTCTCAAAAATGATAGATGTTATTTTCTACTGCAGGTTATGTGGAAGTCACTTGCATTTTGTATTGCTGACAGAAATTTGTTGATTTCTCTGCTTGTTTTTGTAGAAAAGTCTTTCATAAATCAAAGGTTGGCAAACAATAAAAATCCAAGTTTATTTACTGGCTAAAGGAATATTTTCAGTGTCTTTGGCTACATAGTTCAAAGGATTTGTCTTCTTTTGGAAAGTAGCCCTAGAACTGCTGATCCTCAGCTCTAACATAAAAGCTGTCCCAGGAATGATGCTATCAGCAGTCCCTGAGGGCTGAAAGGGCAGCTGAGGAGTGATGTGCTGGTGGTCTTCCAGGACGCTGGGAATGAGGACATTGCTTATGTCAGCATCATGAGGTACACACAGGACTTGCTGTGATACTCTGTATCTTTGGGAGATTGGTAAACTTAGGTCTTGAGGCAAAACCCCAGGGAGGATGCAGTGTAGCCATAATATTCCCAAAGGCTTAGGAGTAGTTTTCCCAACCTCTCTTCTGCACATGCTATACCCAGCACAACAAAAAAAGTGTATGAATGTTTCCCCAGTTCACTTTTGACATGACAACTTGTGTAGGAGTCTTCAGTCTCATTTAGCTGTAATTTAAAACATCTGATTTGTAAACCCATAAAATTGAAGTTTATGCTGGAATGACAGACACGCCCTGGCCTCTTATCCCACCACTATAGGATATGTGGAAATCTGGGAGATGGTTTGGTGTGTGAAGTAAAACTCAAAATTAGTAATTGGCAGTTTCATTCTTAATATATGCATGCTCCATTTGAATGTGTATAGAAATCAGTGTGGAAGATTTTCTCTGTGTTCAAAACAGCCTGAACTTCTTACTGAGCTGTTTTGGGGAATGGTTGGTGCTCTTTAGTCCTGTCCAGTAATGTCTTCCTACCAGGGAAGTCTACAAAAGCATTAGAGGTCCCCAGGTAATGAAACACTCTCCATGGGAGCAAGGAGAGCAGCACAGGCTGTTTACCCTTCAAGGTTTTCAAAAGGTTCTCAATATCCCTGTAAGCTCCTTTGGCGTTGAAGACTGAGCTCACAAGCCCTGATTCAAAGCATTTAGTCAACGTGAGCAAGAACTTTATGGCCCAAGGCACATTAAATCTGAACTGAAATTAAAGGCACGTGCTGTGTCAGGAGCTGGGAACTCTGTCCTGAGGAGAGCTTCTCTGTCTTCAAGCAAAACCACTGCAATATAAACAAGACCTGAAACATAGTGGTGCCCAACCTGGTGCAAGAGAAATGAAGAATTTCCTAATCCCTGCTGAAGTTCATCCTTTTCTCTGGATCATGTTAAAGCTGTCCCTTAGTGGAATGGCTTTTGTCCCTCCTCTGCCTAGATACCATTGAGATGGCTGCAGATTTGCTGCAAGAATATATCCCGTAGGGTTCCTTCACTCAATGTGCTTCAGGATGAGTCAACTTTGAGTTTATGAGGTTTTTTTCTTCTGGACTTCAGAATTTGGTCCTTTGAAAACACAAGATTCACCAACTGAAAGGACTTAGAGAGAGCTTTCCATGGGGGATTTTGCTGACCTCTGCGATAAACTCTCTTCTCTCCTTTCCCCAGTTTGCTCCAAGTTTTATTTCTTGCTCAGAAGCTGCTGCCCTCGCTGGCCACAGCTGCTCTCCCAGCCCTGGTCACAGCATTAGTTATGAGACTTTAATGACAATGTCTGTCTCAGCCTTTTGCTTGGTCTGGTTACTTCAGCATCTACAGAATGTTTTCACAAAGAAGCAGATGGTGGTAGGAGTAATTGGGCCGTAAAACAACATTAACAGCTAAAAACGATTTTCACCAGAAAGGATTTTGTGGGCAGGGTGAGGGAGGTTCAGCACTGTTTTTATGTTTTCTCTCCCATACATTCACCCCTGCCCTGGCTGTAGGTGGTAGCGCTCCGTGCTTCTGCTTCCAGGGGATGAGCCCTGTCAGGTCAGTCACAAATATGAACAGTTGATGAATAACCCATTATAGAGTCACTTTTATGTTGACTCAGTGGACGTTTCCTGGCTTCAGAGAGAGTCAAGATAATGGCTAGCTTTGTAGAAAGAAAGAATCTCTAAAATGCAACATTTTTTTTCCTTTGTGACTTTTATTGCTTTGTACGCTGACATGTCTGAGGGAGGAAAACAGGGCCTTGTTGCCAATAATGCTTGGCACAGACGGTCTCTAAAATCTGGCACCAGGATGAATATTAATTCAGTTGTTTTCCCACAGAAGCTACTGATTAGTCAAGGCCAAGTATCACTGAGATGATTCATTAAAACGAACATCTGAGCCCACCTTTACTGAGTAGATCTGCTTCTTGTCACCCCTGCAACAGGTGACTGAATTTGTAATTAAAGTGGCGACTAAAATCCCAGAGTGGAGTAAAGATAAAAATGCCAAGGAACCCCAAAGGCTGTGGTGCAACTGCTTCCCAGCTTTCTGGGCATGGAGCCAGGACAACTAGCCAAGGAGGATCACACCCCAGGCAAGGGGTTCCTCCCATGGCTCAGAGCTGGTATCCTTATCCCTCTGTCCCCATCCCCTTGCTCCCAGACTTCCCAGTCCCAGTTGGCAGCTGGTAGTGTGAAGAAGCATGGGACTACCAAGGCATGGAGGCTGTGGTGTCCCTCCATCTTATGATGGGGGATGATGATGATGATGATGATGATGAAGTCATAAGTCCCTCAACACATGGATATACCTCTATTGGACACCTGTGTGATCTTGCCTGATTTTAGCTCTGCTGCTGTGGCTCAAGGGCAACATTTTTAAGTTAAAATACTATAAAACTTAGTTTTCCATCTGAAAAGCCTTTCAACAGAAAAGGCTTAGCAAAAAAATGCCAATTTTTGTGCAAACCCCACTTTATTTCACCCAAGTATTGCAGGGGTCTCCATCCATGAAGCAAATTGCAATTGGTGCAGTGTATTCTGCTTTTTTTGTTTTTTTTCACTATATTTACTGGTCTCTCCTTGCCTGAATCTTGACTTCTTCCATCTAATAATAACATTTCTTTTACTGCAGGGGGAATGCATAGGTACAGCACAGGTTTAATGCAGATTGTATCAAATAAACACTGAAGGGGAAGATTGTCTGAAGTACTGCAATAGGAGGACGAACAAAACGATTGAAAAGGTCTTCCCATGTCAGACATCTATGATTTTAAATACTGAACCATCAAGACAAAGGCATTTCCTGGTGATTAATGATGGGCTGGGTGTAGTCATGTCTGGGCCTTAACCCTGGCCTCCCATATATCCCTAGGAAATGCCCTGCGGCTGCTGTTTTAAGCTACACTTGGCTTATGATTGATTGTCTTTTTTAAAAGTACCTTAATGTTTGTGGCTATTTTGGTGACTGCTCTAGACAGCTTTGTTCCTCTCTCTCGAGCCTGGGTGTTATTCCTAAACTAATATAAATGTGTCTAAATAGCAAAGGGCTGGAAGCTTAGTCATACGTAGGGCAGTCTGCTGCAGGTGTGATACAGCTGGTACACACAGCAAACTGTGCCATCACTCTGATGTGTGGGACCCCTGCCAGCTGGGCAGTGACAGGTGCTTTCCATCTCTGCCAGATTTTGGTGTGCTTTATTGTTGTTGAGAATCAGGGCCAATAAGATTATGATGCATTAGTTAATATTGACAATATAATGATCATCATAGACATTGATGCTCTGGTTGTTGCACTGCGAAGGTGCTTTTGGCAGCACTACTCTCTAAAGGAGATTGGGTGGGTATCAGGGTGCCTTTAGAGCTTGTCTGACCTTGCATTATTAATCCTAACCATATTCCCAAGGTGCTGGCCCTCTGAAAATCCCCTGAAATCACTGCAACTCCAAATTCACTGAGTCACAACCACATTTAAAAAGCTGAATGTGTAAAATGTCACATGTTTTTTCTCAAAAGCTCTTAGTAGCTCATTAGCTTGGTGATTGCCTTGCACTGTAATTGTAGTGAACCCTAATGGATGCAGGAAAGAACCCACTTGCTGGAGATAAGCAAAGCAAACAGCCACCAGTTTTTCATTCAGTGCAAACCCAAGGCTGTTAATCCAGCCTGTACCCACCCATGGCAACAGGCTCATCCTGAACCATAGTCATGAGAGGAAAGTTTGCCAGACTGGACCAAAGTTGTCTGAGATTTCATGTCAGACAACAGAACTGATTTAAATTACTGTTTTTTAAATGGTGGGCGAAACAGGTCTCCCAGATTCACCAGGCAATCACTGTTTCACAGAATCATGGAATAGTTTGGTTGAAAGGGGCCTTAAAGACCATCTAGTTCCAACTCCCAGGAATTTCTAGGAATTTTATGTCATTGGGAGCTGTAGCTTTTGACTCTCCTTAATTTAAGATAATGATTTGGAGATGCTCTATGAATGATTTATCGCATGCATTAACCTGTAAGCAGGCAGATATGTTTAAATAAGGAGTAACTTACTATGGTTGTAGCTATTATAGTGAAAGAACATGGCCCAGACAGTGTTTGTAGATAGGGGAATGGTGGATTTTTTTAGCCATACCTGGAGAAACAGGTAACCTGAAGAAAGGCATATATGCCCAAAAGCTCTTCTCCCTTTTCTAGCCCTGCTTGTTGGTCTAATAAAACATATTACTTCCACAAACCTTGTCTTGCCTGCAATTTAATAAAATACTGCCAGAATCATACTGTGTGACAGATCTTTTAATTCATTTCAGAGCTGTAGCTCCCATCCAGTCCCTCTGCTTCACCGGGCGAGCAGGGGCGTTTTGTTCCACTGCACAGCCCCTTCCTTTGCCTTTTGTAGTAACTTTGCAGAGATTTAATAGTGACATATAATGAGGGTTTATGTGACTGTGGAGTGAGGGGAAACTTATCTTTTGAATGTGAGAATTATGGAGTGTGCAGATTAACAAAGTGAGAAAGAGCAAAGGTATGTTCGTGGCTGCAATCGATGGAGTTAATGGCAAACGCAGATGGATCAGCCTGACCTTTCCATCTCTAATTCCATAGACTGCACTGCTCTTTGTAATGAGTGGTGAAGAGAAAAATAAAATGGGCTAGAAAAACTTTTTAAGCTCAAAACTAGGATAAAAATGTAACATTTTGAGGCCATGAGGGAAAAATTGTCTTCTGTGGTTTTTTTAAAGTAAAAAAAAAAAAAGGTATGAAATAAAAATGGAAATAGAAGAGGTAACTTTCTGCTTATGAAAATTGGAATTATTTTCTTATAATTTTAATAATTATTCCTTTTTAATAATTATCTTTTATCACAGATGGAGCCTCACCAGATTTTTTACTGATTGCTATGTCTCTAAAATGGGTGGTTAGACAAGCAAAACCAAAAGATCAACATGACTGACTTTTATACCAAAAAGTTTCTAAAACAGCACTGGGTTTCCCGTCCTACCCTCTGGCCCTGGTGAAGCCCATCCTGCACAGCCTGTCCCACTCAGGGGTATCACAAGCTACCACACTTTGCCTTGTGCTGCCTGAGAGTGATCCCATCTGATCCACTGATCTGGAATAGAGGAAAAAAATACAGTATTTCAGTTTTTAGCATCATGAATCACACTTGTCTTTTGTAGCCAGGCTACTTTGGCCAACTGCTGGCTATAGGACTCCTACTTAAATATAAAAACAGGGCTCCTGAAGCAATTAGTGCTTGTAAGTACCTGCAGGATAAGGCCTGGGAATCTCAGTGTTGATCCAGATGGGCTGCTGTCTTTGTATTGTAGGATGTCTCACTCATTTGCAGGGTCCAAAAGTTTAGAAGTGAAACATCTATCAAAATCTCATTACTTTGGAGAGGATGGGAGCTCATGGATTATAAACCTTAATTTATTTTTTATATCTTAAATTGTGGTGCCATATCTGAGCCATAAATTTTTACAAACCAAACTGCTGATGCATTTGAAGGAGTCAAATAAACACTCCCAGCACTGCCCCAGGACAGTGACAGAGGGAGCAGGCAGGTGTGTGGGGTGAGGGTGGCAGAGAGGTGGTGATGGCACATTGCTTTGGGAACTCCTACTCTTGTTATTTTTGCAATAAGATGCCCATATTTACTTGGGGGAGAGGAGAGGAGAGGAGGTTAATGATATCGGTTCCTGGGAATGCAGGCACTCCCCAGTGACTGAAAGGGAATATTCCTGGATCCCCCAAAGCCCGTAATTTCACTCCCAAGTGTCTGCTAGCAGAAAGACATGTCTGTCTGCCTTCAGTTTAATATTGTCACAAAGACCTGATTTATTACATGGTGTCAAACTTCTCGACAGTCTTTGAGCCTGTGCACTGTAGTGTTTGCTTGGTGATGTAGGAGGCTGAAGTGGCTATGAGTGTGCAAGGCAGTTTTTTAAACTGGGCAGCACTGAACAGCCTGATCCTGCAAATCTAAGATTGTGCAGTTTGTTTCAGGGATTGATCTTGCCAAGTTTTGTATGGCGTTTAAGGAGAAATCTTTCCCAGTGAGACCAAATGCATTTGGGAGAGAAAGTGATAAGCCCCTGGATCCTTGCTAGATAATGCCCATGCCTCCCAGGACAGAGCTCAGAGGATTTATTCAGTCCTATAATTTCTAGGAGGTGGGATTTGCTAAAGCATAAGAAGGATAGAAAGCTCAAAAACTTCACCAGAAAGATTTGACAAGTAAAATAAAATGAAATACAGCCATGAAATCTGTGATGAGGGCAAGGGTAAGGGTCAATACTGAATTCATACGGGAATAAAGGATTGTTCCTGTAGCATTTTATTCTGTATTATGTTTTATTCCACATTATTTCATTCCTGTACTGTTTTTGCCCCAGTTGCACTGTTTGCCTAGAATTGGACTCTTCCTCTAACACAGTCAGAGTAGCGTTGATTCCAGAGATAAGACACACACAGTGAAGGTGATACAGACAGACAATTATAAATACATCTTCTTTGTTTCACGGGGTGGACAGTCTTCCCGTGAAGGTCACTCCAACAATGCTCCAGGATGTACTTGTGGAGCTGGTGACTGGTGCAACGAGAGGCCAAGCAGTGTAATCAGAGCTGACATCTGGGTGCTCGCTGTCAGGGTTTCAGGAAACTTGTTTTTGCTCCATGATAGACCTGTTCTCACTGGGCAACGGGAAAAGCCTATGTGACTGTTAAAACAAGAGTGGAAAAATATGTATCTGGAATATGCATTGCTTTATCCTGCCAAGCCAAGTGTTTATTGTGGAGGCCAGACACATCTGTCCTTCTCCAACAGATATCATGGTGTTTCTTGGATTAAAAAGGCCGACTGTAGTGGAACAGTGGAAGAAATTGCTTCAGGAGACTGACTTACTGGAGTCTTATATCATATGGACCTTGTCAGAAAAATATTAGCCACAATAAAAGCTGACACTCGGGGAGATGAAAGCAATATTGCTTGATATTGTGATTACCTTTATGGCAACATGCTCAAGGTGAGCAGTGGGGAATTGAGGCCTTTCTTCGTTTGACCTGGGCGGTCAGTGTGATTGCTTCAGGGACTTTTTCTTGGTTTATGTAATAAAACATCTGTAATAAAAGATTTAAAAAAAAAAAACAGTTTTGGGAAAGAGACTGGAGACAAGGATTGCAGACAGCTATTTGGGTCAAGGGGTTAGTTTTTTGCCAGGCTCCAGATGGGGATGGAGAGGACAACAAGGGCTGGAAGCGATTCTGAAGCTGAATCCATGTACTCTGCACAGGCAATGAGAACAGCATCAGTTTAGTGAGCTGCACCTGATCTGAAGTTTGGCAAGAGAGAGGTCGATACACACATTATTCCCTGTGTGGGGTATTTCTGAGAATGCTGCTTGTGAATGTGTGTCTATTCTGAAGGCTGCAGTGAGTGTGAGTAACAGCGCTCATCACACGTCTTTGCATTTTCATGCCCTTGCAGATTTACTGGAAGATCTTGGGAAACAGCAGCTTTGCTGGAACAGTTTAGTTATAGCAAGGACAAGGAATTTTTTCTGAAAACTTGACAGAAGAAACAAGATTTACCTCTTCATTCGTATAGCACATGAGTTAACCTAGAGTGGCCCAGCAATTTGTAAAGTCTGTGGGCTCAAAAATAACCCTGTTATGAAATAGGACATGATGCAATACAGGAGTGTTAGAGCAACTTAGTTGTGCTTGTTCTGAAGGAAGCAAGTTATGATCATTTGCTACATCATAGTGGATATCCTGCAGCTTTGGGTTATTCCTGGGCCCCCTAGGTCCTAGGAAAGCAAAAGGCAGACCTGAAGCAGCCCTGACAATGTGTGGGATTACTATAGGTTGTATTTAAACACAGTAAAAAAGTGAAGGGCTGGTTCTGCAGGGTGCTGAGCACCTTTAGCTGCATTGAAGCCAAGGTGATTTGGGATGTCTCTCAATCTGCCACCATACCTGGAGGTGCACAAGTGTCTTTTGGTGGAAGGAGGCTGCAGAATATTTGCAGCCAGTGAATGTGCACTGAATACTCTGCACTGGAGGAGGCTTATATTTTTCAGTTACAATCAAAATATGTTAACATTTTGCCTTTCCCTATGCTTTTGGTTCAGACTCAGAAGACTCAGAAGACTCATATGTTACTGTAAATTTTTTTTCCAGAAAAGCAGATACCTTCTCTGCTCCTCTACAAAAGCTTTATGCCACAATAATTTAAGATTTCCTCCAGGTCAGAATATTTCTGCATGTAAAACCTCTTTGAAGGTTTAAATAGACTGTAACTGAGTTTTGACATGTATTAGCACGTGTCAGGTACAGCAGTTATTAAGGGTAGTGGAGACAAGACACATTCCATCTCTCCAGTGACTGACTCACAGGTGTCCAGATCACTACAGGCCACAAGCAGGCAAAGCCACTAAAAAAAAAATTTTAAAATCACCCTTTGTTGCAACAAGCATTAAAAACTCCTTTTACCATTAATTTCAGCAATAGATCAGGTGAGGAATAAACTCTAGTTGCTGTCTTACAAAATCATGTCCCAGAATTGTGACTGGGAAAATTGCCTTTTCATTCCTTTTGATGTAAATCTTCTCTCTTGCAAGGTTCTGCATACACCCAGAATGTATTTTTAAATTATCTCAAACTATACATTTGCACAGCGTGATGTGCTTTAGTTAAATAGGAGTTCCTGGGTTCTGTCCTGTTCCTCTTCTCTCTATTAGCTGAATATGTCTGCATCCAAACAATCCACAACAGAGAAATCGTTTGCTCTGCTGATGGATTTTTTTAAAATTCTTTAATTTCTTTCATTCTTATATCAGGGATTGACTGAAATTGTCATCTCTCCCACGGCAGAACTAAAGGAGTGTGACATGCAAAAGGAAATACCCAGGAGTGGATGCTTTTCAAAGCAGAACAGGTTTGAGCAAAGCCAGCTGACCCTCTGCACTTCTCTTCCCAGGGCACAGCTTCCGTCCTGCAGCGCAGGTCTGACAACGAGGAGTACGTGGAAGTTGGAAGACTTGGTCCATCAGATTATTTCGGTAAGAAAACTCAGCTAAGCATGGTTCAGAAAGACAGGCATGTCTGGATCAAGTAGTTATTGTCTTAATTAGTGTTCTACTCTCACATGCAAAGGGTTATGTGCAGGTCAGCCGCTGCTTTCAGCGATAGTGAGAGATTTCAGGGAGGCTGAATCCATTCCTTGGTTTACACCAGTGAGGCTGGCAGGAGACAGATCCAGAATCAGCAAAACAGTCTGAAAGCATTTGTTTTCAAAGGCATTTTACACGCATGCATTATGCATGTGTAATGCATTTGTACTGTCAACAGAATTATGTAAAGTGTCTATCAAGAGATATATAAAGGGAGATGTTCTACAAGCGAAGCAACCGGGTGGTGGCTGGAATATGCACCCTCCAAAAAAAGAGGCCCAGGGCGTGTGACAGCGTGTTTGTCCCCGTTTCCAGGTGAGATAGCACTGCTGCTGAACCGGCCCCGGGCTGCCACGGTGGTGGCACGTGGACCCCTGAAGTGTGTGAAGCTGGACCGGCCCCGCTTCGAACGAGTGCTGGGCCCTTGCTCTGAAATCCTCAAGAGAAACATTCAGAGATACAACAGTTTCATTTCGCTCACCGTCTAAATGATTCCTCTGGAAAGCTGCCTTTGTGTGACCTTGTGCACTTAAATTTGCTCTGTGCAGCTCCATAGCTTTACAAAGAAAAAAAAAAAAAGTGTGCATTTTATGTGTATTTTTTCTGTTTGTGTCACGTATTGGATGTCAGTTCAAATCTCATGTATCATGGAAGTGGGAAGATAACTGTTTGGACAAGACTAGCTCTTGGCTTGCAGACAAGATTTTTACCTGATTTTGGATCATATAGCTCAAAACTGTGGTTTTAACTATTTAAAATACATATGAATTTCTGTTTTCCTTATTATCTTTAAAGCTGGTCTTATCCACCTTTTGTCAAGCTCTTTTGATCAAGTGATGTGAAAGGTGTCCCTGCCCATGGCAGGGAGTTGGAACTAGCTGGTGTTTCAAGTCCCTTCCAACCCAAACCAGTCTGTGACTCTGTGATATCTTTCTGTCACTTCAAAAAGACTTTCACTGGTTATGGACTGGAGGGTTCTGAAACTCCATGGGGTAATTGGCAGTCGTGCAATTTAAGGGGAAGGTTGGAGTAAGGTTTTGATCATTCCAGCAAGCCAGGGAAAAGTAGAGCTTTTGAGTGATTGTGTTTGTGTCTAAGATATAGGGGCCATTTTCCTCTGTGCCACAAACTCTTTTGGGTCTGCTTTGTAGGATATGCTAAGGCAAACAGCCTGCTCCAGTCTTCTGGGTGAAGAGGTCAAGGGACAATGTTTTCTAAGAATTCAAATGGGGCCTTTAAGACCTGTTATTTGTCCTCAGTTATTTTTAAATGAGAGTTTGCATTAGAGCCCTTACAAGTTCAATGGGAACTTCTCTGCTGAATTAAGTGGGCTTCGAAACTCAGCAGAGTGTCCTCAGCCACTTCTCTGAACATCAGGGACAAATACAGCAGCCTCTTTTTAATAAAATCCACTTAATTAAATTCAAATGCCTTTCTTGTAGTATATGACTAAATTTTAGAATTTTTTAAGATTTTCTGAAAGCCAAATAAGTGCTTCAAAATGCTGCCTCTCTTCCAAAAGACAGGCATTGTGAAACAAAGAGCAGCACGATCCTCAAACCCAGGTCCCTCCAGAGTCCCACAGCCTCACTGGCAGTTGTTGCTGCCCTGCCTAGACATGGGGCTCCTCCTGAACAGAGCTTTTTGCAGATCCCTCGAGGGTGGGAATCTGCCCAGCCCTTAAGGATGGGATCATCGGGATTACGCTTTGCGAAGCTTTTCCTTTGCAGGTAAACTTGTTGCCAGCAGCACCAAAACTCTGCATCTCAGCCACCCTAAACAGCACTGCCTGCTCTTCAGCTGGGGCAAAACTCCATTTCTTCTTCACAATAACATTCTTCTGAGTAAATACAAAATTTCTGTACCTTTGATATGCCAAAGGTTATGCGGTGAAATACAGCAGCAATCTCCCTTTTGAAACTAGAGGTGTAGGTGAACTTGGCTAAATGTCTAAAATTACTCCTTCTGGCACACAATGTGCTTTCTTCTTTGGAATTAACAAATACTAACTTGGCACTTTCCTGTTGACTCCCACCAAGGGCCCAATATTCCAGTAGCTGCCTGCAGTGATTCTCACAGAGCTAAAAGCTTCTCAACTTCATGCTCCTCTCATCACTTAAAAGGTGCTTAAGTTATTTCAGCATAATTTCAGTGGTCCCTTTAGTGTATATCCGTTGCTGCTATTTATTTTGATTATGTTATGCTTCTTGCACGTGTTATTAAATATGACCATTCACAGTTTCCAGCCTTGCAGTTTTTATCACATACATTTACATAGGCAGACCCCCATCCTATAGAGAGAGATCAGTGTATATGCATTTGGTTATTTGCTGCACTGTTTTTGTATTCTCTTGTGCAATTTTTAAAAGAAATATTTTTTAAAGGTTACCAGCCACTCAAGTATGTTCTTTTACTTATTGCATTTCTGTTGTGTTGGTAAAAAAATTGTGAGTGTTTCACATAATATGCAAGACACGTGTCTTGTCAAACACCAAGTATTAGACTCACTGTTTAGAAGTTACTCGAGCACACAGACACACTGCAGATTCTTTGCTTTAAACCTTCACAGCTCATGGAAAATAAGTTTGAATAATGGCTCTGTTATAAGCAATCTCAAGAGAAGTGTAACCATTTAACACCAGGATTCCTGTGCTTTAAGTGGAACAAAATGATGTTCAGTGATGTTTTAAAGATAATTGTAATATTTGCAGTGGATGATGGGACAGGATTGCAGTATGAATAAAATTCTTCTACGTTATATGTAGCCTTTGTTGGTTTATTACTAATGGAAGTCTGTGTCAGTAGATATGTTCTAGTTAAAATCTGCATATCATCAAAAGTTTGAACTCTACTGAAAATAATCAGATGCAAAGGGACAAAAAATAGACCAAGATTCCCAGTGCTATATATAGTAATGGAAACCAAACTGGTTTGTAGAGGATTAGCATGAAGAAAAAAATTTCTGTTTAAATGTAACCATATATGTCTACATAAAGAAAGAGGGGTTCGAGATGTCTCTTGGACCTTCCTGTTGTTTTTCAGGTGCCAGAATTGAAACCCTCAGGACTGCTGCTGAGTCTGTTGTATGGCCAGTAGAGAGACCTGGGGAAAAACAGGCTCTTTCCTTCCCAAACACCAGTGCTGCTCCTTTTTCCCAGCATCACAGGCAAAGCCCTGACTGAACCAGGGATCTTTCCCAATCATTCCTCTCAACTTCTGGCCACACATGGATTTTTAGGAGCGCATCTGCCCTGGGACTGAAGCACAACCCCATTTTTGGCACCAGAGATGTACTGTGCTGCTGCCATGGCTTGTGTTCCTGCTGTGGGCTGGCCAAGAGCTACACTGAGAACAAACTTCTCAGAGAAGGCAGAGCCTCTGAAAGAACCACCTGTACCTCATGCCTCAGGGTAAAGGCATGGGTTGAAGGAACAGCACGGCCTCTGGGTGAGGAAGAGGTGTTCGATGTGTTGGTGGTGCCACCCCACCTGCCAGAGCTCTCGGTGGCCACATCAGTACATCTGTTGTGGTCCAAGCTTGGCTCCAGACCTGGAGCTGTCACCCCAGAGCAGCAGGCAGGGCCGGTGGCCTCACTCCATGCAGCTTCTCTGCAGTGGCCCCTGCACAGGAATCTTGGGTGGCTCCCGGCATCCAAGGGCTGTCCAGCTTTCCATTTTTGGAATGTGTTATTTTTCCCCCCTTTGCTATGATTCAGGAGGGAAGGACTGGTCTTTCCAGAGAATTACTCATATTATGTAGTAATCAAAAGTGACCACTCTCTCTGAGGTCCTTCCAGAAGGACATTACCAGCCCACGCTCCCCAGAAAAGAGCATCTCACCACTCCTCATTGTCATCCTTTTTTCGGTTGGTTTTAATTGTGTTGCAGCCATTTCAGGACTCCTGAGACAAAAGAAAAGACTTTTTTTTTTTAATAGAAACTAATTGCACCTCAGGTTTTTACAAGGCCCATGTGGCTGACCAGGCTTTGGTGTGTGTGTATCACATTACTGTCGGCTCGCTCAGGCATTCCCACTGCTTCTTGGCACTGGGTGCCTAAATTCGTGGAGTCATATGAACTCCGTGAATCCTTGATCATCGAGCAAGCACAGCCTGACACCATGTTACCTGCTCAGGTGTTGGTGGGAAACAAGACCTGTTGGAGAACCAAGTAACCCCAGTGCACACCAGTTGGGCTGTTGCCTGCTGGGTTGTGGGTCTTTGGAAGTGGAGTCACCACACGAAGGATGTCATTTCTTCCATTGTGAAGGTTGCACAAAGTGTGTGGATCCCATTCAGTTTTAAGTCTTAAATGGGGCATAAATACTTTCACTTATCTATTTATGGAAGAAATTGTGTTTGTTCTTTGTGCTCATTTCTGTATAGCAGAGAGAATGTTATCTTGTGCAGAGGCAAAACCATGATGACCTCCTTAAAGAGAGCCAGAGATCCCACTGCTCTCTGCTCATCACAGTGCCACAGGGATGCAGAGTCACTGCAACTGCAGCAGTATCCCCAGACTGTTGCAGGTGGATGGGACTTAGCAGAGTACTACAGAGTAGGTGACTCTGAGCACCAACCAGTTTAAAGTTTCACAGTTGATCCAAAGACCACTTCACTGTGTAGAGACTGAATTATCTACTCTCTTACATTGCCAGGCATGGTTTTTTAACTTGTTTCTATTGATTTGGCAACTCTGACTGGAGCTTCAAGTGCACACGATTGCTCAGAAACTTGTAAGAGCATTTCCAGCCAGAGTCACTTCTGCAGGTCCCTCTTCCCTCCAGAGAAGGAGAACATATTTGGATATGAGCATATGTGTAGCCTTGGAAATTTGATGTTACGGGAACACATTGGCTTGGATGCTCCTCCTCCTCAGGGGATTTCTCCACGGCTCTTTGCTGCTCCACAGAGTTGTATCTGGATGCAGCACTCACACAACAAGCTGGCCTTTTCTCTGGAAATGCTGCCTGGCCAAAGGAGCTGGCATCTGCAGCCATCTGTTTTTTTTCTGAAGGCTGAGGATGTTTTTTTGTGCTTGATCAGGCTCCAATACCAGAGTGATTCTTCTGATTTCTAAAAATCTGGATTCAGTTTTTAGAAAAGAGGTTACCCTTTGCCTGGGCAAGGAAAGCAAAGCATGAGCATCTCCTTGGGCTGCTCTGACTCCTGTCTCAGATGTGCATGGGTTACTTTTCACTTCTGAGTGCACCAGCCCCTCCCCAGATGTGTTTTAATCCTTGTTTTCAAGTCACTCTCTGCACAAGTATCAGAGAGAGCCTCCACAGCCCAGACCAGCTGCACCACATATCCCATGCACTTGTGCTCCAGCAATTTTAAGTGTGCAAAGTTCTCTTTAAAAAAGTTGTGAGATCTTATGGAGGAAAAAAATAATCATTTTGCCCAAGAAGACTGCTCCTATTCCAGTATAAACTGCCTCCAAAAGTGGAACAGTGGCATGCCATGCTGCTGCACGGGCCAGCAGTGCTGAATGAATTGGCAGATGCTGTGCTGCTGTGTGATCTCTGGGAGCTGGGCTGTGAGAACGCTGCTCCTCTACTCACAGCTTTGGTTCGAAGCCGAAAGAGTTGGTTTGCCAAAAAAGTGCCCCTCGCCCAAGCCCTGATGGGATAAATGGAGCCTCATGCTGCCAAGGCTTGCTGGGTACATTCACCTTACCCTCGGTGGGTGCTGACAGCCTCCGCTCTTCCCAGAGCTGGCAGTTGGAAACGGGATGTATAGACTGATGATGAGGTAGGGAATTTCTCACCACTGCCTGCTGTTACTGGCGCTCTGGATGTTCATACTGCTGGCTCCAGGGAAATCAAGCCTTTCTGGGAAGTGGCTACTCCCTATCCTCTTTATACAGAAAATGTATTGTTATTATTTGAAAGCACTTTTGTATTGCCCTTAGACTACAAGCATGGCGATTGTTCCATTAGAAGACATCATGGTGCATAGCAGTGAAATACGACGTACAGTACCATGCAGTATGTATTTTCCAGATAAACTGGGAAAATAGTGACATGGATCTGCAAAGTGGGGGTACAATAGCTGCTTTGCATTCCTCCACATGTGTGGAATTTATGTGCGCCACAGAGTGACTCTGTTTCGTTTCCATGTGTTTCTGATGGCCGGGTGATCAGTTGTGTTTCTCGCCGGTTTCATTTTCTCGGTTGCACTTGAGGGCCAAGCACAAAGTCGCAGCAACTTCAGATTGAATTAGTGCTGGCTAAACCCTCCCACCATTTATTTCCACTATGACAGCGAGGGGGAACAGACTGAGCATCTGAAAAACACGAGAGGTGTTTCTCCTCCTCAACTAGGGGCAGCTCAAGCATTTTGCCAGACAGAAGTAGCTGGCTACGCTTGCAGACTCTGGGTTATTTGACTGAGACTTCCCAGCCTGGAGGTGCATCTCTTGCACACCCCACCCTGGCTGGGGAGCTCAGCAGGGAGATGTGTCACTGTTCACAGTGACTCTGGAAATCGCTGCTGGAGGAGAATCTGCATCTCTCAGCACCAGCTCTTGCAGAGATGGACAAGCCCTGGACTTGGCCCTGCCAGGAGGAAGGAGTCATGCCCCTGCACATGGTTCATGTGGCTCTTGGCGAGACTGAGGTTGTCTGGGAAAGCAACAGAGCTGCTCCCCACCCTGGAAAGCCTTTAAGCCCACCGCAAGCACCATGAGCTCTGCTCCATGGGCCAAATTCCCATGAGATGGCAGGATGGTTCATATCCTTGACACATATCCAGTAAAGCATCACACCCTCTCCTATTGCCTTGCATTTCTGGCTCTTAGCCCAGGATTTAGCTTTTAGAGAATAACAGGATTAGCCAAGGAGGTCTTTTTAAACCTTGGGTTTGCAGAGGGCAGGAGAAGGTACCAAAATGGGCAGAGGTTCCCGAGGAACATGAGAACCAGCCCAACAAAGGCACCCTTGTGCAAGCGGGAAGATGCAGCAGAACCTGTGTCCGGATGAAAGCAGCCCTATCAAAATAGCCATAAACAAACCCGCCTCCTCTGCTACAGAAAAGCTGTTGTGCCAGGAGCATATTAAATTGTATATGCTTTTTCTCAAGGCAAAAGAATTGCAGCAGTGATGGCAGCTGTGTGTGCTGGAGCCGAGCCACCGTATTCAACTCGTGAAGGCCTTGCTGAGGACGGGGTGGGGGAAGGACTGTGGATGAATGTATTATTCAGAGGGACCCACACTGAAATGATCTACCGGCACTGGGGATGTGTGAAAGGGGGAAAAAGTGACAGCCCTGACACCAAAAGCTGATGCATCTGCCGGGGGCAGCACAGGTGATGGGCCAGGTCCCCTCCCAGACTGGGAGCCGTGGTCCTGCCCGTGTTGCTGTTTATGGGATGAGGTAAGGTGTATTTTGCCTTCCCTGGGTTTCCCTGGGGAGGTTCTGGGTCTCGACCTTCAGAAGCAGAGCTGGACTGCAGCCACTGCTCTGACCAGGAAGGAGGAGCAGGTTGCAGGCAGGGGGGTGCCCAGCCTGCTGAGTGAGGAGCAGGGAGCTGCAGCCAACCCCATCCTGCATGTCAGTGGGCTCCAATGATGTCCACTTGGCTGGTCCCATGGTGCAGAGGGTAAATGGGAAATAAAGTGGCCTCATACCCCAGAATGGATTGTTTCAGCCTGCTTTTCTCCTGGCAGGGCTGTTCTCTGTTTGGTGCCTGCCTATGTCCTGGAGAGACAGGGTGCAGTGGGCTCGGGACTTGCCCATGCTGCAGCCAGAACCTTGTATCAGTGAGGCCACCTCAGCATGCATGTCCATACCAGGGACAAGGGCTTGGAGGGATCCCTCTGCAACCTCTGAATGTTAGTGCACTGTGAACAGCCACAGAATGGGCTTTCATCACCATCCACACCATCTCTGCCATGTGTGAGCTGAGCCTCCCAGCCAAGCTCATTGTTTGGTTGGTTGGAGGAAGATCTCTGAGTTTGCTGCCCAGTCTTTGTCCTTCACTCCTTGGGATGTTAGAGATCCAAGCTTGGACCTTGCAGCCCAGAGGAGACACACCTGTCCCATGTATGCCCACAGAGACCTTCTGTGAAGCACAGGGAGTATCTAAAATATTTTTCCATCTTGAGCTGCAACTCCCTTGTGAGCAAAGTTGAGTTGCGATTGAAGGATACAGGACAATTTCCCATTCCTCCCAAAACTTAGAAACATTGAGAAAACTAGCAGGATGCTTTCCTTATCAACTCAGGAGCATGCTAGGTAGAGGCACCTCCTGTAGATCTCCTTAGGAGGGAGTGAAATAAAACAGAATCAATTCAGAAAGGATGACTTCTGTGCAGACACCTCGCAGGTGCCTCATCAAAGACCAGTTTATCCCCAGGCAATACAGTTCAAATGCTGCAGCAAGGAAATGGGAAAGAAGATCCTGACACCCGTCTCAGCTTAAATTCAGTCACTGCAGCTGTCCCCTTCTTTAAGGCAGAAGAGGAAATTTATGGTTCTCCTGCAATGCAAGCAATGCTGTGAGCACCCACAAGGTAAATGCCCTTTTGTGCCCGAATCCCTTCCCTATCTGAAGTCACTGCATACAGAGTGCTAACATGATTCAGTGAAAGAAAACCCATTTCAGTTGCTTTCTAAGCAGATTACAGCAGATTAGCTGACTAATCTATATGGAATCCTCTCTCCAACAATTTCAAACTGTAAACAAATCCAGTCACTTTTGCATTGCGCATAAATATTTACTGTGGATTATATGAAGATTAACTTCAAATGATACTTGCAACAAAGGTTTTATTTTGTAACTTGCTACCTTTAGTAATGTAAAACCTTTGGAAAGATATATACCTTCCACAAAGCATGGATTTAAGGCCCATCAGCTGTACAATAGCATCCACCAGAGCATACACACAAGCAGAAATGGAATATATTATCACCCACAGATGAAGGAAACCCATAATAAAAGCTACCAGTGTCAAATAAAAGTGCCTGGGATTATCATAACATGGAATTAAGATCTTCTCTAGAAGATCTAACTTGGTGTTAGTAGTTGATACCTCACTGCTACTCACAATTGGTTCTTCACCTGCAGAAAAAAGCTGTGCAAGGTTTGCAAGCAAAGGATGCTGTTTAGTGTCCTGAGACATTGCCCTTCTCGGTGGGCAGTGGGGGGGACCTGGCCCTGCTCATTGCCCAGGGGGCTGGTGAGAAATGAGGCAGCCTTTGCCATGAAGCAGTTCCTCTTCCTGCAGATCTGGGGTTCTCATCAGATCTCCTTCATCTTATCTCCAGTCATACAGGGAAACCTCAGAGCCACCAGCTCAATGCTTCAGAGGCTGCTGCTCACCCTGGTGAGGTCCCCACAAGCACACTGACTCTGATTCTCAAATTTAAAATGCCCATAGGGAAGGGAGGGGTGGGAATCACTGTCTGTATCACACAGATCACAGAGGAGGGAATCAAATGATTGCAGACTGGCTTCTCTTGCTTGACCACATCACCTGTAGCTGAATCTCAGCACACACCCCACTCCAGGACAGTGAGGGAGGGAGAAGGGGGTTCTCAAAACACCTTTTTCTTCCAAAGAACAACAGGCAAGAGGCCACTGCTGAGGAACCCCATGCAAAAGCCATAACTGTGTTTGGCAGCATGTCATGCTCCAAATAGGATGCTTTAGGGGCAGCCAGCAGCAGCCTGTTTGCACTGCTGAATCCTGTGGGGCTGTGCCCGTGGGTGTCCAGGCTGGCCAGATCTGGTACTGCTGCTCCACAGGGAGAAAAGCAGGCCTTGCACAGCATTTGGTTTGGACATGGGGAATGTTGTGTCTACCAGAACAGTGAAGGAATGCTCAGTTTACAAGGCAATGGCTTTTTAGAAAGCCAGAAAAAGTTAAACAGCCTTCCCAGATGGAAGAGTGTCCTTTTCCACCCTTTGTATAATTAGGGCAGCTCCATTCTCCTATAAAGAGATGATCTGTTTAATACAAGAGATTTCCAAAGTCTTATTAAATGAGTATCTGAGAACTGGCTTCTGATGTGGTTTATGTTCTTTTTGATAGATTTAGGTTATGGGAATGTTCGTTACAGAGGCAGTGAGTGATTCATCCTGAAAACATCCTGGTGCCATCTGACCCATGCTGTCCATTTGAAGGTAGAGGGAGGCTGCAGCCTGCTCTGTGTTAGTGCCTGCAGTTTGAGCTGTTCAGTGTAAGTTATAATTGCAGAAAAAATTACTGCAGCAGAGAAGAAGAAAGGGCTGCATTTTGCAGAGAGATGTAATCCTCACCAGAGCAACATTTCCATAGCAAGCTGGGGTCTGACAGCAATGCCTTAGGACCTCAGACTGCTGTGCTCCGTGTAAGGAGCTGTACTGGCACCTTAGGAAAAGAAGGTTTCCCTGGAGAGTCTCTGGCTGCTGCTTGTCGAGCACAAAGCAACACAGACAGGAGCCAATTGCTCTGTGCTACTGCCCACCTTGGAGTGGTCTTGGAAAACATAATTTCCCCACCAGCTGCAGTTTTCTCTCAGTAGTACTTGCAGGATCAAGCCCTTGATGAGAGAAAGAAGTGTGGGGGAGAAACAGCATTCTCCTCTACGTTTTTTTTTCTGTAGTCGAGCATTTGGAAATCCTGTATCCATCTGAAGAACATCAAAGCAAGTAAAAGGGCAGAGGGGGGGCTCTGAAAAACCTCAAAGGGGAGCTGCCCTGCACAGAAGGACTGAGGCCCTCCAGCCTTGATGTGCTCCCTGGAGCCCATGTCCCATCGCAGCACCCTTTTTTGCCAGGCTGGGGCTGGGCTGCCCAGCCTGCCAGCTGAAAAGCCACTCCCAGACAAACCTCAGCACCACATCAGGAGAGTGGGCACTGAGTGTGGAAAATTGGATGGACAAAGCCACGGGATGCACTGTTGGGCAGCACTATCATCCAGCTGCCTTGCAGCACATCTCTGTGCTCACTCCTGTCACAAAGGCAAGAACGGTGGGAAGCAGGGATACTCCTCATTAAAATTCATAGATTCCCATTGGACCTGCATAACTTCTCCAGACTTGTGTGAGAGCAGGGTGAGGCCACAAGCCAAGAGCTTTGCAGCATCACATACCTCTGTTGCCATGTAATAAGCAGAAGACTCGAGGATACTGTATTTGTTTGCAGGTTTCCCCCCTCTATTGCTCGCGTTTCAGCTGTACATAAATCCAGAAGGAAACTTTAGAACATTTTTTTCACCTACCAGATTTGTAGGTGAACTATAGGGGTTCCTTGACCACTTACTCTCAGTAATGTTAAAATTCAGAATCCCTAGGATCAGCCCCAAGAATCCCACCATGTGCCTGAGTGCGTTGTCCTAGCGCTTCTTGAGCTCTGGAAGCCTTGGTGCTGTGACCACTTCCTTGGGGAGCCTGTTCCAGTGCCCAACCACCCTCTGGGTGAAGAACCTTTTCCTAATATCCACCCCAAACCTCCCCTGACACAGCTTCGTACCCTTTTGCAGCGTTTTGCTGACCGTGCGTCTGCAGGGTTAGTTCGCGAACCCCAGTTCAGTGCAGCTGCTTCCCTCTGTGACTGTGAGGGACAACAGCTGCAGCAGGAGGAGGGACAGGTATCTCTCCTCACTCAGCATCCCTGTTCTATTGCAGGCTGGTGGCCTTGGCTGAAGGCCGACCCTCCAGATAACCGGGCACCGCCGAAGCCTCCCCGCGCTGGCGGAACACTGGCCAAAGAGTAGCGCCGGCAGCTCCTGCCCGAGATAAGGCAGTGTGCTTTCAGGATTTATTGCCTTTATCCCCATTTACTGCCAGCCTGAATGTTTCAATTATCTTTTTTTTTTTTTTTTTCTGTGGTGGCATTTCCCTAACAAGCAGCGTTATTTTGTTGCTGCTGTTTCGGCCGGGACAGACGGGGCCTTGTTTTCCAAACATGACACACATACACTGAAAAGCAAGCGGGCGATGGCAAAGCATATTTGGTCTGCCTTGGTGGTTTGAAAGGTTATTATCTGACCTCTCGCTCATCACCTCAGCCCCATAAATCTAGCAAAGGGGCCATTCTTAGCCCTTTAGAAATGCATCCTGTTTCCTCTGCAATGGACTCATGATTTAATTGCTGACCTTACCAAGTAATACCCCTAATTCATTCACTCTGAGTTTCTTAGAAGTTAATCCACTTCCCAGCTTGACTCTCTTGAGGCAAATTCAGCCTTGGGGCAACTTTACCCATAGCTGGGATTAACACTAGCACCAACTTTAGCCCATGGATCCTGCTTTTTGGTTCAGGCAGCATCTCAAACTGCTTATTGGCATCAGATGGTTGTTTTCAAGATCTCACATAGCTCCAAGTCCTCGTCTCCGATGCTGCATGTGCTGATAACGAACTGTGTTAGCTAATCCCCCATCAAGATTCATAATGTCAGAAGAAAAACCTGGTAGGAAAAATGTTCATCACAGTTTGTTCTGCAGTACAAAAGGTCGTTCTGGCTGAATAGTTTGTCAGAAGATTTCCATTTGGTGTGAAAGTTTTTCAGAGAAAATTGTGAGTTTCTCCTCTGCAATAATCAGAATATTTCAGTTTTCAATAGCTGCCAACTATCCCCTGTACCAAAGTGCAGGGCGAGATGCAAACACAAAAGGTCATTCTCTCCACAAGTGCTCATGAAAAGTGTCTCCAGCAGCCCTTCCTGTGACCCTGAGCTATCCATTACCTGCTGAAACCCCTCCAGACAGTCTCTAGACCAGCACAGCACCCCCATCTCTCCAGCTCCCACAGGCAGCACACAGATTTCCATAGGGTACAATCAGGGTGGTGATAACTGGGGGAGGATTATCTGTATCTGGATTCCACACAGTGATGTACAAAATTAGATTATTAAAGGGAAGAAAAGCAGAAATATAAACTGATGAGAGCTTGCCTTATGTAGCAGCCCACCCATCATTACAGACGAGGCTGTTGGCAGACCTGGACGTGTGTCTGAGGGGATGGGACCAGTGAATGTCCTCAGCAGGGGATGTGTGTGTCACACGGGGTCCTGGAAAAACTCCATCACCCTTCCACTGAGCAGGGTGTGATGGAGACAGGGTGCTGGGATGACAGCGGATGGTCTGAGCTCTGATTTCAGCCCAGGCAGCAGGTGGGGAAAGAGAAATAGTCGATACAAGGCAGGAGGCTGCTGCAGCACCACACCCAGCAAGGACGTTCGATGTGCTCAGTCCAAGCAAAGCCACAGGCTGCCAATCAGCCAGGATGTGTGAGAGCATCACAATGGAATCCCTGTAGAGACCTGTCTGTCCACCATGCAACACACACCCCTGAACACAGCCTTGCAACAGCCTCTGGGAGCCAACATGCTTCATTTTACCAACAGAGAAACACTCACAACCTCAGTTCCCAGGAGGGAATGATTGAAGGAATGTCTTTTGGCCAAAGGGTGGAAATGGATCAAACCTGCACATCTGCCCACAGCGGTGCAGGTCTGCTGGGTGCTGGGCAGGTGAGGGGAGGGAGGGCTCTCTGTGGAACAGGGTTCGCCTGGAGCTGCTGCTGAACTCAGTTTTTAATGCAGTATTTTCGATTATTTCCTATTCACTTGATACGCCACCAAAAGAGATCCAGTTCTCCCCTGTTTTAGCCTCCGCTAAAACCCTCAGACCACATCTTCTCCTATAACAAAAAGTATGTGGAATTGGCTAAAAAAGAAACATTCCTGTTCTCACAACACTTAAAAAAAAAAAATCCGCTTCTTTCCTAAAGAAAAAATAGCACTTATAAGACTTTATAAAACTGCTTCTGTCCAGAAGGTTCCTGCGTCAGCTCAGCTGCATCCCTTTAACCATTGCTGTGCCAAGCCTCGCTATGAATTATTAATCATCCCAAAATAGCTGCTGAAAAAAGAAGCAAAAGGGAAGGTTCGATAACAGCAATGCATATGGCATAATTTATTTTCATCTTACTGAAAGTCTTTGAGAAAATCTTTGAGAGCTCAGGGCAGGACAAGGGAATGATGAAGCTACAGGGATGCAGGCAGGAGCCCACAGTCTGCCAGGGAGAACGAGGGATGCCTTCCTGGACTAGAGGAGTAACTGTGAAAGGGAGGAGAGAGAGGGGAAACCGAGCAGCGAGCTGAACTTGCAAATGTTTTTGGCATGAAATCATGAGGGCAAATGCAGAGCTATCCGCCCACCAGCACATGTGTGGAGCTACCACTTTATGGGGACAGTCCTATATATATGCATATGTGTATATGTGTCTGTATGTGTAAGGCAGCGAATGAACTAGAGAGGGGCTGTCAAGGGCTCCTCACCCAGAGGAGAAGGCTCGTGGCCCTGCTGCACAATCCCAGTGCTGTGCAACAGCAGATGCTAAAGGGTAGTGAGGCTATTGGCATGAAAGCTGGGGAAAAGCACTGTTTTGCAGCAATGTGGCGACTCCAGGAAGGTGCCCAGTCCCTATGGATGGGGATGGTTTGTGGTGCTTTGTGCCCAGCCATGGGGTGACCTCTCCCTGCAGTGAGGGTGCTTTGAGCCCAGCAGTGGGGTGACCCTGTCACCAGCAGTGCTGGCGGGATCAGAGCAGAACAGACTCTGTGCCTCAGTTGTGGGGGAGTGTTGGGAAAACCTCACCCAAGCGGAGCTGCTGGAGAGAGAAGGACATTTTGTTGTGAAGGGGTTTTTCTTCTTAAGATTTTTTTTTTTCCAAGCTGCATTTCTTTGAGAGGCTTTGTGGACAGTGTGGGCAGATCCAAGTGGAAGGAATTTAAAGGGAGAAGCCAGTTCAGGGTCACGGCCTGATATGCGAATGTAAACCAAACAGTTGTGGATGGTACGAAGCAGCTCCCCAGGGCCGAAGCAGGGCTGTGGACACAAGCTGTAGGACTGGCTCTGGGGGCTGTGGAGAGCAGTGTGCTGGCTGGCCACAGGCAGCCCACAGCCAGGAGCACTGGGGGATATGTGGGAAAACAAGGACCATGGCACAAGAAGGACCTGCACAGGGTGACAAGGCATGGCAGGAACCCGCACACTTGAAGCACAAGTCTGATGAGGAGCTGCTGAGGGAGCTGGGGGTGTTCAGCTGAGAGAAAAGGAGGCTCAGCTGGGACCTTCTCATCTTGCTCCCTACAACTCCCTAGAAGGAGGGTGTAGCCAGGTGGGAGTCGGTTTCTTCTTCTCCAGGGTAACAAGTGATAGGACAAGAGAAAATGGCCTCAGGTTGTGCCAGGGGGTTTTTAGATTGAATATTAGGAAACATTTCTTCACCAAAAGGGTTGTCAAGCACTGGAAGAGGCTGCCCAGGGAAGAGTAGAGTCACCGTCCCTGGAGGGATTTACAACAAGTGGGACATGGTTTAGTGGCCTTGGCAGTGTTGGGTTAATAGTTAGACTTGATGGTCTTAGAGGTCTTTTCCAACCTTAATGATTCAACAACAAGCCTGACTGGGCTGATTTGGTCTTGGCCCTTAAGCTGTGGAGGGAGTTCCTGGGCAACTCTCCAGCGGGGGCAAGGGGAATCTGGGAGAGAGCAGCTGAGTGAACATGGGCTGAGGAAAGACAACATTCACGCCAAGAAGCCTTGCAGGAAAAAAAACAGTTGTTTGCTCTGTTGGCTTCACATACAGTTGAAGACTTTACCAGTAAGGGGTCTGATGCTCTATCAGACTATTATGGCTTTAGTAAATGAAACCTGGAAGGCTGGATTGCTTTTCTCTTGCTCTGTGTGTAATGACCTTACTGCCATTTCAGACTCACCTCTTCTCTGGCATCTGCTTCTTTCCAATTCCTTCACAGCAAGGTTAGAAAATAACCATCAGCAGGAAGGAAGGCTGTACTGCAAGAAATTGTAGCTTAGTTTAGTAAGGTTTTTGGATCCTGTGTGCATGACCAGACTTTGTTCTCACACTGTTTTAATCTTAGGGACACTCCAGACACAAACTCCTTACTTGCTTTTTACTCTTTCTTCTGATGCTTTGGCAAAGGGTCTCTCACCTGCAAGGAGTCTCTCACCGGGTACACGTGGGATCAGTCAGACCTCTAGGACTGCAGAGTTAGAGTTTTCATGAGACTTAGCAACGAGGCAATTTTAAAAATGGCTTGAAAGGTAATTTGGAAGAGAAGGAAATGTTTTCCCTGTGGAAGCTGGGCAGGTGGGCAGTGCTGCAATTAGAATTTCCCTTGCCACAGATAGTGTATGAGTACTGCTAGAGATTGCATCACCCTGTGCAGCAGGGGACACTTCCCTCTGGTTTGAGGGACCCCCATATACCTCTTCAGACCTCCCAGCCAAAGCAGGGGGTGTTTATAGGGGAAGTTTTTCTGGCATACATACACTAGGAATTGGACTGAGCCAACGAAGTTCACTGTGGATCAGAGCTGCACTTTGGAGCAGTGATGTCGAGGTTACAGACTCCACTGCTGATTCCCAATCTCTTGAGCCATCTGGCTCCCTGTCAGTATTTTATCTTTCTCAAGTGCTATCAGTGCAGAGGCCCTGCTCTGGTGTGATGGCATTTTGAAATAAATTGTCGGCCAATTCGGGTTATGCAACCATGAAACAAAGAAACAAAAGTCCCTACCAGCAAAAGGTGTCTGATGACACTTATGGGAGTAGGTGGCCCAGGGCCTTCAGGGGAAATTCCCAATGGATGGGAAAGTAGCAGTGATACAGCAAACCCCTACAGAGGGTGAGACCGTGGGCACATGGTGAACCACCAGAGGAGCTGTGGTTATGAGATCATATGGACGGCCTGGGGAAAGTCAGCAGAGATGTGTGGAAAGCCAGTGGGCTGCTCCCAGTGTGATGCCGAGATAAGCAGGAGATGGGAAGGGTGTGGTAAGGCAAACTCCAAAAGACTAAATACTTGCTTAATGCCAAGAAAAGAAGCAGGTCCATCCTAATGATGACGTCAAGAGAGTACTCCGTGCCCTGGGTTAGTCATGCTCCTTAGTGCTGGGTTGAATCTGGGCTGTGTTTGACCCTGCCACTCCATCCCTCAGGAAGCCAGGATTGAGCAAGACCACACATCACCAGCACACCTCCGGAGGGAAGTGATTAAGCCATGAATAAGAGATCCACCAGCTGTTGTGCTTTGTGTGTGTGCATACACCATGGAACTACTGCAAAAAGCTAAGCCTAGGGCCAAGAGAGCCTGGGACCAAAGGTGAGACCTCCATGAAGGACCATGACAATAACTATACGACTAAAAGCATGAGCAATGGAAACAGACACCATGCTAGCGTGGATGTTTGAATTTGGCGTCTTAATTTTAAACAAAGGAGGATAGAAGAGTATTTTTCAAATCCTTCTCATTAAGTAATGCCCCCAGCTCCCATTTCAGCGGGAGTTGAACATGTACAAATCTTTGATGCCCTTGGAAATTTTGACCTAACTTTAGTATCAGCCCTACAAAGACAGCTAGGTTTGTTGTTTTTTTGGGGTTTTTTTTGTAGAAGTCTATCATAGCTGGCTTCAGATTCAGCCCTTCCTTGTTTCTGAACAGCTTTCATGCCTGGCCACAGCACCATTTAAAGTCATTGATAATTACAATAAAAGACTAATCCCCAAACACTTCTACCACTGGCTTCTGTAAAAACAGGTTTTTATACTGGGTGTTGCTAAGGGCACATATTTTCCCCAGTGGCTTTGGACTTGGCCTTGCTGTCCACATTCAGAGTAGAAGTGGAGCAGGCACTCAAATAGCATCAGACTCTGATCTGGCCATTTTCACTTCCGCAGCAGCCACTACGAGCATCCAGAGTTGAAATGATGGCATTCCCATCCAGCAGCCCTCATGGCACTGCCCCCAGACTCCAGACATGCACTGGCTGGAGGAGCATCTGACTGCTCTGGGGCTGTCGGAGCATGCTGGAGCAGGTGGGCTGGCTGGCTGCAGCTTTCATCCTCCCTGGCATCCACAGAAACTGAAATGACACAGGAAAGATGTGGCAGAAGATGGAGAAAATAAAGAGGTGGAGGCAATCTGGAAATCACAAACTAGGGAAAGACTAGGCAGGAACAAGGGAAAAATGCAGCGAGAGGAAGAAAGAAAGAAGAAGTCACAGCAAAGGAACCACAGTAGCAACCCCTGTGATACAAACAGAAGCAGTTTAAGGTTTGTATGCATTGTGGCTGGGCTGTTGCCCGTGGTATTTAACTTCACAAACTAACCCAGCCATTATGCACCAGGGGATCGTTAATGCAGCAGATGCAGCCAGACAAACGTAGGAGTGTGTTAATATAAGGCCTGATGTAAAAAACACCTGCTACTTTGGCAGGGTGTCTCAGGAAAGATACATGTGGCTCGTGTGAGGGTGCAGTATTTACAAAGGTATCTGCTGCTTTCCCATCACACCATGTGTAATTCCCATTTGCCTTAACGGGAGCTTCACACAGTGACTGTGTAACAGAGACACTGGACTGAAGCTGGATGGATCTGGTCCCATTTACACCAGCAGGGAAGCTGACTTCTTAAATTTTCTTTTTTTTTTTTTTTTTTTTTTTTCCTTTTTTTTTTTTTTTCCATCCAAAATATCTAGGACATGGAAAGGAATTCTCTCCTACAATACCTAGGCTCCAAGGCTGCTGTGTTTACAAATGGCTTAGGCTTTTATAAGCCTGAAGGAATTGCACTGATGCCATGATGTTACAAGGGGAAGAGGCACTTCTAGAAGATTGTGACTGCCTTATCCTAATTCCGGATGCCGCACCACTGAAGTGGATGTGTGCCATTACCAAAGTCTTAGAGGGGCTGGTACATTCTCCCAGTATAAGATTCTCTTGCAAACTGAAGACTGGGCTGGTACTGGGCAATTAGGCAGCAGTAGTGAGCCAGGCTGCTTCCAGGAGCATCCCAGGGATGGAGGGCTCTGGCTCACAGGCAAATAGCAAACAGCAGACAGCTGCAGTAGTTTAAGATGTTACCCCACAGCTGTCTGGCTGGGCTCTTGGTGGGAGGCTGCCCATGAGCAGGGGTGACCAAATGGCAGGGATGCCTGGGTCTCAGCTGTCCCAGCTCAGGGCCCAGGGGAGGCATGGAGAGGGTAAATGGAGAACTGGAGCTGCTGCAGCGTGAGCACCGATGGCTCCAACACAAACTGGGGGGCACCACTGGCACTGGTGCAAAGCGTGGGGAAAAGTAATCAGAGCTCATTTGCTAGGACCCTCAGCAAACAGGTTTATTCTCTGCTTCCTCATTGCTCCATGGGATTTCTTTCCCAGGCTTTGCTCACTTTTGCCTCTCTGCTTGCCCAGCTATCCTTACTGGAGCTCTGGTATGTCCCACTTCCTACCTCTCTGCAAGGTGCACGCACAGGAGAAAGCCTCTGGCACAGGTAGTCACATCATGGGAGCTGATGGTGGACAGCCAGCACCACAGCCAGCCTCAGCAGTGAGCTGAGACACAAAGCAGGGATGCAGGGAAAGCTGTTCTTTTATGTCCTGGCTTTTGGCTTTCTTCTTGGTGTTTTAAACCTTTTCTGCTCACCTTGCTCTTTTCAGATTTTCTTCCAGCCCAAGATAACTGCAGCAACAGAACCCACTACCTTGCATTTCATTTTCAGCCTCGCAGTCACCACTTTATTTTGCCTTTTCATGAAAGAACGCAGTCGCATGAATAACAGGATTATTTATCATCCTCTCCCTCCCCTTCCAGGATGACTTGCTGTTTATGGAAAGCACTCGAGTGCAGGAGAGATCATGCTACAGTTAAACAGACAATGCTTAAAGGGCCATTGCCTGCTCGGTTTTTACCCTGTGCTCCTTACTTTTCAAGAAAGAAGGAGTTCTGTATCCTGACTGATGGGTACAGCATCTCAAACCACCACTGAAAGGTAAAGAAATGCTATGTTCAACAGGATGGAGAAGACGATTGGACTCGATGATTTTAGAGGTCTTTTCCAACTTAAATGATTCTACGTTTCTCTGGTTCTGCACCTTTTTGCAAGAACCAAAAAATTCAATTCTGGTGTAAATGTGGTTACGTGTTCCCTTTCTGGCCCAGCAGCATATCAAGAACACACTCTTAGTGACCAAGCAACGGTGTCTAGTGGGTGCCAGATCAAGCTAAGCCATCTCCATGTGATGCAGCCAAATGATGTGACCGTGTGCTTCTCAGAGGTCTGTTGGACCTGGAACGTAGCAGAGCAATGATAAAACCTGTCCTGAGGTGCTGGGTGTCTGTGAGAAAAGGACTCTGGCAATGGTTGCTCCCAGCTTCTCACCTGCAGCTTGGCCACAGCCCCATGGCAGGTTCATTGTGTTCTCTCTGCATTTCTGGTCGCTGATGCACCTTGTGGCTATAGAGCATCTTTATTAGCTTTCTGTAAGAAATTGCTTAAGTACAAAGTGTTGAGAATAAACAGCTGGAAAGGACTGAATTCCCTCGTAATTTCTGCTGAGAAACAGATGCCACAACATGGGTTGCCTGCTCTGATCTGGCAACCACACTGTTAGGGGGTCTGTGGGTAACAGTGTGCCTCAAAAGAATGGAAGCGCTCAGGGAGGATCAGCTTTGGAGACTGAGCATGGGCTCCATGAGACCCTTCTGGAAAGATACTGCACTGGCTGGGGACTTCAGGCATGATCCTTTGAATAATGTGTAGCCACTGAGACCATGTGAGGACTAGGGTGTTGTGATGCAGGAAAATGAAAAGAAAAAGGTACATAACTCTACACCGGAGTTTCTGTTAAAAAAAAAAAAAAAGGCAAAGCAATCACCAATCCTTCTATTTGCTCTTCTCCTTCCCCTATATTAACTGGGTTTCTGTGACAAAAAGGGTCAGAAATTCAATTAGGAAACGTCACAGCCATTGCAAACATCTGCAGTTTTAAATAAATTAGCAGTTCCACTACAGCAGCCTCCATATCTCCTGTGTCCTTTCGGTACTGCTGGATCCTGCAGTCTCTGGTGTGCACAGAGTTGAAAATGTGTGTATCATTCTCGTGAGTTTTTATTGTAAGGGAGGGAATCTCACAGGACAAATGTGTAATGTTGTAAGAGCAACAAGGTTGCATAGATACAAGAACACAAACGGGGCGGCTTGCACTTTGAGAACGAATATGAATTCTTCAGGAAGAACAACTATCTCACTGTGTTTGGATGGAGCTTAATAAAACTGACTGCTCCAAGCTAGGCCTCTACAGGCCTCCAAGCTACAAACAATGAAGAATAATATCACAATTTTATGGTACATAGCATGGCTGAGTTACATCCTGGATGGTCTCCACAGAATCACTGCAACTGGCTTTGATTTGAGTCAGAAGAGCTTTACACCCACATTGCCAAGGAGACATGAGCACACCACACATGGGACCCCAGGGGCTGAGCCTGTGTGTATTGCTCTCATTTACAATGTGTATCAGCATACCTTAAGCTGGGTTGGTACTTTTACAGTCACTCAGCTGGATGAACTACGTATTCCTGACAAAACACAGCCCATTTTTATTAGCTTTATCCACCAGGCAGAGGATATCCCGCACTCACAGCAGCTCCGTTGTCCCACAGGGGTGGGGAGCAGGGATCAGCTTCATACACCCACCAAAATAGCGGCCAGTGCTGGTATGCAAGTGCCCTAGTTTAATGCCTAAACATGGTATCTTGCTACCCAGGCTGGCAGGGCTGCCAGTTTGTGCTCCAGCCCTGAAGGTGAACTGTGTCACTCAGCAGTGGCTCCAGCAGCAGGGAAGGTCAAACAGCCCCTTGCTTTCGGCTGTGCTGCTGAACCTCCTGGGTAAAAAGCAGCTGGGGAGGGGGGAGAGAAGAGCACATTAACAAGAGCATTACTAACTGTCTTTCTCAGCTATTAGACTAAACCATTTCTCCAAGGAGAGTTGGGTCTAACCCCCTCTGAAGTCAAAAGGGCAGTTTGGGGTGGAGGATCAGCTCTAGAGGGACCCTGCCTCATTCACTGTAGGGCAAAGCATCTTCAGAAATATTGTGGCATTAAGAGTAAACCCACGTAGGTGGATGTTGGCCATAGCCACCCTCTGTGTTCAGGGAAAGGACATCATAAATCTTCTCCACACCACTTCTGATCACTCCATTTAGCTGGAACCTTGTAGCAGATTTGCATCTCATGACTATTTAAGAAAATTATCAACCGTGAAAGCATCTGGAAAGCTGCACCAACAAAAGTTTCAAAGACAACAAAGCTCAGCCAGAAGGACAGAGCCAGTGCAAGGATCCAAAAGGAAGAGCTGAGAAAGAAGGAAATCATGTTTGTAGGTGTACCAGCTGGAATAGTAACTGCCTTGCTTGTTCTTCTTGCAGCTTTCCTTGTTGCTCTTTATGGGCTAAGATTCAGGAAAGGGAATGGTGTGTCTGCCATCAGTGCTTTCTGCATTTGTAATTCCTTGCCTGTACGTCACCTGCACCTGTGCCAGCCTCATGCCTGTTAATGCAGGTAGGCAGGAACTGAGCTGCAGAGTGGGAAAACAACCTCCCCCCACCATGGCCACGTGCCCCTCTGAAGCTACAGGCCAAAGAAATGTTCAAAACCAGAGAGGAACTACCCAAAGTGGGTCAGATTCCTGTCCAGCTTTCTGAATTTTATGTTCTGAACTTTTTTCCTTCGTTATACACTGTGTGGCACTGACACAGAACAGTGCAGGTCCAAATCTGAGACCTGAGACCTGGTCCCTTTCCAGAGCCAGGACACTCTTGGCTCCTGGTCCTTTCTCAGCTCTTGTGGTGGGATATATCCTGTAGAACACACCGAGCTGCTTTGACCAGCCCCAAACACACACTACAATAAAAACAGGCCACCCTTCCAACAAAAACCCTTACCCATACTCATTGTTTCGATAATTTTAACTGGACTATCTATGAGGCAAAATCGCCACTAAAATCAAGTCTGAAAAACACTCAGGCAGGTTTCCCAAGACTCCCTCAGCAGGAATGTCATGAAATGCAATGAAATGATTCCTCTTGCAATCTCGAGACTTGTCAGGAGGGCCAAGCAAGTGTGGTTTCAGCCTGACATCTGAAATAGAAGCCGAAGGCTGAAGGTACCATTTTGGAGCCAGCCCAGTGCCCCCCATGGTACTTGACTCCAAGTGCCCCTGTGCATGGCAGCCTGGCACACGTCTGTGAAACATGAGTTGGTCCTGCTACATGGCTTGACCTGTGTTTCTAACAACTTAGCCAGCAGAGATTTAAATGAGCTCTGTAGTGGGTGCTGGAAGCCTGATTTGGGGCACCCTGGCTTCAGCTGACACCTTTCGCAGAAAGCACTGGTGACACTGAAATGGTTTCATTTTGTGTCAAAGAGCTTCTGCATCCCTTCCCCCATGCCAAGTGCTTGGCAAACCCTGGGAATTCTCCCTCTAAACGCTCTGTCATGGTGTAATTCTATTATAATTCCTCACATTTGAGGGACTTCTAACAGTACATGCTTTAAATTAGACAAGGCAATATCTTGCTCGCTGCTCTCAGATAAATAAAAGAGTGCAAAACCTAATATTCTGGCACTCTGTTCTTCATACTGATTTTCTTTTAAACCTATAACTACCATCCTGTCACTCTTTCCTCATGTGTGCCTTGTAGGTGTTACATAAAAGATGCTGTTTCATGTCTGGTGCACACGTGTGTGATAGATGTGCAGACTGCAGGAAGGTGCCATGCTGAAGCAAACATGCACTCGTGTGATGTTTTTCACTCAGCTGTACCTTTCCGTGCTTGTAGGGACTTACAGGGCACAAACACATTTTTAGATCAAACAACAGACAAGGACAAAATGTGTTTTGTAAGCAAACACACAACCCAAGTATAAAGTTGTTTGCAGAATCTGTGTGAATTTTATTTACGTTCCCTGGTCTCTGCTCTCTCCTGGGATCTTACATATTTTGCATTATTATCAAATATTTGCAATGATCCCCATAAACAGTCTAATGTTAAAAGCTACTCCAAGTGTAACTTGACCCAGAGGAAAGATGCTTATCTGAGCTCCACAATGACAGATTTAAAAAAGATGCTGATGCAGTAGTCTCTTGTAAAATGAGAGAAAGGTAAGAAAAATCAAAACTGAATAGATTTTTTTTTTTAATCAATAGATAAAGCAGGAGTTATCTTTGTTGGTTTTCACAGTGGAATACCGCTTGCAAGAGCAACAAATACCCAGCACTTCTGATCCCAAACACTCTAGCCAACCAAGAAAGAAAGGAGAGGAGTAAATGCTCAGCCAGCCGGTACTGTCAGAATCTATTTCACTGTTTGGTAATTATTTTTTTTTATTACTATGACAACACAGAGCATAAGAACTGTTTCTTTAACCCCAGCAAATGATAAGTGCAGATGAGACTTTTTTTTAACTGAAGTCATCACTTTTTACTTCTGCCATGTAAGAAAGTGGTGGCACTATGAGAGTGCCCTGCCCTGCCCTGCTCTGCCTCCTCCTGCCCTGCATGGATGGCTCTGCTGCAGTGTCAGTGTGGCACTCGGGTCATTTTTTTTATATCAGGAGGCATTTGAGAATGGCTCCACACTGGCTCAGCATTTTCTGTCTCGAAAAAAAAAAAAAAAGTAGCAGCATTCTGCTTTTTAAAGTGCTTCCAAATCTTTTACATCTCTTTTCCTTTTCTCTCTTTTCAACCCCCACCTTTTTTTCCCCCCTTGTGGTCCTGGAGACCACCCTGTAAGCCTACATGACATCATGAGAGAGAATTAAATGTACTTGAAAGGCCACTTCTGTTTTGGTGGGAACTTCTATGCAATTGCAAAGTGCCCATTAAAGCACAGGTTGTTTCCTAGAAGCATGTCCAAGCCAGTAGCGTGCAAACCCCTTCAGGGCTTCTAGAAAGCATTCGCTTTTGAAATGCTGAAGGAAATTCAGAGATGAAAGGATAAGTCTCCCTGGCTGTGCATTTACAGTCTATTGTCTTCCATGAAGGATAGTATCACTCCTCAGTTGTGTTATTGCAGTTAATCCACTTAAATGCTATTGGATTTTCAGATGAGCTGAATTCTTTGCATCTGCTATTAAGAAGCTTTGTTTAGATGAGAAAGGCCTGTTATTTAAATCACAATGAGTTCAGGGAGATGTCAGGGTGCAGCAGGCACCTTGTGCCAATCTGCGCCGGGGAGCAGGGGGCAGTTTTCTCGCCGGGGCAGCGGGGAGGCAGGATGCGAAGGGAACGCCAACGGAGCAGCGGGGCCGGACCGGGGCCGGCTGCGGGGTTCGGAGACAGCTCGGTGAGGGTGCGGGGTGCCGGTGCGGTTGCGGGGGGTGGGTCCGGCTGCGGCGGAGTCCCGGGGCGCCGCGTCCCCGCGGCCGCGGCGGGGAGCCCCGCGCCCGCGCTTGCCGCAGCCGGGTGCCGCAGGGCGGAGGGCGCCGCTGCCCCCCGCCATCCCCCCCCGCCTTCGTTCTTTTTGGGGGTGATTTTGTGTTCCTTAAGGGGTGTGTGTGTGTGTCTCCGCGTGTGCGCGTTCTCCTTCGCAGCGAAGGCTGCGCTGCAACAGCAACGTTAAAACCTCCACACCACAACCCTCCGCCGCTCTGCTGCCCCTCCCCTTCTACAAAAGGAAAGCCCCCTCACCCCCCCACCCCCCGGTAAAAAATAATAACAACGGTAAGAAAGCGCGCACACACACACACGATCGCTCCGTGGCCATGGCGATCCGCTGTGCCTTATGTAAAGGCAGGGCACACGGCCGATCCCGCCAGGTTACACGCCGGCTGCTGCGCAGCAGCGCCCGCCTCCCCGCCCGGTGCCGCAGAGGGCCGGCGGCGGGGGCTGCCCTGCTCCCCCCGGCCCCTGCCCGCCGCCGGCTCCTTATTTTCCCCTCGCAGTGGGCAGAGCCCCCTCGCCCTCGAGCAGGCGCCGCAGCTGCCGGCACCCCCACGACTTGTTGTTGGTGGGTCTGGTGCCGGAGCACCCGGGAGGAGGGGCGGGGGCGGCGCACGGCGGGGCGGGAGCGGTATATGCTGCTCCTCGCCGGGGCCACCCTCCAGACCGGCCACTGCTCCGGAGCGAGCCTGGAGCCTCTCTCCGCCTGGAGTTGCAGTTCGTCTCCGATCCCCTTGGGATTTAAACCTTCTTGCATATATATATATATTTTTTTTCCCCCTTCCTCCTCCTCCTCCTCTCTTTTTTCTCCCGTGCAAAGTGGAGCAGGAACTGCACCAAGGCAGCCCGCGAGATCCTGCAACACTGCTCCGATTTAATTCCCTGCTATTATTCCTAATTAATTATTATTTTTGACCTCGCCCTCCCCCCCCCGCCGGGGAGGGAAGCGGGACCATTCTCGGCAAGAGAAACATTTCGCTCCGTATCTATAATAAAGATTTTTGATTTTTCCCCTTTCCGAGGAGGGGCCGGGTGGAGGGCAGGCACGGCAGGGGGGGGCCGGCCCTCGGTGGAGAGCGCAGCCCCGCGGTCCCAGCGCGGAGCGCGGCCGCGGCGGCGGGGGGAGGCGGCCCCAGCGCCGCCCGCGAGAGGGGGGCAGCCGCCCCAGACAGGTGATGGGCGTTTCGGCTGCGCTCCGGATCGACTCCTTGGGTTTCACTTTGGTCTGATCTAAGCAAATATGCAGAAGTACCGGCTGGTCTAGTCCTAAGAGCCAAGAGGAGCGAGCGAGAGCGGCAGAAGGGAGAGCAGCCACGCTCCCGTAGCGAAGGGAACGTACAAACAGCGGCCGCGCCGTCATTAAGCTACCGCCGCCCCGGGCAGCCCCGACCCACCCCTGGATGCGGAGGACCCCCGAGCCACCCCGCTGCCTTTCCCCTGAGGGATGGTACTGAATTTCTGCGCGGCAGGAGCCGGCCTGCAGCTCCTCTCCATCAGCGTTGCCTTCCCTCCGTGTCTAAAGTGCACTAGACCGCGATGAGGACCTGGGCTTGCGTTTTGCTGATAGGTTTTGGCTACCTGTCCTTTACCTTCTCCGAGGTAGGTGAGAGCGGCTCCCTGCGCTCCCGGTCCCCGGGGCACGGCCGCAGCCGGGGGTCGGGGCGAGCCGGGGCGGAGGGCAGCGGGGAGGGAGCGGGCTGCCCACCTGGGCTCCGCGGGCATCCCCGCGCTCCGGCCCCGCCGGCAGCGCTGCCCTGCCCCGGGCCCTGCGCGGCCGAGGCTTGGGAGCAAGTTGCCATTTCACGCATGGCAGAGGCGAAGGGGAATGACCGTGCATTCCGCTCCCAGGCTACTGGCCGCCCTTAAAAATTTATATATATGTATATAATACATATATTACATATATTATAAATGCATGGTAAAATATCCACGCCCCGCGGGTGCCAGCGGGCTGCGGCTGTGTGGGAGCCGAGGGTGCGCGGAGCCGCCCGGCCCGGCGCGGCCGCCCCCGCGGCGCCCGGCGCTGCACCGCGGGCACCGCGAGTGCCGCGGGCAGAAGTTGGGCGAATCCTCCCCCCCCGCCCCAAAACGCCCCTCCCCGGTTTGTGAAGCTCCCCCGGAGCAGCCGAGAGCCAGCTCGCCCGCCCGCCCGCTGGGGACGGAGGGGGCGCGGAGCCGCGTCCTGGGGCTGCTACAGGTGGCCGCGGTCGGGGCGAGCGCGGTGCTCGGCGCTGCACGGCGGCTGTAACTTTTCCCGGGACCGCGTCTGCTTGGCACTGGGAGCCGCGACGTGGGCGCTGGTAGGATGGCGGCCGCCCCATGGGACGCGGTCCTCCTCCTCCTCCTCCCCGGGTCGGGGGAGCCCGCGCCCGCGGGGGACTTGGCACCCGCTCGGGCGAACTTCGGCAGCCGCTGCCCGGGGTGGGCTCCAGCCGCCGAGCGGGGCGCGGGGGCACATCCCTGCCGGGCACACGCTGCCCCGGCCGGGCCGGGCGGGATCGAGCCGTGGCGCAGTCGGGCGCGCAGGCGGGGGCGGCGGGAGCGCTCCGTGGAGCTGGGGTGGGTGTGTACGTGCGTGGGTTTTTCTCCTGCTTAGTCCAAACGCGTCCCGCGAACGCCCCGCGCCCTCCCTGTACCCCCAGAGCCCCGCCGCGCTGAGCGCCCCGCGCTGCGGGCGCGCCCGGCGGGGACTGCGCGGTGACCCGCGGTGTGTGTGTGTCTTTGAAGGAGGCCGAGATCCCGCAGGAGCTCATCGAGCGGCTGGCGCACAGCGAGATCCACAGCATCCGCGACTTGCAGCGCCTCCTGGAGATTGACTCCGTAGGTAAATTAGTCCCGTCCTCCTTCCTTCCGCGCCGTCGGCCGCCGCCGCCCCGGGGGGAGGCACCGCGGGCGGCCCCGCGCCCCGCTCCGGCCCCCGAGACCCGTGCGGGGACCCGACCTCGGTGCTGAGCATCTTGTCAGAAGGGAGGCGGCGGCCAAGGGGCCGATCGGGAATTAAAACTTCGGGGGGTTCAGGGTGGAGAGGGACCCAGTGACCCCCCGTGTTTTCAGACCTCTCCGTCTCTCAAGCGGAGAGAGGAATTTCCCTGAGGTTTGTTGTTGGGTCTTGCAATGCTCTGTTATCTTTAAACTACTGTCCTAGAGGTATTTAAAATATTTGAAACAATATTTATGAATGAAGTAATGTCTCTTCAAGCACTGGGCTTTATTAAAAGGAAAATAAACCCTCCGTGCTGATTTTAAACAGGAACCTGCATATGAAGCCTACCCTGAAAAATACACTTTTTTTTTTCCTCCAAAAGAAAATAGTGCAGGGTTATTTTCTGCATCATTAGGCATGCAAATGGGTGTAGTGAGAACGTGCAGTTAAACAGATCGTTACAGCAGTAAATCAGGTCTAGAAGCACTGTATTGCTGGGCTTCTTATCATTTGGTTTCACTTGATGCACTTTGTTCCTGATGATTTCTTCCCTCAGTTGAGAGAGAAACCCGGCACCTTTGATATGCCCAAGGGAAACCTGCATCTTGCTGAAGCACAAACATGGAGAAAAATGAATGAGTTCTTGCTTGCATTGGTACTGGGCCATCTCCCTTTAAACCATATGCTGTGTATTTTTGTAAAGTCTGTGCCAGGTTCAATCACCTTCATTCAGTGTTGCAGGATCCTTCTAGAGTTTTAACTCACTGCTTTTTGTACAGTGCTCTATTAATGAGCAGGAATGCATTATTTTGCAGGCATAGCTTTCAATTTTCATGTGATTAGGGAGCAAATGGTTTCCCATTACACTGAAAATGGGAATATTTCTCTAGAACCACGGGCACTTTACCATAGAGGCTAATTACTGCTTACCAGATTGGCATCAGTTTAGTATTTTTGGAGAGTGGTGCTTCAGCATTGTTGTTTATCACTGCAATTAAAGAAACTTTCACAACAGGGAAAGGGCATGCAGTATTTCCCCAGTGAAGGCTGTTTTGGACAGACAAGTGCACTACTGCTAAAATCTTTTTCCCAGTGAACTCAGTAGAGTTGGCTGCTGTTGCAGAAGGGCTGGATCTGAGTGCTCACATTTTAAAATAATGCATGCTGCTTCTGCCTTTGAGTCAGGGTTCTGTAGCTACCAGAACACGTTATTTTTTCAAATACCTCAGTGTAAGAAGCACATGCTTCATTTTTAAACACCACTTAGAAGGAGAGCAAAAGTTCACGTGGCTCCATTGCAAGAGAATCAAGCAGACAAGTGGAGCAATGGCAGGAGCTGAACAAATTGGTAGATGGAGCAGAGAAATTTAGTTCGGAACATAATTATTTACCTCGTGGCGAATATTAACCAGGGGATGCAAGACCAAAAATGGAAGAGGTCAGCTACGAGTTTACCATTTCATTTTGCTGTTTTCTTGCAATTTGTCAGTGTAGAAACCATTAGAGAAACAAGACACATAAATATTTTACTATTTCAACATGAAACAGTAATTCCTTAAGACATGAACTCAAACAATATTAAAAAATAAAACCAAAATATTCAGCCTTTCACCCGGTTCTTGCTTATGTGAGTGCTCCCTTTGCCCGTGTGCTGAGCTGTACTCTGAGCTGCACAGGCACGATTGGGTCTTCTCAGAGTAACCTGTCTTTACTACCAGCGTTTGCATTTTCTGGGCACAGTCCCACGGGCTTTACTGTCATGAGTAATTCTTACTAAGGGCTTATCAGAGTGACTAATCAAACATTGAAATTGCCATGCTTTCTTCAGTAAACAGGATCAGGCCTGTTTACTATATTTAGTATTAGCTTCAATTAGCAAATCAAATGCTTTCTGGTTGCCCCTGATAAATTGATATTTGTGAAATGCATTTCCTTAGGGCTGCAATTGCCTTTAGGGAAGGGCTAGTTCAGTGAGGGCTCGTACATTAGGTATATTTCTCTTTTATAGCATGTACTCATTTTAAACTGAGGCTCAGAGCAAAATCACTCCAGTGACTGTTCTCTCCCTCATTTTAGTGTATGGTATTGCCAGTCCTTCTGCATGTGAGTAGCCCTGTTTAAACTCTGTGGGTGGACTTGAGAATTAAGAATGATCTTGTAGGCTAAGAGTTTGCAGGATCAGGCATGCATGCAGAAAATGTCTGATATTCCTGAGTAACAAGGCGGAATCTGTGGAAAATGAAGGAAGAACAGTCATTTTCTCTCCTGCAGTGCAAAACACATATTTTTAATTGGAAAAGTAAGTTCTGTAAGTCAGAGTGGGCAGGTTTTTCTTCTATTCTGACAGATTTGGTCTCTATATTGTAGCGCAGAGATGACTGATAACCCCCTTCATAAAATTAGAAACCACACCCCCAGACCATCTGGCATATTACTTAAAGAAAAACACTACCCAACATTGTATTCAAAAAAGAAAATCCAGGCCAGTTTGTCAGAGCCCAGTGCTGCATGTCCGAAAAGGCAACGTGAAAATTCTCTCTTTACATCAGAAAATAGGGGTCTTGTATTAATTTGCTGTGGTTGGGACCCATCGGCAGTGGCAGAATTGCCTTGGCATGAGGGAGAGCAGAATCTGACCCCGTTTGAAGGAGAAAGCGTGCCCAGCCCCAGGAAGTAGGCAGCTCTAGTGTGCAGAGTACAGTTTTACTACGAGCAGACTAAACCACCGAAACGGGGGCATTTCCTATATTCTGCCTGTGAAGTTCTCTTCGGCTTAGCAGGGTGGTTTTTCTCCTCGCGCTTCACCTCTCCCCGTCTGTCCTGTGGGAGGTAGAGTTCATTTCATCACCTATTATGTTTGCCTCCCGCTGGGAACAGATTTTTTTCCCCCCAGTCATCTCCCTTCGTGGGGAAAGGCAGGGCTGAGTGTGCTTCTTTGCATGGTTTAAGGGCATCCACCGCAGGGTCCCCTTAGGCCATGTGAATTTAACGGCCTGTGATTAAGAACCAGCAGAGCAGCTTTTGTTAAGTGGAGAAATGTTCTAAATTAGCAGTAATACTTTCATGGAGAAGCCTTAGATTGCTGCAGAGCTCAGTCTGTTGGAAAATCTGCTGTTGACTTTGTGGCTTTTGGTGTGGTGCTCAGATGGAGGATGTTACGGTGCAGTATGTTGGCTTTCCTTGCACCTTTTAGGCATGATGGGAGGAGGGCATCTGCCGTGTGTGTCCTGTGTTTTTCCTGAGACAGATGAGGGACTACTCCTCCTCCTTTACAGATGGTTGATCACATCTAGGTAAAAGAAAAAATAAAAACTAAACAAAACAG
Organism: Corapipo altera; assembly: GCF_003945725.1. Lineage (NCBI taxonomy): Eukaryota > Metazoa > Chordata > Aves > Passeriformes > Pipridae > Corapipo > Corapipo altera. Next base: position 1,600,777 of record NW_020884920.1, on the reverse strand, counting down.
GATCTTGCAGGCTGTTACTTATATTTCCTTCAATAGATCAAAGTTGAAAACTTAATGACATCTATCTCTGCAGTTGGATGTCAGAAGGGCGTATTTTGAATCAGCCAAAAAGATCAAACAAACAGTCTGATGTTGCCTTGGGCTTTCTGGCTCTAGGACCGATTTGTAAGACAGACCATTTCTGTTTATTGTACCTTGCATTGAATTCCTGAAAAAAAAAGAGATAATGAGAATTTCCTAAACTGCTGCTGTTGGTACTAGAAGTCTTGGATCTGTACTTTCTGGATGCACATCAAAGTGATGTCTAGGAGGGTTTGTGTTGAGTCTGCATGTATTGGGGGTTGTACCTCACATAAAGTAGTTTGGAAGGAAGATGGTAATGCAAAAAGTATAAATTGATAAATATAAAATAGCAGTAATCTTAGGATGCTTTCCACATGCTTCTTCAGGGAGAAGAGTAATCACGTATTGGCAGCGTCACAGAAACTCTGTGATTTATACTCCATGACCCAGTGGAAAATTGCCAATCTGACAAAAAAGAACAATTTCAGCTACACTAATGGATTGACCAAGGCTAATTGCAAGAGTTTTTATGCCCATCATTGATATGTTGTCAGTACATAAAAGATTACAGAGAAATTTCTTGATCGGCTGCCACGAAAACATTTTTTTATTATTAAAACGTTAAAAGAGAGCTGCATTAATCTGGCTCTGTGCAGCATCCTCCATCTTCACTTGGTGACAAGCAGTGTTCGATTTCTAAACTAAGAACCACCCGTTTCTAGGCTTTCTGCTCTGAGCCTCATTTTGTGAGGTGCTAAGCACCCATAAACTCCCATTTCCTTTGCTGAGAGCTCATCCTTATCCTGCAACTAAATCAGTACATTAGGGGGAAAAACTGATGCAAATTAGGTATCAGCCTTCCTTAAGTCAAACTAGAGAGTGCTATTTGTAGCATTGTGGTTTAGGTGAAATAAAAGTAAGTCTTCTGGCCATACATCCAGGGTCCAGTAGTGTGAGTTTCAAAGCTGACTGGGTGATTTTTCAGTCCTGCTTGGGCAAGACTCCTGTTGACTTAGAGATTGCTTGAAGTGCAATGATTTTCCCATTGACTTCACTGGGAAATGGAATTTCTTCCAAATGCCTGTGGGGATCAGGGGGATGCCAAATGCCTTTAGCATTTTAGTGTCTTCTGGCTCCAGCCATGCGCTCTGTAATTCTGTTTATTAAGAAAAACCCAACATGGATGCTGTGTCGATAGAAATAATACAATTTGTGTTGCATAATGCACTGAGGTTTGACTGGAACTTGTTTTGTAGTCTGCTGTGCTGGCTTTGTAGATCTCTTTTTTTAACCCTCACAGAAGAGACATGAACTTAGGAAATGATATACATGTTTAAGATATGTAGTGAGACAGTGAGATGCAGTATGAGCCAGGGGCCTTCTTCACCTTAAAAATCATCTTATAAGCAACACATGGTCCTCGACGTGTCATTTTGCTTTGTAAACATGACGATGGAATGTGGCAAATTGCAGCTGAGTCGAACAGTTATATATAAGCACATGGTTTAACATATTGGTTAGCTGATCATACTAGTCTAGCTGATCATAACCAGTTTCTTTAAACAAGACAGCAAGAAATCCATCGTGGTAGAAGGGAGCTATGCCAGCGTGTTGAGTGTGGGATTAGGACCTGTGGCCCAGACCTGCCATACAGCTGGCAACATCCACAGTTTCTCTTTTCAGCAAGGATGAGTGTTCCCACCAAGCAGTTGGGATTAGAGGTGTTAGTTTTGTGTTTAATCTCTTTTTAAACACTGTTTGCTTGTGGACAGAGATGCTTCTTGCTCTGGACCTAGCTCAGATCTTAGGCTGAGCAGAATTCGTGCTGCTTTCTTTTGAGTATCAGTTCATTGCCTCAGATTGAGGGAGAGGTTATGACAACTCGAAGCTGCCAAAAAGGAGGTCAGTATGAAGGTGTTGGGTGGCTGAGTGCTAGGAAACAGAAGAGGGCTGGAGACACATCAGAACGGATCCTCATTTTGCATAACACCATTTGGGATCAGGTGGATGGCCTGGTGCCATTGGAATGGGATGTGGGAGACCTGGCTTCACTCCCCAGCTCAGTTGCAAACTTCCTGTGGGATCTCTGGCAAACCATTTTATTTATCCCACTGATGAGTTTTCTGGAGTATGGGGTACAATAAAAGCAGAAATAAAATCCATTAGTCATTGCTGTGTTACATTACAGGACTGGGACTGCAAATAAGGCCCAATACCAGATAATTGGTCAGGTTCCAAAATTTCCCATCGAAATCTATGGGAAACAGGCACCCTACATAGGAAGTAGGAGCCAGTTTAAGACTGAATTTCACAATGACTTATTTCAGACAAGGATCTGTTCAGCTGATAAGGAGAATAGGCAGGAGCGGTGGGTGATCCTGGCACTGTCTCTTGGACCTCCCATCATATCTTCTCTTAGCTACCTAAAATAGCGTTTTCCAAGAAGTGATGATAAACCCTGAGGCACAGAGCTCTTTCTAAGGTGCTGAAGATACCACTGTCTTCACATCTTACCTGGCTCTGCAGGTGATTTCACAAGCTCCATGTTCCTTAGGGCACGGTTTCTTGGAGGGAGGAGAAAAGGAGTTGGTTGGTTTGTAGACCAGAGCCTTATGATGTGTGTTCCTAGTAAAGCTGAGTAAAACAAGTTCCAGACTCACAGTCAACTGAGTATAGAAAAGGAACTGGAAGCAGGGAGTGTGACAGTGCAGAAGATGGGAGTATAGGATTTTGGTAGCTTGCAGAGAGAGTAGTTGAGTCCTGTGTAATGTCCATTTACATATTTTAGTGCACAGCACAATTTTCTTTGGAGCCAGCAGTGAAACCTTGAAACTCTACAGTGATGTTACAGAGGACACTCCAAGCAGCAGAGTGCTAAAATCCTTAGTTTTGGTGTACTGGAATCTGTGTGCAGTCCTCTGTTTGCTTACATCTTCCTGATCCCCCGTTTGCAGATTGTGTTGGTCGTTTTCAGAACCCCACTGCATGGGACACGACCTGAACTGCTTCACTTAACAAAACCAAATAGTTGGAGCAGTTATTTTGTTGTTTTTTATGATAAATGAAATGCCAAGTTTTCCATCTTTGCTTTTTCTCATGGCCCTTTAACCCATGTGGTAGGCTTATTTAGGGAACAAGACAAGCCTGGATGCAGTCCCAGAGTCTGCAGTAGCTTCAGATGCCCCTCCAAAGGTTAGGATACTTCACAGGGGATTTGTTCTGCAACAGAGAGGCTAAAAGGAAACCCATGCTAGTTACTTTTTGCTTTTGATTCTGTCCTAGTGCTGCCCTGAAAACCAAGCAAGAGAAAATTTACAGAGGCAGCATTGTTGCTGTTGGGTCTGTAATACCATATTTTCTACTGTAGTCTCATACAAGAACTTCAAAATGCTTGTTAGAAACATTTCACATGCAGTATTATTGTTCCTATTTCTACACCTTTCCAGTAAGAAAAGCTGTATTATGCCTTCCAGATAAAAATGCAACTGTTTTACTTTAGGTATGGTTCTCTGCCACAGTGTGTGCACTGTTTCAGGGTAAAATGGATATTAGAATTAAATTGTGCATGCTTATACATGACATTTTACTATGTCTGTGTCTTCCCTGCCTTTTACCCTTGCAATTGCATTAACAAGGGGGTATATTGGACTAATTGCAGCAGGATTTGGTCTTGTGCATATGAACGGCACAGATTTATATGTATGGAACAGCACTGTAGAGACATTGATGCAAATAACATACCTGAGATTTAATATTTTGTTTCCTGTCCTAGGATATGATGATGTTTCAGAAACAAACTTGAGATCATATAGCGTTCATTCTGCTAAACATGTGCAAGAGAATCGTCCTGTGCCCATTCGCAGAAAAAGAAGCATTGGTAAGAAACAAGCTGTTTGTACTTTGGGAGTGAAAGCAGAGGGGGTGCTTTTGGTCAGCCAAGCAGGACATTTCACTGGAAAAATGTGACATGCACAAAGGGAAAAAAGGGCATTTCTGGTTTCTGCCTTTCTTTTTGCACAAAACGAGCCGTTGCCTGAGAAGCTGTCTTCTGGAGGATGTCCATAGGAGACAGACAAGCACAAATTCTTTACATTCACTTTCTTGTTGCAGCATGTTCGAAAGCTAGACCTCGGTTAGAAAATGCTGTGATATTCAATGTATAATTCATAGTGTGGGGAACAACTACAGCAGTGTGCCTTAAAAAACATCAACAGTTGGTAGAGTTTTCAGTACAGAAGCTCCACAAAAGGAAACAGCTTGACTCTTTATTCACAAGAAAAATACAGTTTATCCTAAAAATTAAAAGCCATTGATGGAAACGCCAGGACATTGATTTCCATCATTGCATAGGGCACTGGGCATGTTTACAGGGGATTTTATTCTTATTAAGCGACGATGACGGTGACCCGACAACACCCGAATATAAATTTAAAGAGATGGTAGCACAGGGTTTGTGTGCAATGCTTGTTCATCTGATTAGGCCTGGGTGTTCTGCCATTCCCGTTTGACTGTGGAAAACGTCCATGATCTTATCTGGGATGGGTAGCTCGGAGTCAGTCTATTTGTGCTCTCAGCTGTGGTGGGACGCAGCGATAGCGCAGCGTGCTGTCAGCGTGCATTGCAGTGTGAATTGGCAAGCGCGCTCGTCACATTGAATGCCTCCAGAGAACAGCGGTTCTGAAACAGTCTGCTACACTTGGCACCTTACCCTGCAAGGTGTTGAATGCCTCCCCATAAAAGTCAGTGGGAACTGGATATGCTCAGTTGTGGGAGTTGCCAGCTATCTTGCAGTATTGGATCCGTTAATTTTCTTGAGTTCATGGCGCTGGGGATTGAGAAAAAGAATTTTCACTCTATTTAGTCCATTGAATGCATCTCTTTCAAAACTGAACCTAGATTTTCACGTTACAGGCACAGGCCAGGCCTGAACTTCTTGTACTTCAGAAGTAACTGAAGAAGTGCAGGCAGTGTTCCAGTTCCTTGACACATCTAACCCAAAGCTATCACTGCTTCCACTGTAAGGCAAAAAAAAAAAAAATCCAAGCTGTCTTTGGAGAACTTATCGTCAAACAACTTGTCCCTGCGATTGCTATTTTTTGCTGGACCATTTTGAAATATCAACTTGACTTCTTAGGCAGTCCCTAGGATGAGGATGATGACATGGTTTGGATCGTGACTGCATTACACAGTAGTACAGAACTATATAATATGAGGCTGAAGCTGTGATTTACAGGCTCACCTTACCTGAGGCCTGAGGATTTGGTTCAGCTGCAGGTTTTTTGGTCATGCTACATAAATTAAATAAAACCCACCATGTACAAAGCTTTGATAATTTCAGTAAAAATTGCAATTGCCCCTTGGAATGGTGGAGGGACCAGACTCCCTGATGTGAGGATGTTAAGGTTTTGGAAGTTGAAACCCAAATCTTGAAAGCTTCAAGCTGGTGCAGGTTTTCTCCCAGCTGAACCAGTTTGGGTATGACTCAGGTAACATCAGTGGAACCGCTGAGGTGGTATTTGCCAGATATTGCATGTTTGTGTGATACCATGTGTGTGCAGTGATTGCCACAGTGCTGGAAAATAACAGCTGCTGTTACGCAGTCGCTATGAGGCTGTATTAGAGGGTCATCAAATCTGGAGGAGCCCCTGGCTTGCTGTCACTTCTAAAGGGCCAGGATTGTCTTATCTAATGGTATGTACTCCGAGCTATGTTGGGAGCCAGGCCATTGTAAACCCTCGTTTCTGGGCTGGGCTTTTGGGAGTGAGTCAAGCTTCTCCCTCGGGTAGCACACACACAGTTTAGTGGCAGGCAAACAATACTCAGCACTGACTTGTCAGTAACCGGGGGGAGCTCAGAACACCATCTCAACTCACGGCTCAGGGGTGCCACTTAGGGAGGGTGTAAAACATCTGCGTGCTGTGAGGTGAGAGCAGCTGCTCACCTGGAAGTGTGAATTTCTTGTGCCCGCAGAGGAGGCCATCCCGGCTGTCTGCAAGACACGGACGGTCATCTACGAGATACCTCGGAGTCAGATCGATCCCACCTCGGCCAACTTCCTGATATGGCCGCCCTGCGTGGAGGTGAAGCGCTGCACTGGCTGCTGCAACACCAGCAGTGTGAAATGCCAGCCGTCCCGGATACACCACAGAAGTGTCAAGGTGAGCAAATCCTGGCTGCAGAGCCCTCAGAGGGTCCTCTTCAGTCCGAAAACTCCATCTATATTCTCATGGCTGTGCCGTATGACCCGGATCTTCATTACCCATCCTCCTGGCCACAGGATGAGACAGAATGCTCCTCTCCGTTTTGAGTGAGCAGATGGCCTTTTCAAGTTACGTGATGGTTGGAAAATCTTGGGTTTGGATTTGGTTTTCGCAGGATTCCCTTTAGGTTTTCTTCTTTTGTAATGAAAATAAAGTTGATTGTGTCTTTCCCATGATCTCGCGCAGTACAGATCTTAAAGTTAAGAAGATAAAATGACTCAAGGGGCATTGGACTTAAAAAAATAAATAAATCACAGTATGGAATGCTGTTTTCTTAATTAAATATTATGCAGCCTAAACTGGGCTTTTATATTTGACAACATAACACTTTTGATCTGAAAAAATGTGTTTCAAATTATCTTACCCCAGGGATAGAAGACTCAACAGCTTCATGCTGTATTTACTCATTAGACAAAATCCCTATTGCAACTTTCCAGTAAATATTACGTGAAATATTTATGTTCATTTGGCTTCACTGTGTTCTAGTTTTTATCAGTATTTAAACAAGTACTGTTGATCTACATCTGTGTGTAGGAGATTAGACTTACACTTAGCATTTATATTGTGAAGACTCTAAGTTCTTGTTGTTCTTGTTGCCCTGAGTATTTTAAGAGCAGAATTTAAAAAAGAAAAGAAACCACCACACTCTTGAACATAAAATTGCCCAGCACAACACACTGATCACTGTACTTGCAATGAATTTCTTATTTAGAAAAGTGCTATTCACTTAGTGCTGTATGTCCTAGACAAAAAATTTAGGCACCAAAGCCATTTCATTTTTTTTTCATATGTGCAGACATGACTTTGAGCAGAATTTCTTTTTCTTTTCTCTTTCTGAATATCTGAAAAATGTTTTCACATCCAAATAAGCCAGAGAAACATCTGAGCAGATTCCCTCAGTGTTTCCAAAAATAATCATACTTTACACTTGCTTTCTGCCTTTCCTTTGTGGGATATGCTTTGCAGAAACAATTAAAAATGAGTTAAAAATTGGGATCAGTAATTATTTGAGGGTTGAGAACAAACTGGGGAAGTTGAATGACTGCAATTGTAAGCCTTTCCAAAAAGGAGCTAAACATCAAAGTGCCTCAGGGTTTAGTGCTGTTGCCTTTGGGTTTGATGCAGCTTCCAGTTAGTTTTGTGTAGCAACTAACACATACAAAGCAGCTGGAAGTGCCCAGCAAAGAGTTGAGATGTGTATTACAAACTTGCTGTTGGTACCTGTGTGTGATACTGCAACCTTGTACTTCTTTTCCTACCCTTGCAGTGATGGGTGAGACAACATATGAGAGAGAGAGGTTTGGCTGCCAAAGTCCCCCACTGCTGGGGACACCAAGCAAACTCCCCAGCTGGCAGCAGCTTTGCAGGATGTCATTGCTGGGGCTGCTTCCCTCATTCACTTTGCTGATATGGTTGTAGGGCTTTTAGATTTGCATTCATTTTAGTAGGGCACAAGCTAAAAGTAGGCTCAGCTGAGCAGCTGCTTTTCGTGGCTGTGTAAATATATTGCCACCAGCAATATCAATATACGTCAGCCAGCTTTGGAGGACATTTTTTTTTTTCCAAGCTCCAAGACTGCTCCAAACGGTCATTAAGTAGCAGGGGAAAAAAAGGACAAGAGGTCAAGCAGGAACAGGATGTTCATTGTAAAGGTTGTAGGCTGACCCCACTGTCACACCAGAACTCTCAGAACACAATCCATATTTATGCCCTCCAGAGTCAGATCCTCTTGTAGCTTTGATGTAATTGATGGTTTTCTGAGCCTTTTGCCAATCCTGCGTTTAGAGCTGAATGTCTGCTCATGCCATTAAGTAGCTGGCCCAGAGTGAGGGTCGCTGGAAAGGTAGGGGGAGCGCTTTTGGAGAGCCTTCTCAGCTGTTCTGCGGTGCAGTTGGAAAGCCGGCTTGTGTTTTCCCCTGATGTCAGACTGCATAAAAGCTCTCTTTTGATTGAACATTGAAAAGGCTTTCCCCGCTTCCTCCTCATTGACAAGGTAGTGAGATCATAGCTGGCCCATTCACACTAGAAAAATGTTCATCCAGAAAGGTCAGCAAGTAGGTTTGCATCATCCAACAGGCGAAAGCAAAGGGTGTTTTCTTTGTCTTACTGAGGGCCACTGTAGTCAAGGTTAAGAGATGGCTGTGGCAGTGTGGGAGGAGCAGTGGAGGTGCTTGTGTTGGGCATTCCGTTCTTGGGACATGAGTCAAGGGCTGGAGGGTTTGGGGATGTCCTTACTTTGCTTTCACTGAGCTCTGGTCAGTGAAGCACCATTAATGGGCTTGTGGAATTGGAGCTGTAGGGAGGCTCCAAGCCAGGGGTGTGGGTGGAAGAGCTTCCCTGAAATGAGTCTTCTAAGATTTCCCTTTCATGGGGTGGGTTAGTGAAAGGTAGGTTTGCCTTGCACCATAACAGAGTGAGCCCATGAGAGCACAGCCTCCTGGCCCTAAAGACATCTCTATATAGCAAGCTGCACCTGCACAGCACTGCAGAAATCAGACTGAAATGAAGAGGCTGGTTGGGAGTTGCTTTTTGATAGGAGGGAAAGGATTGCATTTCTCTCCTGGTAGAGTAATGATGACAAGAATGGGTGAGTTAGGGGTGTTGGTGTCAGTTACAGAGAGATTTCCTCCTCTATTTGCAAAAGCATTTCAGTAACATCTGCAGATTAGTTGCTTCTGCCCAGCGAGATCAAGTACTTACCAAGTACCAGACTTGCTTTTTTCTGGAGGGATTCTGAACAGTCTTTTGAAGAGGCTTTTTGTAGTGTTGAGCATGGTGGTGTTCTTGGTGGTTTTGGTCACAGCAGCATAAAATAGTTAATCTTACAGAGCAAATCTTGACTAATATTGCTAATTTTAAATAGCCAAGCTGAACATTATGCTTGTTTGCTCCTTTTCAAACTAAGAAACAAGAGCTAAATGACTCCATCTACCTCAGCTTTGCCTCAGTTTGGCCTTCAGCCATAGCCCTGCCAGCTTCAGCCATTTCTGCATATTCAGTGTTGAGGTAATCTGAGGAAATTTAACCTAATATATTCTTACAGTGCAGTAATAGGAGAGAAAGATGCAGAGAAAGGACCTGGAAGGGAGGGAATGCAGGAGCAGCTCCTCAGCTGTCACTGGGGAGTTGTTCAGAGGTTTGAAGAGAGATGGAAAAAAATGCAGGAATTCAGAGTGAGTTGTTCAGCAGAGTTGCCCAGCCTCTGAGGAGGTTAAAAAGGCCTTGCAGAACAAATGGGACATGTAGGTAAAATGGGTGTATGTCATGTTTGCAGGTTTAAGAACATTTTTCTTCAGTGACTTTCTGTCAGTGGGATAAACAGCAGTTTGATTTAGCTGTGGCTTAACTGGCGATTACAGCCAGCACTTGGTGGGACCTGCAGGCAGGACTTGGTATCAAAGGTCAGTTTAGGAATGGGAGAAACAAAGGAAACCCTGATACAGGTGAAGGCGGGAAAGGCAGTGATGAGCCCTCAGAGTGTGAGGAGCCCTGGCAGAGGGCAGGGTCTGGCTGCTCTGCTCAGAGACACGGCACACAGGGACCCCACATCAGCCATTCCCTCTGGCAAGGGGGTGACGAGTTTGCTTCAGCTGCCCCTGGACCTTGAGGCTTTTCTGAGGCAAGGATTTTGGCAGAGTAGTGACCTGTAAATGTGTTTTTAGGATGGGTGGGTGCCAGACTCTGAGGCGCTGGGCAGGCACAGCTGGCACAGTGTGCCCTGGAAGGCACCATTCCATTCCTGCCCTCCTGTCCCAGGAGTAGTGACTTGCCAGGCCCCACAGCAGCCCTGATGCCTCCCCAGTACTTTATTCCCTGTTGACTTATGTCTTCCTTGTAGACAGGTTTTCCCTCCATCATATCAGCGTGCACAATACGGAGGCAATATATTCCAAAAGGTATCCTCACTCAGATGCTTTTAGGGTTTATTTCTCAACCAGTATTTAGCTGTCAACCACATGAGTTCTGCGGTTATGAGGAACGTTCTGTGCCTTGCAAGTTCCTGCCCACAATAAGGTTTGGCTTTGTGCTAGAGGTGTTTTGGGCATTTCTGCTTGCAGTCTAGTTTTTTTGCTGCTGTTAGTCCCTGGTTTCAGCTCTCCCAGAGCAGCTTTAAAAATTGTGTTCCCATCATGTTTCCATTGGGCCGTGTATTTTTATCAGATTTTATTTTCATTTTTACTTAGCCACCATGATGTATTGCAGGATGTAGACCTAGAGTCTACACTGATGCAAGGATGGTGCCACTGATTATACACCATTTAAATTAGTCAGTCATTTCACTGCCTTTCTCTTGAGAAGTTTTTACATAGTGACATTTGTGAGTCTGGAGGATCTGAGGATTTTTATTTTTGTTGCATTAGAGACAAGTCAAAGAAGCTTGTTGATTTTGTGGAGGACTGACCACCTCAAGGCATTGGGTAATACACTTGAGACTAACTGTACAAGATAAACACTGGGGAGAAAAATACAAAGAAGAAAAAGGATCTGTACACAAGGCCAGCTCTCATGCTGTTCACAGCTATCCCTGTTTATACCCACTGAAAATCTGACCTGCAGCCTTCATCATTGTAGATCAGTGCTGTGTGTGGCAGCAGCACTGTGTGTGTTAACAGGTGACACAAACACTGCAGCTTGTTTGGTTTGTGCTGCTTCAGTTTGAATATTTGCAACGTCTTACAAAATGACATTGCTTTAACTTGTGTAGCATAAAGGAGGGCAGTGGAACGTGTGCTGGATTGTATTTTAACTGCAGTGGTAAAAAACAGCTTTAAATTGCTGCATAAATTAATTATGATCCTCTTCAAAGTATTATCTTTTATTTTTAAGTGTTGTTTAATACCAAATAGCCACAGGAACTCCATGTATCTTTCAGTTTGGAAAACCAAGCGAAACAAGGGCAGACTTTTAAAAGCTTGATTACAGTTTATTTTTGTTGCGTGTAATTTTCAATGAGACTGGTTTATTCTAACAGCTGTAATAAGCATGGCAGATCTGAAAGCTGTTTCATGATTGCTGGGTCTCCTTCTTTGTCTCTGATGATGGAGGTGTCTTAATTACTGTTTGTTTTCATAAATTTTAAGGATTAGTCATCCTTTGATGCCGCATGACTCAGTTGTACCATACATTTTCAAATCTTTGTGTTCAAAGGCTGGATGCAGTTGGGTTCTGACAGGAGATTTTGAAACATACTGCTTCAACCCATAGCTAGTCTTTCACCTGAAGTGTTGTATGTCATGGCTAGCTCCTGATCTGTTTATATGGAGATCTGACAGTTTTGGAATGTACCTTTTAATGTGGATACTTTTTTATTGCATCTGTCTCTGTAACTTTTGTTTGCTGGGTAAATGAAAATCATCTCCAGATCCTGTTGACACAAGGGGCAGTGACTAGAACGTGGATCTGAATTCCTTGTTCCATGAAGGAGAAGGCAGATCTCCCACTGGCTTTAAGAAGGCCAGGATTTTGCTCTAGCTTCTGTCACTGTCATTCAGAGGTCCTTGATAGTTTTGTCCAGAGAGCAAGAAGAGTGTTTCTGGAAGCTGGGAATGTGATGGGTTTTTCCAGCCACCGCTCCCATTTTGTGACACTGTTCCAATTTTGGAAGGGCAAGGGAATGATTTTCATAGTGTGAAGGTTGATTTGGAGCATTAAATCCCCGTCAAACACACAAGTAAACCATGACTGGGAGAGTCTGGGTTAATTGTGGATGCTTTATTTGGTAGCAGCAGGAGCTTTTGGCTGGACCAGCCTTTATGGCTTTGTCATGTAACTTTTGGAGAGACAACCAGCCTCTCCTGTCCTTCTCTCTCATCTCTCTTATTTATGCATCCATGTGATATGTAGTCATCTTGTTTGCTGGGACAGCCACATTGCAGTGCCCTTTTGTCAAAGAATGAATAGGACTGAGAAGCCATGATTTTGTTTCAGTGTTTCCATTTCAAGCAATTATCACTTAATCTGCAGTGTTCAACACAAAACTACACATTGGACCCCTGACAAACTCTCTAGGACTCTCTTTGCCCACATAATGCCATGTTCTCTTGCACAACCATGATCAGCACACCCATTACACTTAGCACAAGTCAGCGCCCAGCATCCCACAAGCCATTTCAACACTCTAGAACATGAATGTTCCTCCCCTCTGTGCCATTCCTCCTCTTCTGGCTTCCAACCTGTTGGTCAGGATGTCCTCATGTTTGGCATCTCCCCAACCAGTGTCCTTCTGTTCTGCATTGGCTCCCTTCAGATGAGAGACCTGCGTGTAGCCAGAGCTGCTCCAGCAGCACACCCCTTCCTCCAACCTCACCTTGCCCTCCAGGCTTTTTTGTTGTAAGGATCCCATAAATGGAGCAGTGCACTTGGAAGCAGCTGGAAGGACTTGGAGAGGAATAGAGTGCCTGCCAGCAATCCACAGGAAGGCCAAAGGCTGTATCCAGTTTGCAAGTGGTAGTTCCCTTAGACCTAAAATCTATTCATGGGAGCTCCTGTAAACAAGTCCTAGGTTGTTGCAGGAAGTGAGAAGGAATGGGATTGCTGCTTTCTGAGGTGATGCTCAGGTCCTGGTGATGTAGAGTTGAGCACTTCACATTCAGAAGGCTCGGAGACACCAATTTGTAAATAATAAAATGAATTACAAACCAGTCTAATGCCTTCACTGTCAGCCTTTAACAACATGTACAGAAGATTGTGCTAAAAGTGGCAGTTCACAAGAACAACCCCTGATCTGAATCCATGTGGAAGTTTATTGTGATATGTGCGAAACTGAGTTGCTTAAAACTTCAAACCAAAATGAATGGGAAATTGTTTTATCTCTTGGGGGAGAAGCAAATGGTTTCAAACTGCTGAACTTGAGTAAACAAATAGTCTGTGCAATAAATAGCTACACGATGCACAATTAAGATAAAGGATGATTAGTATGCTAACGTTTTGTATGGGTTTGGCTACATTAAAAACAGAGGTATATAGTTATCTGTCTTCAGTTCTGAACTATAACCATGTTAATGTGTCTCAGTACGTACCTCATCGTATTTTATAGGTGGCAAAAGTGGAATATGTTAGAAAAAAGCCAAAATTAAAAGAAGTTCTGGTGAGATTAGAAGAGCATATGGAATGCACCTGTACATCATCAAATACTAATTCAGATTATAGAGAAGAAGAAACTGGTATGTTTTCCTTTTATTTTTGCATTAATGCTGATTTCATATGGACCTTATATTTTTATTAGTAAAGAATGCAAAGCAAATGTTGCTTCCAGTGAACTCAGTAGAGAAGCTCCCACATTCTCTGTGTGTTGAGGATGCAAAATTAGGCACAGTTTGTGCTATATAAGGAGTTTAGATTTCAAGTTTAAAGTGTATCAGTTCTCTTTAGGTTAGACTTTAAATAAATGTAAATACCCAGTAGTGTTCAGGTCTTGCTTCACTAAGTTAAAGGTTGTCATGTTGCAGCTTATTGGTGAGCTCTGTTGCCTAATTTCTTTAGACTTTGTGGAGACAGGGCTAAGTCTGAGATTTACTTGACCTTGGGGAAAATATTAATGAAATTAATGTAAAACACTTCAGAATAAATTCAGTGTTCAAGGGTAAGGAGTTAGTTTTGTAACAACATTGCCCATTCCTGTTGTTTTCTTATGTATGTGTGGTCAAGAATTTGTCAGTTTTCACATTAAACCTAAATTTGCCTCATCAAGACAACATTTAAGTTACAATGGGGAAAAATTAATGGGGAAAATGCTTTTTCAATCTGGCTTTCATAAAATCATTCTAAATTGATCTAAAATCATTATCTAAAATCTTAGATCTTTTTACTAGGGTGCAATCAATGCAGAGCTTGACACATGTATTAAGGAACCCCACTACAGCAGAAAGGACATCTCCCTTTCTTCTGGTACTGGTTGAAGGCCAACTCAAAAGTCTGTTTTGCACCTCTGCAGGAAATTTAAGGGTGCAGTAGATCCAGCCCAAAATTAAGTCAGTGAGGAGCAGGTAAATATAGGAGGAAAGCTGCCCAAAGGTGGATTTTGTAGGTGGCTGGTTAAGGAAGGGCTTTCTGTACTGTCTCCCTCCAGCATGGAGACATAAACCTGGTCCAAGCAAATGTAAACTTCAGTTGCTATGAACAGAGCAGAAGAATTAGAATTTGTATAAAAGCAAAGCTAGACCTCTGCTGTGATTTTATTGGACATCAATTTATAATCTGAGCTGAGTGTTTAGCTGAAACTATGTGGAGTTACGAGTAGATAAAACCACATCTAAAGTGGTTCTTTTTGATGTCTGTATGGTTTGATACATTTTCTGTGTCTTCTATTTGGAAAAAAAAAAAAGTTTCATTTGATCAGTTTCGCTTTTCCAAATTGTCTTTAACTGCCAAAGACTAAAGCAGTTAGGATTTTAAGATGAAAATTTTTCTTTCTGATACGTGTAAAAAATGGGGTAGAATCGTTGTGGAAAAATATAGATTTCTAGGATTTAATTACTGATAGGAACAAAACTTGCACCAGCAAGTGGATGGTGAGCTGAAAATAGCTTAACTCCAGAGCTGAAAGCAAATGTTGAGTACTGCATGGTAACAGTAATTATAGCTGGATCTTGGAAATGACGTATGCAATGCCAACTTCGTTTATTATTTCTTTACTTTTGTATAATTACTTTGTAAACCGAATGTCAAATCAGACGTTATGAAGTTATTACTTTAATGCAAAGGATAATGAGATTTCTTTGAAATGTAAACGGTTTGAGTATTTATTACTTCAGTGTTCAACGAAATGCGTTACCTTGGGGCTTTTTACCAGCCCTGCCCTTATGTTAACAGGAAGGCCTAGGGAATCAGGTAAAAAACGGAAACGAAAAAAGTTAAAACCAACATAAAACCTACTGGAACTATTTGATATTCAGGTAGGACCTATATGCTGAACACCCTAATAGCACAAGTACTGGAAAACTTAATCAAATGCCATCACTTCAACTTAATCACTGTTCAAAATCTTGACACTTGCTCTACCTCAAGGCTGCGAAGAGATTAGATTTGATTGGCTTTGATAATTCTACCTGCTGGTATTTTCCCTTTAAGCTCCACATCACCATCAGCATCTTACATTCTTTAGCTACTTCCTTTTCTTGCCTTTTCATTTCTTTTTTATTGGAGGGTGCTAATACTTCAGCTTCTGAAATCTCAAGTTCCATTGCCTCTGCTTGTGTTTCATTATTATTGATTTCTGAGGTCAAAGCATCACATAATAATGCATGAATGAATTACCAGATTACAAATTGTTGTGTTCCCAGTCCTTGACTGTAAAACATTGAGTGTACATACAGCAAATACTATTATATGTGTGGCCATCAAACCCATGTTCTGACATGAACTGGGATTGATTGTTCATGCATCTGATAATCTGCCTACCTGGCAAGGAAGATGCTTAGAAATACCACTTTTTGTGTTGCAGGGCCCTGTGTTATTTACACCAGAAAATTAAGATCTTTTTTTTCTTTTTTGGTCTGTTCAGTCTCAGTAGGATGATGACAGTCAGTCATCAAAATTCATGAGGTTTTCAGTGTAGTGAAAAACTAACACCCTCTCAGTGCAAAACTGACTGAAATCCTTTGGCCAACATATTAGCAGTGTATGATGATGGCGATACACATTCCAAATTAAATATGGAATTTCCATTTCTAAATGACTTGAAAGTATGTAAACTGCAGCACTTGCAACTGATTATAGTATTTGGAGTGGGAATGATTTGGATTTTGCAGTGTATGTGCCTAACGCCTGGATGATGGTGAATTTAATTTCAAGCCCCTGTTTTTGCACATAAACTCCCAATGGCAGTTTTCATTTATACTCATGTACCGTTTCTGAAGAATGCTAAACTTGATATCCTGTTTCAGATTAACAGGTATTTATTGGGAGTAGTATGATAGAAGCAAAGATTTTCTAAAATTCAACTTTAAAAGTGAGCATGTAAACTCAATCAGAACAGCATTTAGAACTTCTTGTCCCAGGTTAGTGACTCTTCATGCAGCGCAGTTTTTTTTTAAGTCATCTACTTTGAGGACAGGACCTTTGATTCTAATCATAGAGTTATTGTATCTTTTTTCTCTCCTACAGATGTAAGGTGAAAATAAGCTAGAAAAAAAACTTCTCTCTGGGACATGGATGTACATGGTTTGTTACATTCCTGAACCTACTATGTATGGTGCTTATTGACTGTATACTTTATTTGTTCTCCTGTGTGAAAAAACTGGCTCAAAAGAACACTTAATGAGAACAAAGAGACAATGTACATTTGTTTAATGTGACATCAAAGCAAGTATTGTAGCACTCTGTGAAACAATAGGAAGCTTCCCTGTCCAAAAAAGAAAAAAAAAAACGAACGAAAGAAAAACAGAAAAGAAAAAAGACAGTTGAATGAACGGAGGATACCAAAAGTACTCAAAAACATGACAAAAATCTAAGTGAATAGTGGATTTCTGTCAGAGCAGTCAACGGTGCTTTACGTCAAGAAATGTGCCTGCGTTCTTGATGAAGATGGATGGACACTGGTGGACTTCAGGCACAAAAAAAGCAGGAATGTACGAAATGATCAAATGCCACGCAAACACTATAGAACAATACATCCTTGCTTGGTGGTGTTTTAAAAGTCTATACAAAAAAACCTTCTGGGGAGCCTTAAGTGGATTTTTTTTTTTACACCATAAAGTGATTATTAAGTTTTCTTTTTACTCTTTGCCTAGCTTTTTATTATCTCTCGGACTACATTTGCCAATAACACATATAAAAAGACTGGTATAACAATAAGCAGAACACAAAACATTATGGTATTTCTCCTAGTGGGATGCAAACTAATGAGATGTATTAAAATAAAAATGGTATACCTATGCATAATTTTCTAGACGTTTCTTGGTTTATGTTCCCCAACCTCCCCCGTAATTTAAAGCATTACATAAAATAAAAAAAAAAAAAAAAAGAGAAAAAAAAAAGAGAGATGTGCGTAAACAAATCATAGGCTATCCATGCAAAAATCTTCTTTTTTTTTTTTTCCTTTAAGACTTATGCCAGTTGCCTACTAGTGATATTGTGTTAGCAATTGTCATTCTTATCAGTATACAGATACTTTTATTTCACATGTTGGAGCTGTGTGAAATGTACAAATTCTTGTATCTGCATTGTATAATGTCATGGTGGCATGGGAACTACCTTGCTGCAAATATTTGAACAAAACCTAAAATTCTTTATTTTTGGTAAAATGTTATGCTTTATGTGTATTCAACAGAAATATGTGTTTTTGTAAAGGTGAAGTTTGTATTTTTATCTAAAAATTAACAGTTTTATATACCTGAGAAAGCCTGCTATGTTTTCTTGAACCAAAAAAAAAAAAAAAAAAAAAGAAAAAAGAAAAAAAAAAGCATTTTGTGGTCATATTTTTGTAGTAGAATAGCCCAAATAACATCAAAATCTATTTTAATTATAGCAGGGCAGATAAAATACTCTGGCAGCAGCTCCTGTTTTTTCAAAGTGCCAAAGGATTAAATGTTCAGTTCCCCTCGGATTGCGGTGGGAGCCACATGGCTAAATCCTTCTGTATTGCTTTGGAAATTTAGGGCTGTGCCAGATATGACATGGCTACTCACTTGGCCAAAATCACTGCCCCACCCCAGTAGTTTGGATTATGTACCCTTTGTTTTATTTGGATTATCACACTGGATATGTAAAATGAACTACTGGATTCTT
Organism: Corapipo altera; assembly: GCF_003945725.1. Classification (NCBI taxonomy): domain Eukaryota; kingdom Metazoa; phylum Chordata; class Aves; order Passeriformes; family Pipridae; genus Corapipo; species Corapipo altera. Next base: position 1,582,727 of record NW_020884920.1, on the reverse strand, counting down.
TTATTGTGAAACATCTACAAAGAGATGAAAGAGTTTTCTTAGTTTGGAACAACAAAAAAGTTTGTCTTGAAGACAGTTTTTCCACTCAAAAATATCTTCAAATGTGAATGAACTGCAGAACCTTAAAACAACAAAAGAGAGCAAGATTTTTAACCTTTCCACTTCTCTAAATATAGTTCAAACATTCCCCTCCTGTTCCTGTAGCTATGTCAAATTTCAACCAAACAAAGCAATGTTAGCTAACAGGCATTATTGGCTTCAGATGCTAATGCAGAGATAGAGTTAGTCACCGTTCTATTTTGTGATCATTTTCCCAGTGTATTTGTTGAGCACCAAAACTGGAAATACATTTAACTAAGATTGTCTGTGCTTGTTTTCCACTAAGTGTACTGTTCACGATGTTATGCACATGAATGTATGTGTCTGCGTTTAAAAAAGTGTATAAAATGTAATTTATATATTTATGTTTCAGTGGGATGCCAGTAATGTTGCTCCGTTCCTTTTTTTGTCTAAAAGATATCTAATGAAAAAAAAAAACCAAACATATATCCATTAAAATCATGTAAATGAAAAGCATTATGTGACCCACTCAGACACTGTGCAGGTGATGAAAGGATGTCAAAGTCACTTAAGTGGAATAATTTGAAAAACAACTCTTTGAGAGTCCTGCACTGGCATAAGAAGGTTGTGTTGGGATCTGTGGGCCAGCTCCCCTGGAATGACTCCATGGAGCATCCTGCAGCTCTGCTGATTTACATCACGAGGGAGTCTGGCCTTAGAGTAAAGTCTTGAAAACAAAACCAACCGAGGGGCACGTGTTTTGTTGGTGCCAGCAAATAAACGTGTTATGCCAAATTCAGCAAACCAGGGGAGAATGAAGACTGAATGGAGTCCTTTCCAGTAGTCATTTGTTTGAGACTTGTGGTCTCGAGTTAATTTTGTTACGGGGAATGAAACGCACACGAGTCTTTGTTCTCAAGCACAGTGTTCATGTGGCATGCGGCAGAAAACACAGAATTCTCAGGGCTACATTCTCAGCTACTATAAATTGGCAAAACCTTTCTGACTTCAGCTGCCCCCAAGCTAATTTACATCAGATGAGGATCCAGTCCATGCTTTTTAAATTACGAGGAGTAGTGTCATGACATGAGCATCACTTCCTATAGTCCAGCTGAGATCTTACCCACCACCCTATCCAGCGTTGCAGGCTGTGGGGTTAGTCCTTCAGAGTGGCAGATACAACCAGAAGGAAGAGTGACGTTAAAGGTGGTGACACGGGAGACATTAATTCAAAGTTAAGTTGGACATTTCAAGGGCCATGTCCTCAGCTGGTGTAAATCACCATCACTCCATTGCCTGCAATGGAGCTGTACCAGCTTACACCACTTGAGGGGCTGGTCCCTCATTCTTGCTCATCCCTTCCACTCCTCGGTCCCGCAGGGTTGTCGTGTACGGTCAGTGTAATCCTGTGTTCTCTAATCCTTAAGCACAATAAGTGAATATAAGAATGAGTGTCAGACTTAACTTTGAATGTCCAAGCTCTGAAATGGTTTGTTTCACCATTGTGGCTGTAAATTAAACAGTTCTCTGTGCATTTGTGAATGCCGTGTCCTATCTTCTTCTGCTGTCTACTGGAGGTGGACTCCCTCTGGACTTGTAATGTGCTGCATTTGGAGTGTTACAGGGAAGGGTGTGAGCCACAAGGTGTCTGACTGACAGCTCTGTTATTTGTGGGGTGGGGGGCTAGTAGGGGGCTTAATGGAGCTGAGGATGATAGTTGTCATAAGTTGTGCTTCCATGCAATACTGTAACACCTTGTTGGTTTTGTCCTTCCACACTGTAGGTAGTGTTCTGGGGATAAAATGTTTTTCTGTTTCACATTCTGCAGCCACTTCCTCTTTCCAGGGATTCAGAACTTGTTGATCTGATTATATTGTTTTTTTGAGGTCTTGTCTGAACAGAAAATACATAGAGAGAGGACTGCCCCAAACCAACCTCAGTTGTCAAAATATGGTGCATGATCACTGATTCTCCAGTCAATTCATTATGTTTAATTCTGTGCTTCATCTTTCCAGACCTTTCAGTTGCTTTTGTTGAGTGAAATCAAGGATCACATGCCAGTTTGCTTTCCTTTTTTCCTCTCCTCTACCTTCCTTGGCATCTGCTTTATTGGGCAGTGCACAGTAACTACAGGCAGTTGCTCCTCTCCAGCCCTGGAGATTCCTAGGCAGCTCCACCACTTTGTCTTTGGGCTTAGGCTTTTTAATCTGCTTGGAACAGCATCTGTGGGTTTCCTCCCTCCAATGGGCTTCAGCATTCCAGCTGTGAGGTTCTCTTGCCTGTCCTTCTCAGGTCCATGTTGTCTTTCTGTGGTCTCTTTTCCAGATATTCTCTGTCTGACTTTCCCATCCCTCTGTTTCTGTCTCTCAGAAATTATTTTGCCTTCCTAAGATGTGTCTCTCTTATCTCCTGCCTCACAGAACAGCCTTTGATCTGTTTGTCTCTTGTTCAGCTGCTTTATCTGTGTGCCCCGAGATCCTGCACCCCAAACCTACAGGCCCATAACTGACCCAGCCCCACACACATGAAAAACAAATGTTGTTGTATAGATGTGTGTTTGTGGAGAGAAAAAGATTCAGCTTTGCATTTGGAAAAATACCCATTACTGAAGACTCTTTGCTAAAGCTCTGTCCAATCCCAGCAACATTGTGACTCTGAAAGAATGGCAGTGAAGCTATTCCAGAGATCTGACAGTTTAATTAAGATCAGTGGCCTCATTTATGATTTAATTTGAAAGTTTCAAATTTTATTTTGACGTTTCAAAGCTACCTCAGATTTGCATGCTCACATTTTACTGTAAATTGAAAGAAATCATGTTTGTAGGCCCCTTCCATAGCTTTGAAAATCTTACTGAGAATGGTTATCTGACCCTGTCTTGGGCTGGAAATCACGGTTGTTTTAAAACAGACACCATGTGAGGTTTTCAATGAAGTCATTTTCTTGGCGTTTCTAATACACAGCTTCTGGTACTAGCAGATCTCAGGTGAACTCATAAGAATCCCACTTAAATTTCCTTTAATTTCAAATAACAGAGAAAAACCTATCAGTGCTGCATTCCTCAAAAATCAGCCTATGTTTTGTATTTATTATTCAGTTTAATTACTGTCTGTGTTCCCACATTTTAATAGCAAGGCATTATTCCATGTCTGAGCTTTTCTATGCTGCTCTTTGCTGTAGCATCTCTGCGGCACAGCCTTGAACTGGTTTGTATTCGTATCTCTGAAATAAAGAACTATTGTTGTCCCATTTTAGGCGAGACCGAGGCATGGAGAAAAGACTGTGCAAGGTCATACAGCAAGGCTGTGGCAGAACCAGGGATAGGACTCAGATCTGAGTGCTCATCCAGTGCCCTAAATCACACGACCATCTTCCCTTTCCAAGAATGAATCCTTGCACCCTTAGAGCTAAATACTGAAAAGATTGAGGGTAAGTCATTTTACCTAATTACTGTGCATTGGATACATGATCAAAAGCCACTGCTGTATCATCAGAGAACGTAGTGACTGATGAAAATCCATCTTTCTGCCCATGCAATTAGCAGCCTTTTATCCTATCATGGGCTGGTCATTTCCTTGTTCTCAAAGGAGTCAGCCTTTTGTGACTTAGAATGAAAATTATGCACATAGAACAAGACTCAGATTTTATGGGAATTTACAAAAATTCAGTAGACAATTTTAATTCCTTCCTTTTATGGTGTGGGTAACATTTCCTAAGGGAACTGTTTTTGTCATGGGCCCAATCTTAAATTTTTTTTCCCAGACCCTAACGTGGAAAAGCACTTTAGGAGATGCCTCTGTTTGCTCTTCAAACTAAGCATGCTCCTAGCTTTGGACAAACATCCCATTGACCTCAAGCAAATGGATCAGAGTTGATGCTTTCTTATTTTTTTAAAGTAGGGTGTGCCTTCCTGACACAGGATCCCAGTTGTGGGATGGGGGTCTTCATGCTCGTAGAGGGTTGAAGTATGTTTTAAACAACCTTAAAGATGAAGTATCCAGACTAGTACATGCAACTAGGAAGACAGCTGGGAGAGTTCCACTCTCTTTTGCTCCCATGGAGGCTGCCATTTTGAACTACGTATTTGTTCTTTTGGGGGAAAATAATTTATTGGCATGGGTGGATTCAGGAGTGGAGTCACTAATACCAGTGAGCCCATTTAAGATTATCTGTTTGGGTACCTCAGAGAATATAATTTGAAAACTCACAGTTGTACTGATAACAGGCAAATCTGAGATGGGAAAAAATTAATGAGAGCAAATTTCATGTGAAATTTGGCAACTTTTAGTTTAGGGGAAAAAATTAATGACAAGGTAGAACAAACAAGATCAAAAGCTCGATCATTCTTTTTGCAGTTGTGGCATGTCACCTGTCCCTTTAGTCATTCTAAATATTTGCTGCATCAGGCTAAAGTATGTGCTGAAGTAGCTCAGAATCACTACGACATGTAAAAAGTTATGGCTGGTTCTCGTTGAACTGCTGCCTATTATCGTGGCATATGACCGTGAGGTGGGGCCTGCAATCACAGTTGTAAATCAAAGAACAAGTCATAGGTTAGGTTCTGTTTTCCTTAGATATTGTCTCTAAGTTTGTTTTCTGTATGTTAGTCTCGAGTGACGTTTGGTGAGCTTTCCAAATAGGTGTAAAGTCACGAATACCTAATTTCCCAACCTGAAAGTAAGGAAGTGCCAACTCTTGGTCTTGTTCACAATCAATGGGTGAAATTCTGGCAACTTCTTGGTGGTAGAATTTCTGTCACTAAAAGTTTCAGTGTCACATTTTTCCTGTGTTGTCTTCTTTCTTTAGAGGGGAATGCAATCACTATTATATTTGACTCATTAGTAGGCCATCAAATCTGACTTGGGTAACTCAAAACTGAGTTTTGAGTAACTCAGAATTTCCATTTGGACTGATACGTGTATACACTGGTTGTCTTCCAGGAACTTAGATAAAAATACACGAAGAAAGGCTCACTTGTGTGCTTCAAAAGAAAAGAAATTCACATATGAAGGCTGGAGTGGTCCCTCAAACCAGGAAATAAGGAGCCAGGTTTTATAAGAAGTGTTACATACTCATCTGCAGATCAGACTTGGTGTTTTGGCCTCTGTGTACTATCTTTGATCTTGCATAATGAAGGCAAGTGGTTTTACTGTCCATCTTTGAAACTGAGGGTAACTGATAAGATCAGGGGTGCCAAAAAGCAGAAGCACCCAGTGATGCAGCTGAGCTCGTAGTGCTTGAAATCCCCTGGGGATTTTGAAAAACTTCCTGATTCTGGAAAACAATCACAAATAAATAGAAGAAAAGCATTTTAAACACTGCTGAAAATCCCACCCTGGATTATTTGGCAGGTGAAAAAAGAATCCAAAAAAGAGACTACTTATAATGATCATTCAGTGACAAAGTAGATACTCATGGAGAATGCTCATGCTTAAGTCTCTCAGCAGTTAATTATCATCTTTACAGACCATAATACTGGAATACTTCACTTATCATCAATACTTCAGGGCTTGGATGAACTTTGAGACGCATGAAAATGAGACACTCCTTAGGCTCGTGGTAGCTCTGTGTTCTAGTAACTGATCAACCCATTACATAATTGGTCAGATCACTAACTTGCATAAATAGATACAACTCCGTTGACTTCACTGGAGGTGACAGTTACCTGAGAATTGACCCGAAACTCCTGCCACAAAGCAGATAATGGTTTCATATTTTGCTGTTTAGTGTTGTAAAAATAGACTCATTTCCTGGAGCAGTTAAAACAAGAAAATAGGGAAAAGCAATTTCCCACAGAGACTCATCCGCACTGGAATTCACCGAAGTCCCCGGATGTGAACATGTGCTGTTAGAAAACATAAACCAGCAACTTTGTTTAGGGAAGCCTCTGACCTGTCAAAAATGCAGAGCATTTCTAACCAGACTTTTCCTTGGCAATTAGTGGGTAGAATTACTCATAGAAATTGTTTTATTTGCTCACAAGGGGAAAAGTAAGACATAAATTCAAGATAGCCCCCGTTTGACCACAAGAAAAAAGACTGTTCACAGAGGGCCTGTGGGTGAAGTGCTGAGTGGCTTCAGCTCCCTTTGGGGATGAACTCAAATTTTTAGACCTCAGTGAAGTATGAAGAGCCCTTCCAGACTTACTGGGCATCCCTAGCTGTGATTTTTTTCAGCAGTTTAAGGGATTTGGCATCCAGTTTTAATTCATTTTTTATGCGACTTTCAAGAAACCTTTGTTGCCTTCAGAATGTCTCTGTTCTGAAAAGAGACTGATTTCGACCCAATGATGTGACCATGCCTTGCATCTCTGGGTAGCAGCACTCAAACCTTAGGTTTGTTTTTTTGTTTGGTGTGTTTCCCAGCAGTGACTTTTCAAGTGCCCCATTCACTGCTGGAGCAGCCTGACAGTTCAGGTGGGAAGTTCCCCCCACTCCAGCCACGCGTCACCTTTTCCTTAGCACTTGGGCTTTACATGTGTTTTCTGTACAAAGGTGGTGCTGGTTTAACCTGAAGACCAGGGAAGTTTCAAGTGGTCAGATTTTGTGCTGTGGGCCCTGTTCTGCTACTACTGAGTCTCTTGCCCAGCTGTGTGGGGCCAGAGAAGGAGGGAGAGATGGTCCAGCACTTGGAGGAAGTGGGCTGAGGGCTCTATGCTCACACTCTTGGAAGTGAAGGCATTTCTTGGTCCAGACTCACCCACAGTAAAATAATCTGCTCAGAGGTCTCCTTGGAGTCAGGAAGCTACTCAAAAACTTGTTCAAGGTCTGAATTCCTCTTGACTGCAATGGGTTTCCACAGCAAAAATGAGAGAAGCAATTTGTCCCAAATAGAGTGGTTTCTTCAACAGGCCATGTAGGAGTCAGCTTGTGTACTGTACTGATTGCCCCAAATACCCCTTTTAAATAAATTTGAACTGTTTTTTCTGGGAGATGTTTCTCATAGATGTGCTTCAGAAGAGCTTGCCTAACAGCTTGTATCCATTTGCTGTGAAGAGCCTTCTGGCCCATCCAAAATGGTCAGCCTATGCCTCTGTGGCTAATAGGGGTTTTGGGACCTTGCAGCTGGGGTTAGCAAGTGCAAATGTTTCCCATTAGCTCCCTGCATACCCTAAGTTGTGATTCATCAAGAGAGACAGTGGAAGGCTGAAGTTGAGACATGAGATGTTTCTTTGAAATTACTTGTGCTTAAAGTTAGGCATGATCTGAGCTGGCTTCCTAAGCTGAGCCCCTAACGAGCCCACTGTGCTAACACAGTGCAGTTTAGTGTTTTCCTCCTGTGCATTGACCAGAGTGATGCTGTTTCAGGAGGGTTTGAAACCTTTCAGAAAACCATTCCATAGTAACAAGGAAAAACTTGAACTATTCAGTGGCTTTCTACCAGCAAGCTCAGCTACACTAGAGAGCCCATAGCAATGCTTGCCCTCTCTGGGCCTCTTAAGGTATTTTCCTTCCTTATTTTCTTTAGCATGTTTCTTTTTTAAGTGAGAAAACTATCTTAAAATGGTACTGTAAAAAGGTGGGAAATTAGGTAGATCATATCATCTTGATTCCTTTATCTCACTTAATTAAGGAGAAGTTTGCCCATAGTGATCTGGTATTTCCTAAAACAAGCATACATGAAGAACACTTTGAGGAACTTCAAAAGAATTTTCAGGCTAGATCAGGAAAAGATAAAACCAGAAGTGGAAACTTCTAATACACTTTATAGCTCATTACTTACAGGAAGTACATTGTTACATAGGATACTAATGAATTCTGCAGAATGAGGTTTCCAAAAGAAAAATAAAATGGCACCTTCTCTATCTTTAGAGGAAAGGTCTGAGGGCTTTTGCAATTATGACAGATATGCAGTGGATATGTATGGTCATATCACCTGGATAGAGTCTATCTCTGGGAAAAGGCTATTTAGAATTTCAAGTGTGTACACTATTGAATTTCTACAGCAACTTCCTGGTCTAGCTGTTAAAAGTGATAAAGGGAATGGTAAAAGTCTATCTTGTTTTCAGTTGCTCTGTTCTACACCCCAGAGAGCAGAAGTGCTGCCCTGTGTACAGCTGGCTGTGAGCAGGGTGGCAGGAACACAAATTTGGATGACTGAGGATGAACATGTAAAGTTGATGCTGATGTTCCCAATCAGGTAGTGAGGCCAGCAAAATGGAAACAGCAAAATGGATACTCAGATTTTTCCAGTGACACTTGTCTGGGAAATTATTATTTGGCAGAGTCTTAATTAACTGAAATGAGCAAGTAATTCTAAAATCCTGATTTTGGAATCCCAAACTACTGGATTTACTGTTAGTGAGTTAATGCTGTCAGAGGTGCTGTGGTACAGGAATGTTTCACATTTGTAAAGCACACAGAAGTCCTAAGGATAACAGGTAACAGTTTTCTACTGTCTGAAGAGTTCCCTGGTGTAAGGAGGCCCCTCGATGGTGCCTCAAGAGCTGAGGGGTTGTGCCCCAGGCTCAGCTCATGGTTTCAAGTCCAGACGTGCTGTCCCCAAGCCGGCAGCACCTGGAGCTGGGTGCACCTCTGTCACATGCAGTTATTGCACACATGCTGGTTACCTTGTGTTCTCCACCAAGGGGGATATGTCCACCTGCCAGCTCCTGTATTTCACTCAGATTGTGAGGATAGCTTTGCTTTATGTATGAACATATTTTAGGTGGCAAAGCATTTCTATCAGGACTGAAGCACATGGGCAGTGAAGCTTGAACATTTTTTCCCTGTGTACAGGCAAGATATTTAAATATGGGATTAGTTGCTCTTTGTATCTTCAGGGGCCCAGATACTTCTAAACCTGTGGTCACTGGAAGGTGTCTTGCTGAAAATCCAGAGGCTTTTGCCCTTGTGAAAATTTCTACTTTTGCTTGAAAGTGAGATTTGGACTCCTGAGTCTCAAAGATGCTTTTGCAAGTGTTGTATCTGTCTTTCTACTTTTCTATAAATCAACTTGCTTGGCCTGAACTGAATGTTTAAATAATAAACAGCTGAAGGACAGTCTGATCACTTCTTTCTGAGCCTTTCCCATGGGGAGCGCTTGGGGTCACATGGCATCTGCTCTGACCTTAAGGACCTGCTTTCTGGAGGCTTTTTTACGATGCTGACAAACCTCACATTTTAACTAGCTGTTAAATAAGCCAGTCAGTGGTAACTATTCAGGACAGGGATTAGAAGAGTATTCTTGCTAGGATACAAGATGGCTCTGTCCATGTGCTGGCCAGGGATGAAGGGCTGGAAAACTGTGTGGTGGAAGGGACTATTAATGTGATTTTCCACAACTTTCCTTGCAGCTGCATTTTTGAGAGGAGAGAGAGAGAGATGGCTAGGCTTGCAGTAACATGTTGTGCCGTCATAAATGCTACAGCCACCATCTGTTTCCAGCCCACGACTTGAAAGAAAACTGAGCAGTAATCTCATAATTCACATGAGTGTTTTACACTTCTGAACCCTTCCCAACCTTTGTCTAATAATGAGGGGAGTGTGTGGTGCTAAGTTTTATATTTTTTCTTGCACTTATTGGTGTTTATTTGTATGTCTCTTTCTCTTTTGTTGTTTCTGGTTTTTTTTTTTCCATAAAAATTTAATTGGGAGGAAAATCAGACCAGTTCCACAGACAAAAGAAACATAATGAAGGCAAAATCCCAATTCCATTGATCTTGCTGACAGAATTCTCCAGGAGGAGGTGCATTTAATATTCCTCACTGTGTCTGCCTTATTTACTTGTTGATTAAAAGAAAGACAGTAGAAAGTGAAGAGGCAGGTTGCTGAACTGCCCTTTCCCTGCAGAAACAGAGCTGCTAGAATAGCTGGACATGCGCATTTTAAACCCAAACCCTCAGAGAGGATGGTAATGGTAGGTTGGATTTTAATGAAAACAAATTCTTCTACTAATCTTCGCTTGGGGCTGGCCCTCCACAGGATTAAGGATACCACCTGCTGTGCCAAAGACATGCTCAGGTTCGAGGCTGCTGGTGGGTGGGAAGAACACAAACATCTGAGAGCGACTCTGGTGAGCGATCACAGTCTGTCCTGTTGTAGTGCCCTCAGGGAAGCCAAAGAGTTGAGATCATTTAGTTGATGGAAATACTGCTCCCCTCCAGCCTGCAAAGCAAGGATAGCATCATTAAGGATTTCTTTCTGGCTGTTCTGCAAAATCAAGGGCTGCTGTTTCTCTAGGCCTCCTCTCGTCCTTGGACCCAGTTTGCACATCTCCTCCAGCCACAGCCGGACCGACTGAATGAACTGCTCTCCTCTGGCCTTAGGAACAATGGCTTTCATCATCCCCACCAGACTGCAGAGCACTTTAAGGATGAAAGGGCTTCTCATTTCATATATCCCACTGCTGCTAGAACTGTAAATCATCAATGGACTGAATTTATAGCCAACTGCTACTGCAAGTGAGTGAAATTTATTTTGTGTTGTCATATGTATGGTCAAACTGTCCAAGAAGTTGCCAAACAAAGAACTGAGCTGCTGATGGGCAACCCACTCAATCTATTCTCATTTTATTTAAAAATAATAAATAACTATCAATCAAAAGAACTTATTTTGACATGTGCTACCTGTTGGGTGATCCTCAGTGTGTCTGGGATGTGTCCATAAATGGAAGAAAAACTGCCAGCTGTTGCCAGGTCCAGCAGATATTACATGGATTTCCACCAAGAAAAGGTTTGTGGGCTCACTAGGGTTGGGGACAGGTTAAGGACCATCTCCTTTTTTAGCACTACTTGCTGTTCTGAGAGTGTTTGCTCAGGTAGCAGGTGTGCACAGAGTCCACATCCAGCCACGCTGACCTCTGCTTGAATCAATGACAAATCTGCATTGACCTGTGTATAGCAGTGGTCCTTCTTCTGTCTCACAGTTTAATGACAGGTGGATTTTTGTGGATCTTTGGGGTCTGGAAAGCTGGCCTGTGTCTATTTTGGTGCCTTGTGATGGTGATGAGCTAAAAAGGAAATAGTAGAAACTCTTTAGGTTGCAGGGGTCTGAATCATACATTTCTGTATGATTTTCTTACAGAGCGAACAAGCCTGAAAGGTCATTTTTGTGTTTTACCCAGGCTCATTAATTATAGCTGGGGGTGTTGGAAGCTGCCTTTCCCTGCTTGCTCCTGTTGTCCTGCCCGATTCAATCCCTGCAGCCTCCTACCCCCTTGTCTGTGGTTTATGGCCACATCTGGAGTGTCTCCCTGCACACGTGCTGGTAGGATCCTCCACCCCGCCAGCACACACATTGTGGCTTTTTGGTGTCCGTGGAGTTCTAGGCATCTTTCCCCACACTTGTTTTTGCGTGAGAGGGAAAGAGAGAAGGGGCACGGGAAGGGCAGTGGCAGAGAAGGCCTCTGACATGAAATTCCCAGGAACAGGATTTGCACATTTTATGACCGTTCAGATGGAAATGCAACGGAGCTGAATTATTCCTCCTTAATCCTGCTTTCTCACTTTTCTCCCAATAGCCTCTTCCCCTCCAGTTTAGGTAATACAGAAGCTTATAAACAAATCCCCCCGCGTGAAAAATAGCAAAGCCGGGGGAAAAAAAGGACCTGGGTTAGGGCTGTGATGGATAGACAGGTGGAAGGCAGGCACCAGAAGGGAGGATGAATGGTAAAAGCCTTTGATGGAAACACTAAAGAGCTATTGAAAATCCAAGGGGTAGGGGGAGGGAGGAGAAAGAATAGCAGGAGGAGGGAAAGCAAGGCAGCCGTGCCCCCGTCCCCCCGCCCTCTTTCTCAGGATGTTGAAAGTATTTGTCCTTCGTTACAAAATGATTGAACTGCCGCCAGGCCAGGCCACCCTTCCAGCCATTGCACTGGGAAACTGGCACTTCTGAAAGCCTCGTCGCCTCTCAAATTTTATAGCTTTCCCTTTTTGTGGGAGTTTTTGTGTTGTGCTGTTTGCAGGATTGTTTTCAGATTTGCCGCATATCAAAGAAACTATATTTTGTTGCTCTGACAAACACAAGAATCCAGGTAATGAAAAGAAGAATTTAAAAAATAAAGGCCCATTTTTATCAGAATACCCAGCTGTCTGCCTTTCATTGAGTCAGAATTTCATACATTTGGTATTCACTGTGTGAATTTGGTTTACCTCTAGTGCTTTTTGAAGGAGGAATTTCATGCTGTAAGTAAAGCTTCTACTTTACTAATGTCTCTATTTGCACAAAAGTGATGCCTATTCTTCATAGTCAGAGCAGTGAGTATGATCTTGTTGTATCATAATTAAAATAGTTTTTGCATCAGGTACACATAGACAACAGTGGAAAAAAAAATAATCGTTTCCATTTTCAGAATGGCCCCTGAAGTTCTACAATGTCTTTATCCTGCAGGATCTACAGATGGGAATAACTATTGAAGATCTGCGTACGAGACTGTTCCTGCTGCCAGAGGCTGTATTTTTATCATGTATTTATATATGTATGTATTTATATAAGCCTGATGCTTGGAAAGGACTTCAGCCATGTGTTTTCTCAAGAATTAGATTTGGGTGTCTGTAGACGCAGCCTCCACCCAGGCTCTTGTTAACGAGGGGAGGACCCAGGGCCATGGTGTGTCCCTGATGACAGTCACGGGCCATCCCTGTCAGAGAGGAGCTTGTGGTGCCCTGGCCAGGTGGATGATCAGGGCTGTCCCTGGGCAGGTGCCTGCTCTGCGTGTGGGGTGAGTGCATCGCCCCCACTGCAGCCCCAAGGGTGCTTCTCCGAGTACATTGTGCAGACAGTCAGCTGTCTGTTGCCTCCAAGATTAGATCCTGGGATTAGGTCTCTGATGGGCTGGCCGTGACATATAATTAAAATAGTCCTAGAAGAGCAGAGAGGCAATGTGCCACCCATACACAGCTGAGTACTAGGGGTCTGTGCTTCCTCACAGACCCACCACAGCTGAAAACAAATCACTACCATAATTTACAATAGCAATTTCCACCTAAACATCTCCAGTGCCTGGTTATGTTCGTTATTGTTTGCAGAGAGAGAGGTAACACTGCCTTTATCCCCACTTCCAAAAGAGGAGAAAGGGTAAGTGGTTCGCTCAAAGTTAGATGGGGAGTCACTGGAGATGGTGCTCCAGTTTCCTGCCTTCCAAGGAGTTTGCTGCAGTGACCAAAGCAAACAGTCCCTGCTGTTACCACGCCGGACTGTGGCGTGTCATTCGCACTTTATATCTGAGATGCTGTGTCTGGGTAGGTATCACTGTCCTCGTGAACTAACTCTTAGTTCTGGAGCGTGGGTGAACACTTGTCATCATGCCAGGATGACACAAAGTCTAGAAATTATGATGGCAATTCAGGTCATGGGAGAAACGGGGAAAAAATGCTGTCTCAGAAGTGTCCCTGTCTGGTGTCACCGCTGGCAATTATTTAAGCTGCAGGACATGGCTGTGGCAAAGATCAGGTTGTAGCTGATATGAATCATGCCTTGCAATAACACTTTCCTTCTTACATTGTGAAAATTACAGCGGTATGGGAAGTGAGGGAAAATGGGATTTCCCTGGAGGTTAAAGATTTTCCTTTAATCAGCTTTCATAATGTTAATTAAACGTTTGGAACAATGGTTCAGTCCCGGGATCCGCCCGCTCTTGCATAACCATCTCACAATACCGTTTTCACTTTCATGTTTATTTGCCAGCATGATTCAAAGTGAGAGCTGAGCAAGATCACCGCACCAAGGAGCTCTTTGGGAAAACTCACCTCCCTCTCTTCCCTCACCTAGAGAGAGAAGACCCCAACTCTGCCCTCCCAAGGAGGAGCAGCCCAGAGGGATCAGAGCACTTTGTCTGTCATCATCACCCCATCTGCAAAGGGGGCTAATAAAAACTTACTGGTATTTTGAGGCTGGTACATATAAATATATACCCACCCATATGGAGAAAAGGGTGTGTTTATAGAGATCAGTACATGGATAGATCTATTCCGGGTAGGTAAGATAGATTACAGTGCCACTTGTTCCCTGAATTTTTCACTCTCTCTGTAGCGTAGTTGCTATGTGCCCATGGGACCCATCGTCTCTGGTCCTTTGAGCAGTGGGCTTAATATAACCCGGTCTCATATCACACACACACATGGAGCGTTCTGGGGAAGATAAAATTTGGGGAATGGTTCACAGGCAGGGGATGACATTGATTACCCCAGGGACCACACACCATGGGAATGGGAGTTGTGCTGGGCATGTTTCCTGGGCCTCTTGGTGCCCAGGGGCGTCTCTCCTGGTGATCTGAGATGTGTCAGTGTGTCCCAGAGCTGGTCTAGCGACGTGCTCGGAGCACCCACCAGCCACACACGTGCAGGGGGTGCACATGCATCCAGAGCCACAGCCTGGCCACTTTGTTCTTCAAGTTAGAAAAGACCTTTTTCAAAAATAAGGTATTAAAACGTACAAATGTCAGACACTATCAGAAAAGAAAAAATGAACCTTTTATATTTTAGGTCAAAGTGTTATCTAGCTCAAGATTTCTAAATATGTGCAAAATGCAGTTTCTGCAGAAGGACCATTAATCAGTCCCTGGAAGAACTGCCTTTTCTGCCTTTTTTTAAGCTGCAAAGATGAAAACAGAATGCAGTGAGTGCTGGGGCAGCTCCATTTTCCCATTGTGCGGATGGCGGGTCTTGGAGCAGGAGGGCACCTTTATCCATGAGGGCTCCTGCTTCCCTAGCAACGTGTTAACATCTCTGCAAAAGCTGTTTAAATACACTGAGCCGCTTGCCATGCAAGCTCTACATGGCAGTTTCCCTGTTGACACACGCTTTTGTCTGCTCAGAGGAGGTGCTCTGTAAACACCAGTGTTAGACAGTTTTTATGTTACTTATTTCTGATTCATTGGTTCTAAATTAGTAGCTCAGAGGCACATACCTTTTGTACAGGCAGGGAAAGGGATTGCCTCTTCTCCCCACCTTTGGAAACTTTGACCTGCTAAGATCACAAACTGTAGGAAATCTCAGAGGCGAAGTCCCAGGTACCACCAGCAGTAAAAGCTTGGAGTAAACAGATTAGGTGTGTTTGAAAAACGCTTTAAGGGAACTTGGACTATCTGGCTCAGTTTCCATATACCACAAGCAAGATTAATTTCAAGGCTGATTTTGATGGCATGAAGCCTTCCTCCTTAATATAGAAATTGGCTGTGTAATTTATATATATATATATATATTTATCTTTTTTCCTGTTTGGCAGTGCAGGACACGAGGAATCGAAACTTCTTCTCCACACCCCTTTGATTAGCACAGGAGTGGCAGGAGGAATTTTTTTTCTCTTAGTCATTCTGGGCAACCTTTGAGCCCAGCTTTTCCACCCTGTTCCCATTAGGAAGCGGCAGAGGCCACGCGGGTGAGTTCCTGGCCAGCTGGGAGCCGTCAGCTGCCTTCACAGCCTTGGGCAGCCCTTCTGTGATAAATCTATGGCAAGGTGTGTATGGTATCAACCTCGTATCCCACACTGTTCCTGTCCCAACAGTGATGAAATTTTTAAAAAAATAGAGTACGAAAGGGGTAAACCTGTTTCTTGAACTTATAAGTCATTTTATGGAGCAGTCAAGGGTGTTAGGGTTGGGTCTTACTGATGTTCAACGGAGGGCTGCTGGCTGTAGGTTTTACCACCCTTTCACAGGAGTGGGGTGGCACAACCCTGAAAGCTGAGCTGGTCCCTCCCGAATCCTCCCTTGCAGATGGCAAAGGACATTGTTAATCTACACAAAAAAGAAATGCAGAATCCTGTCTATATATTTTGGGCTGAAAAAAATGAAAATTTTGTTGTCAGTCTGGCTTGGCATCACCTTTCCAATTCTCTTTTGTTTGGTCTCTCTGTGATTCATCTCTCCATTTCACTTCTCTTTTGTTTGCTCCATAATTGCTGGCTTAACCTGGAGGCATGAGGCTTCCTTGTGGAAACATCACCGGGCTGTCAGTCAGCCATGGAGAGGTGGTACAGCTGGTACAGTCCATCCTCCCTCTCAGGAGTGAGTGAATCATCCCTTGAATATGCAATATCATCCAGGACAGGAGCCAGGATTCTCAACAGGCACATGAATTCCAGCATCTCTGGAAACATTATTTCCACATTTTGGGCAGACTAAGAGACAGTAAGTAAATAAGCAAGCTGTGGCATTTACAATCGCTGTAGTTTTATTTAAAGTGACTGCCTGTGCTCTAAATGCTTGTGTGGGTATTAAAAATACAGAGAGAAAAGCATGTATCCTTGATCTGATACTGCCCAAGGCAGCTTCATGGCATGGCCCATTTAATGCCATTGAGCAGTCCATTGAACAGTTAAGAACCCACCAGAAACAGTAACTGCCTGCTTTGCTCCTGAAAACTCACATGAACTGACACATCCCAAACCCTCTCTGTTGCTGGCCTCTGGATTTCTCCTTTGAAACAGTGTCTGTGCTGGCTCTTGGTCCTGCATGGAGTTGTTTTCCATCACCCTTGGACAGAAGTAGCGAAGGGCACACAGACCTTCCTTCCCTCACCCTCTTGTTCAAAGTGTCTCCTCTCTAAGGAAAAGGCCAATTTCCCGTGATTGCTCCTGGGCTGTGGGTGGAATGTATCTGGAGAATCAGGGAATATTCACTGCAACATCAGGTAGCCCATGACACAGCATTTTACAACATCAACTGGTTTTCCTGAGATGTCGTGTGCTCTGCTCGTGAATTCAATAAAGCTGCCCCAGAATGAATATCCAATTAGATTTCACTGCTGAATGTGTGAGAGAGATACAATGGGAAAGGAACACTGCTCTGACTGAGCTGGAAAATACTGGTCAAAAGGGCTATGATATGGTTTTCCCTACTCTGTTAGTATTACCAATAGCTAAGACTTTTTCTGCTTTGCTTTCGTGACAAGGTTATAGTTATGTGTTAACCTTCATCAGTCCTTTCGACGATAACAGTGAAAGCAAAGTACCATTAAAATTATCTTCCTATATGTTTAAACCACTCTGGCACTTTTCCAGGCAGTATTTGTGCCCCTGTTTATGCCGCAGACCCTGGTGACCCTGGAATACTTTTATTTACGACAGCATAAGCATCATTTCCATGGCAACATGCTTTTCAAGCTGCAGATTGAGGATTGCAATTTCCTGAGCAATAGAAGAAGCAATGGTGGATTTTTTTTTTCCTAATCAGCTAGTAGCAACTTTCATGTGCAAAACGACCAGCCACGACAAATCATTTAAAAGCTACATTATCATCAAGGCAATTTGAAAGCTCAGCATGGTTAGCCTAAAAATAAAAGAGAGTTAGATCCAGTTGTTTAATGGAAATGAAGATCGTGCGATGATATCCTCACTGCTACTCCAGTAAATTGGCTTCAACGTGCTCTGCAATGCTGCCTAATGAGGAGCAGAGCAGTTCCCTTCACTGGAATGACACATTATTTACAGGAAGACTGGGACATAGTTATGATCCTATATGGTTTCAGACAGTGCTTTCCCATATTGGAGGAGATGACAAAGCCTGTTTGAAAACAGCCCAAGCTATCAACAAAGGAATGTTATTAGCAGATATGCTGGTGAGCGGCTCATGTGAAGCTGCACTCAGTGCTTTCTGCCTTCAGAGAGCACCGGGGTGGAGCTGGTCCCCGAGACAGAACAGCCGCCTGTGCACACACAGATGCCAGCACAGCCCTGCCCAGTGCTGTGAACAGAAACACAGAGCTGAGTCTATGGGGAAGCATCATTTGGCAGTGCCACAGCATTGCTTCCCTCCCCCAGATCAATTTTCAACAGTGGTTAAGCGTTGTCACTCCACAAATAGGGATGCTAAGGGGCAGAAAGATGCAATGATGTGCCCCAGTTTGCCCCGGCTGACACTCACAGGTGTTCTCTGGAGTCTCAGGACACCATCCTGTCTACCAGGGGCCATGATCCATCTATCAGAGTAGGGTGTTTGAAAGCTCGAGCTGTCCTCTGCTCAGCCAGCTTGATGCCCAGCACCGCTGGGATCATCACCACTTGCTGGAGGACAGCACTTCTCACAGCTGCTCTTCTCACCATCTCTCACTGGCAGAAAATTTGCACTAAAAATACTGCTTTAAGGAATTCAGAAAAAGGTGAGGATTTTCCTTCCTGTTAGATTGCCCTTGAGAGTAAAGAAATCTTGCTTCATATCCAGGCAGGAGTTGATGCCGACGAGCCTAAGCCCAGGGAACTGCTAGGTACCAGAATGGGTGGACTTAGCAGCACTTATTCACACCTCTCTATATTATCAGTTACTCATGTCTCTGAGTTCCAAGTTACACTTAGTGGTGAGGGTATCACTTTAGAATTATCAGAGACAGATTTCCAAGTCATAGCAGAAATTATTTAAAAGAAAATAGGTTTTACTGCTGGGTTTCTTTTCCACGGAATTATTTGGTGTGACAGGTGAAGAAACATTAAACTACATTCTGTTATGGTAGAGGTACGCCCTACTTGATAAAAAACTGGTTTGCTTTGGGCCTGCAGTAGTTTTGTGGCAAAACTTTCACTGGTTTTGAAAACATTCGAACAGGAGACGTGGCCTCCAGTTTTAGGGGGCCCTCACATCTTGCAAGGTACAGCTGGTCATTAACTCTCCTGGTGGAAGCTGAGGAGATGCTGCTTTTAAACACCAGGTTTTCCATGCCAGGGACTGGGGAAGTTAGTGTTCTGGGGCATTAGATATTGGACTAAGCACACCACAGAGCTCAACATCAAAAGCTTTCAGGACATCAAGAACTGCAACAAACCCTGGACTAGATGACCTTTAAAGGTCCCTTCCAACCCAAATCATTCTGTGATCCTATGACTGAAGTCTCTGCATGCTAATGTGCAATGCCAGCTGTAGCATCCCAGCATCCTCCTCCCTTTGAGGTCAGTTGTCAGACTTGATTTGGAGCCCGGGCACTTGGGATAGAAACTCAGGCAACCACTAAGTGTGTTCTGCCCTAGGAAGAGGGCTCACCCTCACGCTGGCTGGTGATGGAAGAGGAGGAAGGTTTTTCAGCCTGTTCTTATGGTTCAGACTTGAACTTGGAACTGTTTGTTTTTGCTACGCCACCCCTTCCGCCCTAGTTAATAGCCAACTTTGAAACCCAGCTTTATGTCCCATGTGTTTGATTTACATTTCAAATGCAGGGCCAGGAGGGCAGGCTGTCTAAATCACTTGTCAGCACAAGGGAAGGAGGTGACACAGTGGGAGGAAAAAAGTGAGATGCGGCTGTGGCCCAGTATAAACTCTCAGGCAGCTGGACAATGCTGTTACTGGGAGAGTCCCCAGCAAGTGACAAATGCTCACCTTGCTCAAAGGTTGGGTTTAACCCAGGCACCACACAGGGACCAGCTTGTCTCCTCTGATTTACGCTCCATTCCTCCAACTCTACAACCCTGCATCCTGTTTTCCTTCTCCTCTGCAGCTGTATGTGGAGGTGAGGGCTCAAAAAGACCTAGCGAGAGGAGTTTCTTTTGAAACCAAAAATAGCCTGTCATGATTTTACTTTTTTTTTTTTTTTGGTCAGCATGTCACAATCTTAAATTTATCATCGATCTGTAGCTGAATTGGCATACAGGAAGCCTCTCTATTCGCCAGTTGGAGGGCACAGGGCAGAGCGAGTTCACCAGCCCCTCTTGAAAACAGTCTGGCTGGAAATACCATTTTCAGCTGCTCTTTGATGAGGTAACATCAAGGAGCAAAGCGACTGCACACACCACCCGGGCCACTGCCAAATGATTTGCAGGGCCAATCAATGCCACATTGAGGAAAGGGGAAACATTTGCAAAATCGGTCAAAAATGAATTAGATGTGTTTTAAAGCAATTATTTTCCAGACTGTTTACTCTGAATTACACAAATATGGTTGGCCTGTCCTTAGAGACTTTCTCAGGCCTGACCTGATGGATGTGGTGATGCCTAATCCTGCCCTGCTGATGCTGCCTGGAGGCGCGTTGTGCGTGTCTCGACAGCTCATCAGCAGAGTCTTGCTGGCTGCCACACGCTGCCCTGATGCGTTTTTACAACAGGACAACCTTTCCCTTTCATCTTTTTAAATTAAACACAGCATCCTCGGGCTGCAGAAGGAACAGACCCTTGTGGAGGTGGCAGGTGGAGAAGCCAGTGCAGAGCCACAGCCCAGCACCATCAGTGGTGTGAGCATCATGCCTCTCCAGCGAGCCACACCTGCTCCAGCTTCCCAAGATTTTACTGGAAATAGCTACCTCTGCTTCTTGCAAGCATGTTAAAAACTACCTGCCGGGTTCAGCCGATGTAAATCCCCATAAATTCATTCACCAGCCTTATTCCCGGAGAACTGCTGCTTGACACTCTGTTTCTTCATAGCTGCAGTTTCTCTCAGTTTATTTTAACGTAGTGCCTTGCTCTCAGTTTCACCACACATGTCCTTTGTATTGCCAAAAAGGCACTGGTGAACATGAGCTGTCTTACCAGAAATCACATTCCTTGGCTCATTTCTCCCTCATTTCCCTTTACCTTCCTATTTTAAGACTGCATGCATGACATACCTGTCAGCTAGATCCACTCAAATATTTATCCAGTAATTTAATCAGTGAATTTCATGGTACATTGCTAACTACATTGATGATTTTCTCCTCATTCACGTAGTTTGGGCTGTGGTGCGTTCGGGAGCTGGAAGGCTGCAGGTTCACGGGGATGTACGAACTCAACAAAGTTTATAAACCACAAAGAATTTCTCCTTTTTTAATTGCAGCCCAGAGGCCTGTGAGGAGCCTTGGCTGTGTGCTGTGCTGAGGGGAAGGGGAAAGTGCCAGAGCTTGCTGAGACTTGGACATCGATGTGACCCCTCATCAGCCTGAGCTGTGGGCCAACTGCCGGCACATGCCGAGGGAAAAGCAAACAGAAAAGGGGCAGAGTCCACTGAAACAGGGAGTGAGGGATTTTACCTTTAAATTTCAGAGGACACCCTTTTCCACCCCCACACACCCCCCCCCACCTAATCCCCAGTCATTTAGGAGAGAGAAACTAGTCTTTCATAGGAAACTATTGCCCACAAAGAAAGCTCACTCTTAAGCCAATACCAGCTTCCAGGCTAGAACAACTTTAGGGGATACACCAAACCTCCAGACTCTGCTCTTGAAGCCCACTATGACCCTAGGCTGGATCACTTCCAGCCTGCATGAGCTCCCCAGAGCCAGGGACCAAGCTTAAGGACCCCAAAGCCACCCTGCTGTGTGCTCCAGGGCTGGTTAACCCTGGGCTCTGGTGGTTTGGCCAGTCAGCCCTTTCCTCACCTCAAAACAGGGCCTCAAAGAAAGGGAGGATGAGAATTAGCACCCTTTTACAGTGTGAGTAACTGCTCTGCAATATGTTCCCCCAGGGCAAGGTATGCTCCACAGCCATGATTTCAAAAGATGTTTGAAAAAAAAAAAAACAACAAAGAAGGAATGAGGAACTAACTCAACACACCCTGTAGGTAGGTTCTGGCTTCTCAGGGGAGAATTAGAGTACAAACATCCAAACAGTGTGCTTAAAATGTTATAAACAGTTTTTCCTTTTTCTTTTCCCCCCTCCCCAAGCCTGAAACCCTATTTCTTCACAGGATAATACTCTGCCTTGACGGGATGAGGGAGATGTTGCATATGTGTAGATACAGATACTTTATCATCCATTTCCATTAATAGCTATTAAGAATAGGGATAGAAGTTATAATCTCCCTCTGTTGCATCCTGTACCCAGTCTCCAGGAATTCTGTTACTTAATGTTTGAAACATCCTTTGGAGGTAGATGAATATAATCGTCCCCCACTCGTTCCTGGCCCTGGAAGCAGCAGCACACCCAGAGCTCACCGCAAGCACTGGATTTGGCCACAGTGGTTCAGACATTTGCTGAAAGGCTTTGCTGGGCTGGTGTGCTTGATATCTTGCAGGATAGGGTAGAAAGGCAGTGAGAGATTAAGGATTTTATCACGTTCCCAGGAAAGTTCAGTACAGAGTTTCTTTGATTTGTGTAGAAAAGGAGCTGACCCTAATAGTTGGCACGGCCAGGAAAGAGGCCTGGGACATCCCAGTGTCCCATACTTTGCTCTAACCATTAGACTACACTTCTTGGAGAAATATGGGACATGGGGGCATTTATACTCTCTTGCAACTATGAAGGTTGCTCCAAAAAGAAGCAATATTCTTATATAATGACTAATAGAAATCTATAATAATTACACGATCATGTATAATTGCATCAGTTATAGTACCAGGCTGGACACCATGCCTTTAAGAATACCTTGGCAGTTTTGCCAAAACAGCTGATAAGTGGAAATTGATGCAACCTTGTCAGAAGTGTGGATTTTTTTCCCCCTGTAATACCTGCACTTAGCTGAAATTCCAGAGGTGATTGCATTTTACTCAAGTGTATCTCCTACAAAAGTGGCATGAGGTGTATTAGGAAATAACTTAAAACTTATTGAAATTCAAAGCATTTTCAGTGTATCAGTAACCTCAAACAATACTGGTTAATGGCTGGGGTAACAATGCTAGGGTTAACCTCTCAAACAGTGTTAGCTGATTTTAGCCAAGATCAGAATATGAAAAAGTTCTGGGCTGGAACATCTCTTCTTAAGGCTCTTGTAGATGCAATCAGACTAGGTAGCTCAGCATGCCCTGGTTTTCTCAGAACTCTTTGAAAAACTTATAATAATAATTGCAGTATATTAGTTAGTCCTCAGGGATAGCTCCATTTTCCATGCATGTAACCTTTACTGCTTTGGGATGCAAGCTATTTGTTTTGGCAGCCTGAAACAACCCATAACTTCACCATGATAACCATTTTTAGTTTGGCCTGTGGATGTATTTTTTTCCCCCCTTTTTCAAATCTGTCTGTCCTGAGAAGTCAAATTCCTGATTTTATCTTGCACCACCCACCCTCTTCACTTACAAAGGAGACCTCAGAACAAACTCTCATCCTCTTCCCTTGCTCTCTGATTTTCCCTTGCCTCATTCTCAGAGAGATCCATGTTTCTGTTTCACTATGTCTGGGTTAAATACTTCTGTCCCTGAAATTTCTGGACTCTGAGGTAGAGAGGTTTTGTGTTTATTACCTTGCAATAACATCTGAAATACTTTTGTTGAATTTACAACTATGTTTAAGAACAATAAAAGCAACTCAGAAATATTTTTCCTGCCTTAACAAAGCTGTTGATGATGGGTGCATGCATGAGAAAAGAAACCAGCACTTCCCCCATCCTTTTCTAATTTTTTCAGAGGAAAAAACAGCAAAAGCATCTCTGCTAGAAAAATCATTCAGTATCATTGGCAGTGCTTTGCCATTCACCAGGTTCATTCAGGCTGTTTTCATGGGTGATTCTTTTTTCAGATGTCCAGCATCCAAATATAGCAGATGTGGATGTTTTCTGTCTTTGAAAAGAGAAAAATAGTCATTTTGCTGAAGACAGTGGGACTGATGCAGAGTACAGACTGAGACCTGAGCGCCTGGTGAGAGCCCTCAGCTAATTTTGATCTTCACATCGTCCTGGGGACAGCTGTGGAGAGTCTGTAGCTAATTCATAGCAGAACATGGGGGCATTCCACACTGCCATAGGATCAAGTTCAGTCCAGAATCTTCACAAGGTAGGAGGGACATAGGTCTATCTTTGCCCTGTTCCTTGAGAGTGCGTCACCCATGAGCTGTGCAGCCTTTGGACCAAGTGCTCTCAGTGCGCTCATCAGCTGCCCCAGTGCAGTTAGACCTGAGCAAACTCAGTGAGGGAGGGAAGAATTATGCTGAAGAATTGTCTTAGGAGTGCTGTGAAAATGGCAGTGATTTGAGAGACACTGGAAAAAATGCCTCTGGTAAAACATGTACTTCTTCACCAGTATTTTCGGCATAGGAACAAAATGATGTTGAGTGTTTCTTGCTTCCCACAAAGTGCAAAGCTGTTCCTTTAGGTTCATCCCAAATCATCCGAGTGACTAATTCCCTCTTGGAGTTAACAGGGAGAGACACATTGGTCTGTTACATGGAGTTAGCAGGGATTATTTGGTTTATCACCATCAGCTTTCCTACACCCCAGAGCCAGTCTTATTCCCAACCAGATGTTCAGAGGTGGGCCCAGCATCTGGGCGGTGCTTCACCAGATCCTCTGAGTTTTCGCTGACAAATACCGCAAAAATACTTTTTATCTGTTTGACTTGTCACAAGTCCGCACAAAGCAGCCCCACAGGCTGGATTCTGTTACTTGGACTCCCACTTGACCATCTGTGGGTGGGTAGTCAGGGACTTTTTGGGTTTTGAGCCTCTCTCTGTTTGGGGAACTCATGTAATTGCCCATTTTGCTGACAATCAGAACTGCTCAACAAATTGCTGCTTTTTGGGAACCAATGCATAGATATTCTTCAGTAACATTAATGAGTTTACCTCTGTGCTTAGGAACAGATGAATCTTAAAATAATTAGTGTTAAGATGTTAGTATTAATATATGTAATATTTTAATATATCGTGATACAGGTATTAATGAGTAGATGATAATTTCTAGATAATTAGCATCAGGTTTCTTTGCTCAGTTGACGAGTGTACTGCTTCTGGAAGTTAGGTTTGATACAGTCTTGCAGGATCAAAACTTTCTTTTTTAAATTGTAATTACTATTGTTTTCAACATCCCAGTCTGAAGAGTACTGGACTGATTTCTCCTAGCCATAGCTGAAAGGTGTCCTGTGTCATTCCAAGGAAGGTTACTGGGTGAGTACAAACACGCCACATTTATTTAAATCTGTCATTTCCTTTCCCCATAGTTACTCCTAATTCAACACCATGAAGGATTTGCCTCCTTGATGATGTCAGGGAAAAGTCTGTGTTTAAACCTGCTCTGCCAACCCAGTGACATAACCCAAGCTCTCAGATATCTGTTTCCTTGCACACAGGTGTCATTTCTCTGGGTCTTTCCAGTTCTACTGCTAAACTGTATCCCATTTATTCTGGTTATCTAGAAATCCTCCCTTTCCCTCCAGCCCAGTCCACCTTTCATCCCAACCATCTGGAAGACTGCTGTTAGGCAATGCTATCTTAGTCTAATTTGCAAGAAATAATTGATTTATTACTGCTACATACCTTTCCTCATTTTCCTGGGCATGGCAGAAGTAACAGGCTGTTCTAGCCTTAAAGAACTTCATATAAATTGCATTCACACACAACATATCTCAGTGATAAGGGGACCTGAGCTCAAAGGAAGCCGCATCATATCTCAACTCTCTGGAGCTTTGAGAGGTTTATTTTAATAATATCCTGACTTTAGCATATACAATCCGTGGTCTTTGCCAAGCTTAAAACAACAGCCACAGGAGGATCCTGTCGTACGTTTTGCAACCGGTTCTCACATCAACAGAGTGCTGATCCTGCATGGAATTCATTCCACATTTTATTCATTATCTGAACGAGTTATCAAGACAGCTCTCTGCCTGGCTGGAGGTACCAACATAGTGCAGACAGATTTTTTCCCACAGAACTCTCCGAAGCGATACTGTCAGCATGGCTATATTTAATGGGCTCTACCCATGCAGTCAATCTCTCAGTGCAGAAGGAATAGTTTACAGTCTCTGAAACCCTACACTCCCCTCTGCCATGGAGCAGGAAAAAGTAACATCTACCGTCATTCCTTTTGCATGTCGCTGGATCCAGGGGGAAGGGAAAGCTAATAAGACAATGAGGACATTGAAAACAATATTTTAAGAGGCAGAGCAAGGCAAAAAGAAAAAAAAGAAAAAAGAAATCAGTAGTCAGCAGTCAGCATCTGCAAGCAATCTTTGACCACAGCTAAAGGCTGCCTTTAAATTCACATATGTCATGGCTTACTTACCTTTGCTTTAGGCTTAGTTTGGAAATAACCTGTGATCTTCTTTATATCATTGCTGTTGCTGAGTGAAGAGTTAGGACAAAGACTGTTGCATGCAGAGTGGTTTCCCCCAAGTTAAATGCCATTAGGCAGAAAATAACTGACATTTTGGGAAGATAACATAGGGCAGCATTATATGCCTCTGAGTTCTCCCTGCCGTAGCCCTGCAGCAGTGCCTGACAAAGCCCTGTGCCACACACAGCCAGGTAAAGGTCATTTGTCCAAAAGTGATTCCCATGAAGTAAAATTGCCTGTTTCTCACTTTTAAGGAAAGGTCTAGTTTGTGGATATGGCAGAGAAGTGTCGTTACGTGCTGATCAGGGGACTGGGGTAAGTGGCAGGGTAATGGTGTGACCTTCACTTCACATCTGAAATAAAAGCCTCTCGGGGTGTGGAAGAAGGGTCGGTGAGTGATGTCTGTGAAACTTGGGGCTGGGCTATGGGAAGGCTCCACTCTGTGCATGACATAAGCACCATGGGGGGGAAAACCATCATTTTAGTGAGGTTTGGCAGGATTCAGCATCAGGACTATGACGCCGAGGAAAAATAAAATGACCAGATGAGACAACACAGCTGGATGGCAGTGACAAGAGGGATGGAGAGCACTTTATCTGGGAATGAACAGTGGCACAGCCGTGTCAGGCAGCTCATCATGATTGGAAATGCAACGCAGTTGTGGCAGGGAGAAGGTCAGAAACTTATATAAGACATCTTCTGTCTCTCTGTGTCCAAAACGCTATTTCAGGGTCTTATTGTTAGAAGTGTTACTGAGTTGGGAAGTGTGGAGGTCTTGAAATGCAAACATTTGGAAGCTACCTTATAGCTCAAAGTTTTGGGATTGATGTTTATCACTTCTTACCGTGCTGTATGCAGTATGTGTGTAAAGCCCTTTTTCTACATCAATTTTAATTGCCCAGCTCAAGGTTTACCCTTCTACAAGGCACAGGTATAAAGTTGACTGCCCTTATGACACAGTTTAATTCTCCAGTTAGACAGGAAAAGATCCAGAGTCTTTTTGCCCACTGTGTCCTCCTCCTCCCCCCGTTATAAAAAAAATACCAAATGTGCAGGTTATAAATAACACAAGTTATCTAACATTTCACCATATAAGGAATGAGCAGAACTGGAAATGCTGATTTCTTTTTTGCCTTTAGCATTCAAATTAAATGGACAATGTGGCAAACTGAATATTCCCAGCAAAAATGGTTTATGGGTAGTTCTGGTGTTCTTGTGTCCTATTCCAGCTTAGTTGGCCCATTTGCTGATGTTTCAACAGCCAAGAACCAGAAGTTTGACATTATATTCCTGAAACATATTGGTCTCTGACCAATTTGAAAGCAAGGGAAACAGCATTCTCCTGCTCTTGTGTTACATCCCATGTAAGGGCAGGGAACACATAGGAAGGGACTCTTTGTAACAGCTATTGGGACATGTATGTACTTGCCAAAGACTGTCATGAGCTCAGTAACATCAACTTCATTGCTGTCTTTAGCCAGAGAACTGATATTTTGAGGGCAAGTACAGACAGTTAGATCTGTTGTCATATAGATTAATCCTGAGGTAAGAACTGAAGCTAATCTAGGGCTAAAATTGCATCTGAAGTAACTGGTTGGTTTACACCATTTTTTCCCCCCTTATTAAATAGTAGGTGTCCTTCCAGACCCCCTTTTCCCCACGAACAGGAGCTGATTTGGTTCTGGGAAGCAGTTCCCTTCCCCCTGTGCTTCTCCTCTGGAGCCTGCACTGGCCTCCACTTAATTCATATGGAATTAAAGAAGGGGATGGAGGTATGAAGCTGTTCTGAGCCTCTCTCTCTCTCATACAGGGAGATATCATCTACTGAAAAGCAGTTTTGTATCCCCTGGTAACACCAGGCTCAAGAAACATTTCACAAATAAAGAATCTGGCTACCTGGTTATTAACAGCTCAGTGCTTGCTTCCAGTTATCTCCTACCCTATTTGCTAACAACCAGGTATGAAAACATTTCTGCCAAAAAAATTAAAATAATGGGAAAATTCACTGATTTTGGAGACAAAGTGAGTTAAAGCAATGAACTGCAGTACATGTTTTTTTATGCATGTACAGCAGCATAAGGAAACTGTGGGAAGCTAATTTGCAAGCCTGTTTACTGAATACCTGGAACAACTCCCATTTCCCATTTAAATTAGCTACAGGAAGCCAAGTGTCTAATTTGCTCCTCCAGTACCTGCTTGTTCCACTCATTTATGTCCTTACCCTCGTGCATTTTAGTAGAGCATCTCTCCTGGCATTTCAGATGTTTATTGCTGCATCTATAGTCTGTGGTAGCCTCTCCTGGGAAAAATAAATGCAGCCTGCTGCAGGCCGGGCTGGCTGGCTCTGTACCTGCCTTGCACTTCATGGGCACAAACAGCTATTTGGAGTCAGGAGAACAGCAGGTCGGGGTTACAACATCCAAAAAATCCCTGGGCCAAAACCAGTATGCAGCTCTTGCAAAGGCAGACTGAGGAGCAGGCTCCTCTTTGTGGTCAGCGCTAAACCTGTTCCGTATCCGGAGAGGTCTCGCTACCCAGTGTTAAAGCAAACGATACCCCAGCAGTGTAATAGTGGTATTTAAAGTAATCCTTTCCACACACAACAGCATCTCAAAGCTGCTTTCCAACCTCCCCTGCTCAGAGCTAACCCAGGCTGTGAAGAAAGCTTCATGTGTCCGTCAGTTCTGTTGTCCCCTTGGAGAAGGAGGGGGGACGGCTTTGGCTGTGAGAATTGCTCATGGAAAACGTCCGGGGTTTAGTCCCTGTGCTCTGGTCTCCAGAGTCTGTGAGCTTGAAAGCTCAGCTGTGCGTCTCTAACCAATTATGGGCTGTGTTAGCATTGCAGCTTGCTTTTCCAGAGGCAAGCTTCTCACTGGAAAAATGTGAGAAGTGTCAATAGATACTGACAGTTTTGAGAGCACCAGGCCAAGGTTTTGCCTTGCCTATGGACACAGTTATATAATGGTTCTTCATCATCTGTGGACTTTTCTTAACCAAAAATTGATCTGGAATATGGAGGTAATACAGGCAGTGGAAGGTAAATGCCTCTTGTTTAGCAGCTGAATGCTTTTGTTTACTTGGAGTAAGATTGAACTTTAAGGTCCCTTCCAACCCAAACCATTCAATGATTCAATGGTTTTTAATGGCATAAAGCATTTTAAATGCCTTCTCCAACTGCTGGTCAGGTTCTTTCACCAGCCTGCCTCTCTGAGTAGAGGTTGACATTTCAATAGTACAGTAAATGCCAGTTCATCCCCTTACATTTTCCGCATTTGTTTGTTTGCTATTGACAAAGGAAGAAAATTCCTTTTTTTCTTTTCTCTCCTCTCCCTCCAGAGAGGTCAGGATTTATCCCTGAATGATTACATGATCTGTTTCATGCTAATTAAATAGAAGGCAAGTAAGAACTATCATTTCTGGAGTCCTTAAGCCCAGAGGTCTTATTTTACATTTCAGAAGGAAATTGAAAACATTATTCCTTAGAGAACTGAGATATAAAAACACTGGGAAATATTCATGTAAGCAGAGCACACAGAAATATCTTTCATTTATGTTCCCATTTGTTAAAACAAAACGGTACTTTTTTAAGCAAATGATGAAAACTGAATACTTTCTTCACAGTAGGAATATCACTGGTATCAGTCTTGTAGCCAGAATGACCATCTCCCCCCTGGCCCTGGAAAACATCCTTTATAGTACAGTGGAGACAGGGTTTGTCCCAGTAGGTGACTTGTCTTGCTAAAGCTGTTGTAATTTGCACTGTATTCTTCTTTAAAATATTCATTTAAAGAAGGGCTTGAAAAAAGAACTGTCATTCTCTGAGTATCAATGTTTGATTCACTGTTTTGACTCCTTTAAACACTTATCATTATGTCTTCCTCAAATGCCATACATAGTGAGTGAAATGCCTAACCTGTGGTTAAGAACAGCATATTTTTAAATCAATACTGAAGACTAGGTAGTTCTATGGAGTTCTAATAAAGAGAAACCAACCCAAACCCCCAAAAGCTAACAACCTGCAACCTGCAGCTGCTTCTTTTGCCTCCTCAGTGACTTAAGATTAATTTTACAGGCTTTATTACATTACATGATCTCACCCTTTTCTTTCTCCAGGTGGATGAAAACATGGTCATTGAAATGATATTCCCATGAAACCACTGAACTCAGTTTGGTGGAGGAAGAATGGGGCATAGGTGGTAAATGTTTCTAGGACTGAATCACCTAAATTAAATTATGGTTCCTATGGAACCTGTCTGGGGAGAACAATTTTAAAGCAAGGCTTATAGTAAGACAGGTAATCAGTGGAAGAAAACCTGGTGATCAATCAAAATAGTGCTGAAGAAGATGAATTATGGAGGGACTTTGTCTTTAATTGGCTTTGGATACATTTATAGGTAAAACCCTCCCCCCTTACCTAAGGTTTTACTTGACATA
Source organism: Corapipo altera (assembly GCF_003945725.1). NCBI lineage: Eukaryota > Metazoa > Chordata > Aves > Passeriformes > Pipridae > Corapipo > Corapipo altera. The sequence continues at coordinate 1,552,427 of NW_020884920.1, read as the reverse complement.
TATGAACAAGGGATTCAGTGGAAGGTGGATGGGGAAGGCAGCAGCAACCCATAAATGCTACACAAAATAGCCAAAGCCATTTATCTTAGTGACAGTCATTAAGGAAGACTGGTAAGTTCCTTTCTCCAGTGGATGGTCTGAGTGAGCTTTGGGATGTCGGTGCAGTAACCCATATCAGCCCTGCAGAGCAAACTGAGGGTGTTTTCAACAATAACACGGGGGCAAGTGAAGCCATTACTGCAATATTTCACAGAGTTTGGAAAACTAGACTGCATGAACATCCTTCCTGCAAATGTGGGAAACACTAGCTCTGCCATACTATCCTCCATTGCACCTTCCTGAAGGATTGGGAATGTACCTATCAAAATCCCTCCGATTTCATGGTTTTTCACTGGCTACTGATACCAATGAAGGGCTTCAGGAATCCTTCCATGCCCAAAGCAGCTGTTTTGCACCTGGTTTTATGGGAAACTGTGAAATGAGATTTTCTCAAGATTTTTGGGGGGTTGAGGGTGGGACCTAAAGAATTTAAAACAATTATATGAAGCTTCATTACTTACTGAAAATCATACATTCTGGAAGAATTTAGTATTAGAAATCTAATGAACTGTTAGGACCTCACATTTCATGTTTTCATCTTAAATCAATTTCTGATAAATATTTTCAATCATGAAGGCTGGCTATGGTGACTAATCTTGGAAAAGTATTTCATACCAAGAGAAAGCCACAAAAGATTTGGTTTCTGTACATAAACAACCCACAGAGAATAAGCATGATACTATAAACTGATTTTCAGTTATACAAAATACTGTGCTAAGGCTGCTGGAAATTTTTCCATCAAGATGGAAACTGTATTGTCAGTTGAACATTTTTATTAGTATTTGCTTTAGTTACATGTCCATTTTCAAGCAGAAAACTGATATTTTTTTGGCTGAAAGTTCTTCCCTCCTCCAGTTCCCAGTGCAAAAATGTCCAACCTTTTTCTACTAAACAGGTTTTTGGCTTTCAGGTTTCCAAGAAACAAGGCAAATATATCCACCGTATCCCTTGTCTAAGCCACTTGATTTTACTACAACACTGGGGAGGTTCACAGCTCAGTAGAACAACAGCGTGCAGTGTGTGCCAGCAGATATGCAGGAAAATCATGTCTCTGCCCCCACAGCTTGCAGTGTTCAGGGAAGAGAGGGAGAGGAAAGAGAAAGAGGAAAGATGTGCCTGAACAGAGATTTAACTGTATTTTACAAGCCCAGTCATTCTTTCCTTCCTAAGAGTTCCAGTGAGACCATATGCCTTGGGGTGAAATTTGGAAGAGGATGTTACGAGTGAGGTAGGAGGGAAGAATGATGGAAAAATAATAGTGGAAAGGAGAGAAGGAATGTGTGAAGTGGGAGAAAAATGATATAGAGAGGGAAGAGATCAGAAAAGGGGGGAAAAAACCCCCACAATAGAGGACAGTGGTGGTTGGTGGGGGACCTGAACAGATAGGAAGGAGCAGGACAGAGGGGATCTCACAGCCAGGATCACTGCAGGTGAGGAGAGCAAAGCCTGGAGTCTCAGAGGTGAGGAGGTGGCAGGGGCCCAGAGTGATGCCTCTCCCCGTGGCTGCTGCTCTTCTGTGTGTGGGTCACCCAGTTCTGTGCCCTGGCCAGGGTCCTCTAGGAGAGGAAGGTAAGAACTAGAAGCCTTTACAAGGGGGAATGGCTTTAAACTGTCAGAGGGCAGATTTAGATTAAATGTTAGGAAGAAATTCTTCCCTGTGAGGGTGGTGAGGCCCTGGCACAGACTGCCCAGAGAAGCTGTGACTGCCCCATCTCTGGAAGTGCTCATGGCCAACTTGGACAGGATTCTGAGCAACCTGGTCTAGTGGAAGGTGTCCTTGCTCATGGCAGTGGGGTTAAAACTAGATAATCTTTATGATCCCTTCCAGCCCAAACCATTCTGTGATTTTATGACTTCTCACCCTTCCCATCTGCTGCTGGGACAGTGTTGATCCCAGGGCTTTTGCCCCCGTGGCAGATCAGCGATGGGGTGGCTGGGAGCTCTCAGTGGGGAGCAGAGCACAGTGTGTAGTGTGATTAGAGTGGTGGCTGCAGAAAAAAGTATTTACCACAGTGGAAAAGGATACACACAGATGCATTTCATTCTTCTACTCTTAAATCGGTAACAGGCAGCACGGCTGAGCGAGCCAGGCGATCCTATTACATTTCAAAAGGTAGCCCTAAGAATTCATCTTCCCCACACTCTGTGCTCCCATATGTTGTGTGAAGGAGATGGCTTTACTGGAGCTACTATCTCCTGTTGGCACGATGGGTATATTCCAGGAAAGCTATTAAGTGAAACATCTAAGTCTGGTGCCGATGGTATTTTTTCCTCCCCCTGAGCAAACTTTCTTTCTTATCTCTGGCTGTCTCATGTATTAGCACACATGAAAATTTCACTGATACGAATTATATAAATCCACTGGAGAGGCTGCAGAACAGGGAGGCTCTATTGTAAAACCACAAAAAGCACCTCATGGATGAATGAATATAACAGAACAAGAGAAAATCATTAACAGTCCACAGGCCAGCTAAGTGTGCTGACCATAATTTATTCCTATTTGCTTAGGTTTCTCTTCTGATTCTGACTAGACATAAATTAGAAAACCTGTTCAACCATATCATGATCTCAGGGACAAGTGCACCTTAAAAACTGATGGCAAAAGTGCCTTCTTTTCAGCAATCCTCACAGCCTTCAGGAGGGTAACAGACATCTTTTGGTGAATTGCATCCAAGTAGTGTAAGATGTCACCACCTCCCTGGTAGCAGAAGATAACACTCAAGGTCAAGTAGTCCCCAAGCCTCCAGTGGCCTCTTTCATCACCTTGGTCTTCCATATATGGTTTGAACATGGTGGAGCAGTGGAGTGAGGAAGAAAAGACAGCGAGGGGAAGACCCTCACATTTCATGGAATATTCTGAGTTGAATGGGACCCACAAGGATCATGGAGTCCAACTCTTAAGTGGTGTTAATAGCACCATGCTCTAACCAACTGAGCTAATCTCAGTCATGGCAGCTCCTTGGGTGCTTTAGGTCTAGAGGTCAAGGCCCAAATCCCCTGCTGGCAGAGCACAGACAGTCTGAGAAGACCTGTCACAAAGGAAAGCCTCACCCCGGGCAGGTGTTTGAACAGGGTGCTCTGGTGCTCCCTGCATACCCAGCCTGCTGGAGGAAACAGAAATGCCAGGAATGTTCCTCGGAGCAGTGATGAGCAAAGTAGTGGAAACGTGTTTTTAAGCCATCTCCCTGAAACAGTTTATGGAGAAAGAAGTAGCCCTGGCTCTCTCCAGCACTACCTGGTAAGTTGTTGAATCTCTCCCTAACTGTCCCTAAGTCATGTTCACTCAAACGCCACTTAGAGACACCATTAAGGTCTGTTCCTCAATAAATGTTTCCCTCTTTGGGAGGAGACAGAGCCCACCCAAGTTTGACCAGACAGTGAAAATTTGCTTTGTGTTTGGCCATCTGAGTCAGGGACAAGAAAACAATCATTGTATGCATGAAAGTCCTTTCTATCTTGTGTATGGGGGTGGGGGGCCCTACCAGCATTTTGATGATCTTTTCTGTTTCCTTGCTGAAGTTCTCATCTCTGTGCCCTGCTCTATTGATAAGCTGGGGACACTTCTGAGAAGCCTCATATGGAGTCAGTCCCATTCACTTCCTGCAGCATGGCAAGGCACAAGGGAAGTCTTTGCAGAAGATCTCTTGCTCGCAGGGGATTTGAGATTTGGTTCCCAGTCTGGCTAAAACAACTAACACCAACAACTCTTCCACTAAAAGAGAGAGCAAAGGTGGCACTGGGGAAGAAGGTGCATTTCATATTCATGGTCATTCCCCATGCAGGAGGACAGCTCTGACATTTGAGTGATAACCGTGTTGTCAGTTCTGGGTCATGAAAATCAAAATGCAAATCTACTTTCTCTGAATGAAGAGTGCCTTCCCAGGGTTTTTTTTTATATTCACTGGATGCTTCAGTTAGTTGGGTAAGGCCACTGAGGAGAACCTGGCTGGTAGGTGAAGATACTGCCATAAAATCTTTTGAAATTAACAAGCCTATGGCATCTTCTAACTTTCTAACTGAGACTCCTTGATACCGACTGAAGGAAACAAGAGAGGAAGGACAGAAGTGAAATCTGAACTAAGTTACAGAAGGGTTGCATGGTCATCTTCCCCTTGACTGAGGATATGAGTTCCTATAAATGTATTTTTAGTTATGCAGGTGGCTAAGTCAGCCTCCTTCTCTATCAGCAAACCAATAACAAGAGAGGAACAGCCAACCTGAGATGTTTTCAGAGCCACCTTCTGAGACAGAAGGAGAGGATTCCCCACAGAGTGCAGGTCAACAGCTGCCTCTGCAGCTGAGGCAGGATGAGACCAAGGCAAGGAAATAAGAGATGCTGCTGAGACAAAACTCAGATGATGAGGTTGCTTTGGTGATAACTGGCATGTAGGGTCCTAATTGCTTTAGGTGCCTGATGACATGGTTTGGAGTGGCACAGGTAGTCATCAGCCTGGTTCTCACGGACTTTGAAGTCTGAGCCACGGCACAAACAGTTGGGCTGTTCTCAGCTGCTGATCGTCCTGTCAGCAAGGCAGTCCTGATTTCCAGCCCTCTTTTGAAAATAGGTCTTGAGATCTGAGATTAACATTTCCCAAGATATCTAAATAACTTAGGGGCCTATTATCTGGTATGAACATTTTTAAGCAACAATAGTTGTAGCTTGGATGATAGATTATTTTTAATAATTAAGAAATTACCTAAGTAAGTCCTCCAAAATGCTGTGCAGCTACATCTGCGTTTCCAAGGGGTTCTGCTTCTTTATCTTCTGTGTGGGATCTGTGATTCTCCATCCCCAGGGAACAGGCAACCACACATCTTTCTTGATCTACATGGATAAGGTCCCAAATTTTTCTCTCTTGAAGTATGGGATCATGGCAGAGAAGAAGCTGACAACCACTGGTCTATATTTATAATTTCCTATTTTGTGGCAATCCTGTTATCATTCTCCTACTATACTGCACTTTTAATCTTCCCAGGGGTCTAGTTCCTTTGAAATATTTTCTTGGGGTTTTTTTATGCTTCGCTTTTTTTTGTACTGAGATCATCTGATTGAAAGTAAACTTTTTTATTTTGTTTTATATAGCACTGGCATTTTTGAAGAAAGATATTGCTACATTTCCTAGGATTTTATTGTATTTAGGTCTAATTGCTCTTTATTTAAAATCCGTGGCTAAACTCCTGTTGACCCAATAAAAGCAAGTTCTATAAAGAAAAAATATATTTATAGGATTATGAAAAGAATGGCTTATTGCATAAGCTTTTCATGAAAGCAGTAATTAACCAATTGAACTGTGTTTGCATGGCCTATTTGTCTATCAGGTATTGTCAATGTTTCTATACATTTCATTTATTCATTTCTAATTCCCTGCTGAGCCAATAACATTTCCCAAAATACTTAGGCAGAGGGTGAATTCATGACTGCCCTACTAAATGGTAGCATGTCTATATTTTTGTGATCCAGTCACAGCAGGAAGGTTAGCAACATTTGAAAAAAAAATAAAAAATAAAAAATGCTACAACCTATGTAATTGTTCTGCAATATCTGGGGCAGGGAGTGCAAATCACATGTTGCAGAAACCTCTCCTGGGAGAAGCAGGTGGAGAAGCAGGAATCCAAAGAGCAGCAGTGCTGTGCTGTGCTGATAATGACAATCGCTGAGAGCACCTCTGACATCACCAGTTGCTCCCAAGCACGTGGTTAATAAATATCCATGGTGGAATTATTGCTGAGTCACTGTAGGAATCTGAGTCCCCTTTGGTCTCACCAGGGCAAGCGGGAGCTGATCTCTGCCATGCAGATGTTGGTCTAAACAAGTCTACCATTAAGCAGCTTGCCACAAATGAGTTCACGGTGGAAGGGCACTTGGGGACAAATTCTGGCTTCAGTGACTGTGTCAGACATTAACTGTGTGGCTGTAGGTGCAGCCAGCTGGTTTGCTACCTGGTAACCAGAGTGGGATTAGAGGTAGTTAAAAAAAAACAACTTTGGAAAATGTCTAGAGGGGCAATAAGTATCAATTTTCCATTACAGAATAATTAGTTAGGACACTATGATAAATTCTTTCTCTCTCCCACTTTACTTGTCATTCAGGCTTGTTATTAGGGTGAAGAGCTGTCACCTTCAAGGCAAGGTGGGTCCCTGCCTTTTGTGCCTGGTTTCTGTGAGCTGCCCCGACACAAGTAGTTAATAGTGAGACCAGTGAGCAGACTTCAAATGGTTGCAGACCAAAATACATCCCTTGCATCAGAGATCCTGTGTTGCAAAGGGGATACCACATTGCTCAATGTCCTCAGTGACTGTCAGCTTTTAGAAAGCTGGAGCAATAATCTGTTTGGAGGCCTGGGCTCACAGCTGGACTGAGCTCTGATTTACCCTTCCCATGTGTGGGGATAGGTCTGCCTGTGTCTTTTGTTCTAAATTTCCATTTTTCTCCGGTAATGTCAGCTACATTTGGATTGCCAGGACACAACATGATAGTGTAGCCCTAAGGACAGAGCTGCCTCTGACTCAGGGCCGAACATTTCTGCTTTTATTTTATTTCATCCAGGAATGATGCTGTAGGAAAGTAACATTAAGCAAAGTCATGCCACTGGTTCACTGCATTCTCAGTAAGTCCTGGGCTTTGTCAATTCCTCATGGAGGTGCTCACACACAGGACCATTAAGTTTCGAGATGCCAACACTGAATTTTTTCCCAAGCATCTGTAGATAGACCATCCTTTTGTTCTCCTCCCTTCTCCCACCCATCACCATTCCTTAAGCCTCCAGAGAAATGATTCAGTGAAAGTTTGCATGGAAAACAAGGAAGGAGCTGTAGACACTGCTTTCACCTGCTGTGTTATGCACAATAGCTGGACGCTGAAAAGACCCTTTTCATTCTTCTAGGAGGAGAGTCTCATGTGAGCTCTCAAAATAGGGCTTTAGCAAGCCAGAGCTGAATTTCATCCAGCCCCATTCTCTGCTGGAGAAGGAAAAACTTGATATTATTAACGTAAGAGGTGAGGTTAGCTCAGGAATCTGTGCCAGAAGAGGCTGAAATCCCTGCTGTACGCTTTGGAGAGCTGGAGTGTGATGGTTACAGGATGGGGTAGGTGCCCAGTTCTGTGGAGTTTCAGCTGGAACCGGATGGCTGATGTGCCCTTGAAAATCCCAGCCTGCAATTCCTCCCCACTGCAGTTACAACAGCACAAAGACAATGTGGTAATGTCTGCTGCGTTACAGAATCTCTTTATCTGGGAAAAAAACCGTCCTGTCAGACTAATCAGAGAATTAGCAGTATTACAAAAGTGCTCCTCACAAATGCTAAAATGCAGACATGACTCAGATTAATTTTCAGATCAGGAAACTTATCTTTCTAGTGTGCAGCACTGGCCTGTGTGAGAGGATTCTGGCTTTAATACGGATTTGTTTGGTGGCACTTGGCAGAGAAACAGAGAGCTTTTTTTTTTTTTTAAAATTATTATTATTTCAAAATCTACTGGAAAGGATTTAGCAGCCTTTTGGAAACATTACATTTTCTCTATTTTGGGGAGATTTTTGACCTTTCCTAAAGACTTTAATTGTCCATGATTGTCACATCTGATTTCTTTAAATACCCATAAGAGGAAAAACTCACAAAGCAAATGAAAGGTTAGTGAACTTTGCTTTATTTTGCTCACAATGCGAACTTTCAAACGATTGGAAAATAATTTCCTTCTATTTTGAATGATACAAGTTAAAGATAGGAATGACCTATTAGATCACTGCGAGCATTTCCTTGACAATGTGGTTCTGTTTCATTAACTGGAAGAGAGGAACACAAATTTCTAAAATCAGGGGCCAACAGTGGCGTGTGGAGACCCTCATCGTGAGGAAGACCTGAGCCAACTCAGCAGGGACCGGATGCCTTCACCACCCGGCTTCTGTTTGGTGGCCTTATGAAATGAATGAGTTGCGTCTGTCCGATGTGGAGTGTCCGGGGATGAATAGCACAAAAAGCACAACTATGACTGCTCCATTTATTGGCCGTTTTGGCAGCATGGCTGAATAGCAAATGGATGTGGAAAACTGCTCAGAAACTCCCAAACAGGGACCCAGCTATGTGGAGGAACCTGCACTTCCTTCAACCTTTGACATTTTATTATTAACTACTAATTTTTCAATCCATAGACAATTGAAGGGCATGAAGAGAGGCAGCTTAGAACAACAATCATCTTGTTGGTTAAAAGCACCAGTCTGTGCTCCGGTGGTCACATGACAAAATTTGTTTTCCACAATGTTTCCTGGGCACTGCTTAACTGCAGGGTAAGTTTTTATTGGGTTCTTTTTTTTTCCTTTCTTTCCTTAAACCAGTATTACAGTGGTCGAATGTATTTCAGATGGCAGGAAAAGACTTGTCCTTGTCTGGTTTGGAAGTAATCATGGAAAAGTCTCTGAGTATATCTCAAATGGAACAAATTGTTTGGATCTCCTGCCCGCTGGCTCTGCAGTAGCTCCTTGGGACAATCTTATTCAGTTCGAGGATTTTCCATGGCCAGTCTGCCCTGGAGTTTAAAGGTCCTTGAGCAGTGTCAGAGGGTTTTTCTTTCAGAGGGTGACAGACACAATTACTGCTGTTCCAGTTGAAATTTATCCTGAGCCTTCATGGCACTTTATTGACTTTGGCTGAGGCTGGCTCAGAGCTCCTGTGCAGCAGGATGATGGATAAGGCACATATTGCAGGCTGTCAGTCCTGTGCACTCCTGAAGCTACAATGGCACCTCCCAGTAAGCTGAGAGCTGGGTATTCAAACACTATGATCTTCAGAAAGCTGATCTGTACCCCACCAGCAGGGACCTACTTCTTCTCATGGATCCACAATAAAATCCTCCTTCTTTTAGGAGATAGGAGACAAGTTGGATACTGTCTCAAGTGTGCTAAGGGCAGGGAGAATTTAGTGGGAGCCAAACTGTCATAATGTCCTGGCTACAGCCAAAGGCAAGAGTTGTAGAAGCAGCTGTTTCCTTATCAGAGACTTGAGTGTGATATGCAGAGTTTGGATATGTAATACAGCTGTAGAGGTTTGCATCTGGAATGGAGTCAGATCTAAAGAGACTGAGGTTGTTCGGGCATCATTTTTTCCCTGGGAACGTCCTGTCATGTTAAATCCAGACCTGTGATCCACACTGCATCTGCAAGAACTGTGGAGTGAAATGGAAAAGAGGAGAAAGTCTACTGATGCATGGGCAAAGAGGAGGGTGGTTGTCCAACTGCAGGGCAGTGTCCCCATTCAAGTGACCCACCAGACAGGACACGGACATGCTGGCTCCACACATCCCTCACATGGCCCCTGCCATGGGGCTTTCTCTTTTTAAAAGTGCTCTTTCCTTCGTGTCTCTCACTTTGGTCATCTAAGTGGGGCAGTTCCCTGTGCTGTAGAAGATGCAGCTGGTGTAGAGCTTTTGCATGTCCCAGGTTCTCCTTCACAGAGGCCAAATCCAGGTCACAGTTGAAAGATGAAAGAGATCCACATTTGCTGAGCCCTGTGAGAACTACAAAGCTACAGGAATTGAGAAACACAGTGCTGGGAAGTCCAGCCTCCTGCTCCCTCAGGTCTCAGACCCAATAATTCCCCACTGATTTTAGAAATTAATTTATCTCTGTCCCCTCTCTCTCTGTCTCTCTGGAGGGTGGCACCAGAGAAATACACACAGATGCTGTTACAAGGCAGGGAGCTGAGTCCCTCTGAAGCTCCATGTCTTGTGGGGTGTCAGTCCAGATTTGTCCTGAGGCTGGGAAGACAAGTCCACGCGTTACCTGGTGCACCTGACAGCCTTGTTGTGGGGTAAATGCCACACAGATGAAGATTTATTTCCATTTGTGTAATGCCTCCTTAAAATACTGAGATGGAAGAAACAAACAGAATGGCAGAACAAGCCCTGTTAATCTGTGTGTGCCCGTTTATGTGCCTGAATAGAAGTGCCCAGCGACTTTTGAGATGCCTTTGAAAACTTTGGCCAAACTCTTTCCTTATAAAGAACTCAGTTGGACTTGGTTTTCCCAGCATGGTCTCAGCTGCAGAGCATTTAATTCTTTTGAAATAGGTAGACTTTGTTTAGTCCTTCTGTATTTCTGGAATTTTGTATATCCTGGAGAAACCCCTTTATTTCCTAGGTTTTGAGAACATTATTCTCTAGTAGATTTGAACTATATTTGTCTCATCATTTATATTTTCTCCTTGTTATTCTTTGCCCCGACATAAATTGCTTTGGGGTGGATTGGCCCTTTGAGCTCTCTTGCTTTCCCTCTGTTTTCCAGTATTTCTTTCGAAATGATATACAAGAACACACATTTCACCTTGGCATTTGGCAGACCCTTCCCCTCTTATCTTGTATTCATGAGCTTTTTGAAATGTCCTGCAGTAGCCTTGCCTGACTGCTGGGTGTCTAAGGCTTTTAATAGTTCTGCTAAGTTTAATTGTACTTGATTTTGCTGCTTCGTTTTTATACGCATGCCAGACAGCTCATCCCCTCAAGAATGTCCTGAAGGCATCCTCTGCCATAATAAATAACAGAAGTGATAGTTAAAGTATACATATATAAATAAAGTTTTCTCTAGTGTGTGAGTTTGCCTGGCAAATATGAAAATATGACTGAGGGCCTGCACCTCTGCATTCAAATCCTCGCTGTACAGTGAAATGAACTGTAATGTGCTACAGCGATTTTCTTTGATAATGTCTGGTTTATAATTTACTTTTGGCTGAAGCAATCAGTGAGGGAAATCCATTTGAATAGCTTTGTAAGAACGCTTTCTTTTTCTGGTGCTGCAGGCTGCAACTTTCACACTCTGAGACTAAATCCCTTTCGCATCGTCCAGGTCCTGGGGAGAGACATTTATTTAAAAGTAGCTGAAATGAAGCACAGAAACAAACTGTAAGTGATTTTTGGCATTACAAGTGCAGTGACTGTAAAGCAGTGGCTCGGCTCCATACTTTAATAGGCTTTAACGTATCAATTATAGTGCTGAGTAGTAATTAGGGCAATACAGCAAAATGCAGAGTGACCTCTAAACTGTTCCAAAGTTGTGGGAACTGGTGGGAAGGGGGATTTGGGAGCAGACTGAATTCTGGTAATCATACCACAGGGTACAAAAGAGAAAATGTGACTATTAATAGTTGAATTTAGTTTCAGCAACTCAGGCAAGCCTTGTGGGAAGAAGGTGAATCTTCCCAAAGCATGAAGGTAAGTAAATGGGCTGAGTAGTGGATAACACTTCTGGGACCACAAGCAGCAGTGTGCTGGTCCTGCCAGCCTGCCCACTCCATCACATGAAATGTGTCTAAAAGCCCTGCACCACTCAACTCTGCTCAGCTGCTCAGGAGCCTCTTGGGAGGAGGGTGAAAGCTGAGAGCTGGGGAATTCTGCTTCTCATTTCAGCATGGCCTAACGACACCCCCAAAAATTCCATGGTACAAAGGGATGCTGGGCCTCCAGATAGGCTCCTTCCACCCTGCACTCAGCTGGTGAAAATGCACTCATCCTGGCTTAGAGAGGGTAATCCAAAAATTTTGGAGGACAGAGGCGCTGCACCCCCTTCATGATAATAATAATAATGTTAAGAGTGATACAAACCACAAAATTACAAGTTTTCTTCTCTTAATGGTTGTTTTCTGCTCAAATTGCCCTGGAGACAGAGTGAAATGTCCGGTGGTACTGTGTATGTTTAGTTGTAGGGATGGCAACCTATATCCATGTGTGCCCTGAAAGAGGCAAGACCCAAACTCTTGTTTTCAGGGTGGAATCAGAGCCCTGAAACACTTCTCCAATGTTTGTAGCCAGTGATCAGTTCTAAGCTAAAGAAATATTTATTTTAAAGCGTAAACTGAGCAGTGTGATTTTTTTTTTTTGCCCAGGATATTCCTCTTGATGTTACTATTTTGATATGCCTAAGTTCATTGATATAAATAGGGTGCAGTTGTCATCACATTTAACTATAAAAAGCCCTCCTCAGCTGACAGCATAGGTATCATAAAGTCACATCACCCCCTACTAAGCAATTTTCACTAGAGCCATATGCAAGCCTCTGAATGACAATCCTGCCTTTCTGGCCTTGGCTGGCATATAATTTAGGAGCAAGGGAAGAAGCAAAGATTTGTAGGCTTGACACAGAGCACCAATGAATCATATACTTGAAAACTTTATCCACCATAGCTGAAAACAAAAATCACATACAAGCCAAAAATGCAAAGTGGGCCCCCTGGATGTTACATGGCTTGGCTCACCTCCAGGAGGCTTCAGCAATCTTCTAGCATGGTTGGAAAAGTGCCAACAAGTGTCCTTCATGAGGGTGGAGGGAATGAAACGCTCACAAGAGCTAATTTCTTCATGTGAGATCTCACAGAGAGAAGTGGCTGTACTATCCTCGTGAAAAGCGAGATGAAAGTTTATCCCATTTTAGGACTCGGTCTTGTCTGTCCAGCAAAGTACTTATATGGGCCCCATACTGTCCTGCCTGAGCCAGTCGTGGTCTTTAACACATTCATTTTTGTGGGTAGGAAGGGGTGATATTTGTGCTTCAGCTGGTGAAGGCATGAATGGGAATGCAGTGTTACACTCCACACCGAGAGAATGGAAATTAGCATTGCTTGTCTCAGCAGCAGAGCAAGTCAGGAGGAGCTTTACTTGAGTGTATCTGAGCATAAAAAAAGTAAAGGAGAGGAGAGTCAGTCTGAGCGAAGGTAGGGAGAACTGCCAAGACTCAACTGGATAAGTAACACGTAGTAAAGGCTTAGAGTCACCTTGCCAGACAAATATTTGCCTTTCACTTTGAATGAAGACCAAATCATGTTCTAACTAGTAGGACCAAGAAATTCCACACATTTTAGTAAGTTGAGTGTCCTGCAGGAACTCCCATGGTAAGTGTATGAGGGCAGACTTTGGGGCTTTGCTGGACAGACAGGAGGAAAAAAAATAACTCAGGAAGATATTTCAGTGTAGGAAAAAGATCAGAGGGAAAGCTGGGAAGTGAGTGGAAAAAAGCTTTGTAAATGAGTGTGGCTAAATACACCACTGTACTCGGTGGATAGACTTCATATTTAGCAATGGTCAGAGGGGTGGAATCCAGGACCTGAAGAGGTCAAAATCTCTGGAGAAACACTGGAGACAAACTGTCTCCTCCCTAAATCAGATTATCTCTGATAAGTATATTATGGTAAGAATTAAAATCCAGAGTAAAGACCACTGGACATTTCCAGTAATTTTTAACAACCACGTAGGCTTCCTTCTCCTGTTCAGTGAACCAAATGCAGAAGATGATGACAGACAAAGGACAGCAGTAGAATTGTTCTTTTTGTGACAGATGTGACCTTGGTGTCATTATTTAAGGACTAGGCTTACAGGCAAGACTCATTGTTCTCAGGCCATTTGCTCTGTCTGCTGTAATAGCCTAAGTTGTAATAGTTGGAAAAAACTGATTTTATCAACTGTTACTAGGTTGTTACTAGGTGAGTAGCTCTGGTTGGACTTACATGCATCTAACTCAGTTTTAATGAAAATACAAAAAATAAGGGAGGAAGGCTGAGATGGACCAGCTACTTGATCACTGGGCTATGCAAGAGCAGAATTCAGACATTGGTGTGATCCCTGTTAGTGTAGACTACTCCTCTAGTATTTTTTTTTTTAAACTTTAAAATGAGCCAGAAATGACACCTTCACAATTTCCCTAGGGAAACCTGGGATCCAGAGCTCTTTGCGTTCAGTAGGAATCTTTCCACTGACTTTGATGTCCTTTGGACTAGACCTTATATTTCCATGGTATTTCTGGGATGTGTGTCTGAAATTCACTTGCTTTTCCTCAAGCTTTCTCATGCATCATTCTGGCCAGGACAGTTACTGCCATAAATACAGCCTGGTGCACAGTTAAGAGTTCTTCAGTTTTTAGTCAGGAGCAAAGACTGTCTGATAGTCTGTCTAATTTTCCTTTCCAGCTTCATCCCATTACAGCTCCCTATATCCCCTTGGGCCGCTGTGACTCCTCTCCATTCTAGCACCTGTGCAGTCATGTTTTGTGACCTTGTATCATGTATGTAAACATGAAAAACTTAATTAAAATGAACAAATATATCAAATTGTTTCACAATATACAATCTAAGTACTCATGTACCCTTCAAAGGCATATCCAAACCACCGGAATAACGCACTGTTTAGCAACTATTAATTAAATGATGTTTATACAGTGCTTTGAACATGTAAAGTGATGAGAGTTTCCAAGCATATCACAAACATCGTTATCACTGTTATACAAAAGTCAGGAATGTGCCGAATTTCTGTGAATCCCTCCCAATTACCAAAGATTTTGTGAGCTGGAGAGAATCAGCCATGGCAAACTAACAGATAGCCTTTCTTCCAGCTGGGCTGTCCTTTTGTCTCCAGAAAATGGTAAAAAGTGTAACTTCTTTTACCCATCTTGTTTATTTAAGCCCATTTGTCAAAGCCTACCACAGAATGGTTATTGTAGCTTGCAGAAATCCTTCCGGGTCAGAAAGTCCTTTGGAAATCTCAGATCCAACTGCTCTCCCTTCCCATTCCCCCCTTTTAAGTCCTGAAAGTCTGTCAAAGTCTGGGCTGAATTCCTGAAACCAGTTGGAGTGTAGCTCTTCTTTTGTTCCCCGCTGCCAACCGCAGAAAGCTGCGTTCACCGGGTTTTGTAGTCACCAGCTTTAAAATCCCTAAGTGCCACAGCTTCCTTTGAATGGCCAGATGCAAAGCAACACTTTAAACCTAGGAATGACTTTACAGAGCTTTTCATTTGCCGTGTTGGATGGACTGCTGTGCTGTCTCTGATTTCAGGGAGGAATGCCTTAAGCAGCCTGTCTGTTTCTTCAGACTATGAGAGGTAAGGCTAAAACTTGCAAAATAACATCCAGAAAGCCCAGATCATTCTCTAATATAGAAACACTACGTTCATCCTTGAGGTTTGAAGGCTAAAATATAGTTCTATCCGTTTAATTAATTCAGCTTAAAGGGATGTCTTCCGTTTTTAAGTTATGAACATTTAAACATGGTTTAAATGGAGAACTGCTTCAAGTGCTGTAGGGCTACTGAGTTTTACTGCACTTGAAGGTAGTAGATGTTTGGTTAATTTTTGTCCTCTTACTATTCACCAGTGAATTAAATTACTGTTCTGCTCATGGATAGAAGTACAATCCGGTTCATTAATCATTTTGAGATTTTTAAACCTGCACTAGTCTGTTACGACTTGTTCTTCATAAGGCTGAAAAATATTTCTTTCATCAGAATGGCTTAATGCCTATAAACATGTTCTAATTATGTTTTCTTGGAATTAATCAAGTTCATTATGTTAAGTTTGGGATCTACATCTGAAGTGAATCTGAATTGTGAGTGTCTGCCACATTCCCTTCGGACCTTAGTGATAAAAATATTGGTGTGGGATTTTCAGAAGTACTTGCTTTTGGCCTAATCCTTTTCCTCTCAAAGTCAATTGAGTTTTACCCTTCCTTCTGCAGTGTGGATTTTGGTCAAATATGAGCACTTCTCAAAACCTTATAGTTTTGCAAATTTTTCAAACCATTTAAGACAAAAAGTCTACACAAGCTGTCATTTAGAATGAACTATAGTTATCCCTGCTTGGTTGGTGTTTGTTTCTTTTCCCTAAAGTGGAGGCTTAGCAAACATTTGAGATGAGAAGTGATTAAGCTTCAGTGTAGTCTGCTATCAGAGATTTGGGGGTTTTAGATGAGAAAAATCTGTCAGATACCTAGAGAATCCCTTCCAGACTCAAAAAGTCAATGGGCTTATACAAAGAAGCCTCACTTGCATAGAAACTAAGACAATCTTTTTGATTAAAAGCCCTCTGAGAGGGTGATCTTTATCTCATTAGTTCAACCACAGTTGTTTCCATTACAGCTTATTCACAAGGACCAGATCTTGAGGTCCTTCACTCAGAGTTTGGTCAGGTCAAAGAAAGCTTTTTCCTGAGTAATGGCGTCAGGATATGGCCATTCACAGGTTCCTGATCTTCCTATTGAGGGTAAATGAAATCCTACTTCAATGTTAAGGATTGCCCAAAAGGGAAGGGTTGAAAATGAAGGGAGAAACTCTAGGCCCACCAACCCATCATCAGTGTTGTCAAATTCCATATTTTAGCAAGCACAGCTTTATTACATGGTCAGGCAATGTCCAGAAACACACCACCCACCAATTCAAAAGTTTCTTACCCTTGGTTCTATTTGGTTCAAGTGCTATGGAGTCAGCAGTGGAAATGATGCAAGGGGGTGCAATTCTGAGAAGTCAAGGAGCCAAAAAAGTTAATTTCCCACAGACAGTTGTGCCTATCAACATTTATGAATCTTGATAATTGCATTCCAGTAGCTCTGAGGGCCCCTCACTGAGATCAGTGCCTGCCACTGTAGCAGGTACATGGGATGGGTTTCCTCTCCCTTTGCTGTCTCAGAATTGGCTGTCTGGTTGCAGGTGGGTGTTTCGGCTCCAATTGTAACCTGTGGAGTTATACCTGCTTCCAGAAGCCAACTCACCATATCAGACCCATAACTGAGGTGTGATGAATCACCCTCTGGCTGTTCTTACCTCTCTCGATTGATGACAGGAAAAGCCCAGATGGGTAGGCAACTCTGTGTTAAGAAGCTGAAATTGGATGAGATGGATCCCACCCAGGTTGCTCACACATCTCTAATTGCAGTGTCAAAAGATCTTGCATATACTTAAGAATATATATATTTAAAATAGCCAGCTCAGGCACAGGGTGGGCAACGGGATGTGGAAGGCAGGTTTTGGGACCTGGCCTGAATTGAGCAGATGTTGTTGTAGACCACACTGGGAATGTCCAACTGACCTTCCTCAAAGTCAACATGACCATGTCACCATAAAGCTGTGCAGCTTGTGGAGCTGTGGGGGCTCCAGGGGGGAGTAGGACAGCAAAGGGTGAGGGAAGGAGTAAAAAACTCACATATGTGGACGTGACAGTGGCAGCAGTTCCAAATCTCTTGGCTTTGCCTGACAGTGTCAAGACAGTTGCAACCACACCTAAGAACTCCCAGGACGAAAACTCTTGTCTTGATCTTCCCAACGCCAGCTTCTAAGTGGCTTGGCTGCAAACAGGTTCTGTAGCTGATGCATAATTAAAAAGCCATTTTCATTCATTTCACTGGCAGTGCCCAGATCTCTCCAATGTCCATTTGTTACAGACTATCACCGATAGACCATTAGACTTGGCCCTGGGCTGTACTTCTGTGCCTGGCTTTTGATTAAGCACATGTGTTTTGCCTGTCAATAATTACAAGGAATTGAGTCCTGGCTCTTTTATTCTGGGAACTGCCCTGCTGCTGGAAAAAATCTAACAGAACCGTGCTGGTGCAGGGTGTTCAAGACTGTGACACTGCTTGGCATGAGAGATAGCTACTTCTGACAAGCTGAATGCTAATTTTTATTGAAGGTAACAGTACAATGGGAAATTAGTCTCTACACTTCACTTAGGTAAGAAATTAGGAAGAAAGCCACCAGCAATCGCTGTTTCAACATTATAAACTTTGCTTTACAACATGCTGCTGAACCAGAGGAAGCCCTTTGATTATTAGAAATCCATGTGGATTGCTGATCACTGGGGAAAATATGTTATTTTTTCCCTCCACGCAGAGACAAATACACATTTCTTTGTGGGGAGCTGAAGCAGTAATTATCTTAGCCATTGCAATGCGGCAGTGCAGTAAGCCTGGGCCAGTGATCCAAGATTTTAATCAATCAGTGGAAATACCTTCTACGGAAGGAAAGAAGTTTAAAGGAGCAGAAGACACCGTGGAGCTTGACAGCTGTACCTGACCCCAAGTCCTTTGGAATCAGTGACCATGGGTTGACCTGTGTGTTGCTGTGTGTGGCTGCTCAGTGCAGCTCCAGCACCCGGGTTTTTGCTTGGGTGCCCAACAAAACCCAGGAATACTTATCCAAATTCTGCCAGTCTAAGGCCTAAACATTTATTTTACTTTGCACTTTGATAATTTATAATGTATATTCATATCTCGTCTGGCAGGTGTCCAGATACATGAGATGAGCTTAGAAAATGCAGAAAATAAATACAGGGTGCAAAATATGGGACTTATTTTACTTCAGCTTCTGGCTTGTTAAAAACATTGCTCAGGTTTTCCTTCATAGGCACGAGGAGTTAAAAACTTACAATTTCTTCTATTTTAAGGAAAAGCTCTGAACCTCATGCAGACACTTGTCTCCAGGGAGACCATTTAAGAAAAACAAAATACCAAGAAATGAGGGACAATTCAAAAGAGTTAGAAGCAATGCATTAGTGTTAGAAATATTGATTGGTTTTTTTGGAATTTAATTTTCTGCTCAGCACTCCAAAGGCCTTAGGTACTGAAAGGTGCTCTATTACTCATTTTATCTATAAAGCTCTCCCCCTTACCACATCCTGTAAAAGCACTCAGGGTGTTGTATGGTAATTAAAAGGTGATATTAATATTTCCTGACATGCACTATAAAACATCTTCAATCAGCTTCCTGTAAGTATCACATACATAAGGAAAGAAAAGGAATATAGCATAAACACAGAAAGAAAATGATTGTGAAGGTGGTTCTGTATCAGACTTTGCAAAGATTCCTCTGACTTTCTGCTTGAGTGTCCTTTTTTTCCCCACAAAAAGTAGTAAATCATCTTGGTTTCCCTGTCTGCTCTGTCTCTTGGACCAAGACAGCTAAAATCCCCAGATACTGATGTTTTTCAGGCTTGTTTCCCATTTGGAGCCTTGTGGGCAAATTACTCTGTCATACAAAGATTTTCTGTAAGAAAATAGAGGAATTTATTCCTCAGAGTTCAGATTTCTCCAGCCTTTGTGCTGTCCCAACCAGCGGCACCAGAGACACCTGATTTGAAGTGCTGTGGTAAATTTTTGTGCTTCTTGTTGTGATGTTTTGTAATGTGGGCTGTAGGCAAGGTGACCTGCCAGATGTTTGCATCACTTGTCCTTCCTGCAAAAGAGAGAGAGAGAGAGATGTCTCTCAGAGCAGTGCTTTATATGGAGAGTATGGTTATAAAATAAGGTCCCAAACTCAAACTGCTAAAACATCCATTCTCGTGGAAAGCTCCTAATGTTGTGTAGTGCAATTGAAAGGTTTGTTTTTGGTTTTTTTGCCGTGGGATTTGAATTTCTGCATTTAATTTGGGTTTTCTGCTTGTCTTGTTGCCCCTTCGAAATTTTTCTCCCTACACTGAGTTTGGTATCTGCAACCTCCTTTCCCCAAGCCCCTTCCACGTGACCTGCATGACATCTGTCTGTCAGCAATTTGTAGGCAGAATGATGCCAACATTAGTAAAATAACCGCTAGGAAAGACATTTCAGCTTAACAGACCCAGGACAGGTTTGGGCACAGATAGAGGTGTATGAAAACCTGAACCACACATAAAAATACAGACCCACCCTGAGCTGATGTTTCTGCCTCATACTTCAGGACATCATTAAGATCTCACTTTTATCAACATGAAGAGGAACAGGGTACTTAGAAAGTGTGGGATATAATTCAGAGTATTTTATAGACATGGATGTTGTCTCACTGTGCTAACTTTACAACATCAAGCCAATTTCTTCTAATGCAGTGCAACCAACACTCATTTATTGCAGGAGAAGCTTGCTTTAAATTTAAATTCGGGGGTTTATTTAAGTGCTGAAACTGTTACAGGATTTTTTACATACCAAAGTTCAAAAGAACAGCCATAGGGATGGACACACACATCAGTTCAGTGTGAATGTGGCAGTCATTGGCACAAAAAGCTTCAGAGTGATGTGAGGGATACAAACAGGGGCTACTGTGAGGTTACTTGCACTCCCTCATCATTTTCTTGTGGGTTGCATCTTGATTTTTAGCCATTAGAAACTGATTCAAGCCCTAAAGAAGGATGCTGAGTAATCACACCATGATTTTCCCTCTTAGTATTATTTTTGTCACTCTCTGGATATCCTCAGAAATATTCAGCCTCTTTTTTTGATACTGTTAAGCCCTCTGTGACTTCCTGTGGTGGTGACGTCCATAAATTCATTGCACCTGGATTTAAGCTATGTTCCTTTTTATTGTTTTTGGTTTTGTTGCTTTTCCATTGCATTGAATGTCACCTTGTTCTTCTGTGGCAGCAGCACCTGCTCTGGGAATTTCACAGATATCAGAGATACCCGTTAAGGGCTCTTTCTAATCCTTCCAGTCTCTTTTATTCATCTGGGAGTTTCAGCCACCCCTTGAACATTGTCTTCCCTCCCTCCACCCTTCCCCAAAACCCTCTTTCTTCCAAGCTCAATGCTGTGCATTAGTTTCTGCTCTGCCATGCTTTGTTGTGTCAAGCCCAACTCCATGCCCAGCAGTTCAGCAAAGCACTTTAGGCCCATGGTAATCTTTAAACTCAGAACATGCTGAAGAGCTCCACTTAACAGAGATCAGATCATTCATGTGCTTAAAGATAAGCATTTGCCTAAGTACTTTGCTGAATTCAGGCCTAAACACACACATTAGATTCATCACCTAGGACCCTTGACAAATTTTACCACAAAGGTGCCTATCTCTCTCCATTGACTATAAAGGGAGTCTAGATGACTAGTTTAAACTAGATAGCTAATCTTTAGACAGCTAAAATTAGGTGAGAGGGATCCCACCCTCTGTATCTATCAATGGTGTCAGGCACTGATCTCTGTTGGGGGCCCTCTGTACTCCTGTGAGGCAATTAAAGAGAACCAAAAATGGTGATGGGCTCCAAAGCTGGTGAGGAGGGAATTTCTGGCTCCCTCCCTCCAGCAGAACAGCACCCAGGTGCAGTAGGTCAGGAAGTTAATGGTTTATTTCATTCTCAGACCTGAATTCTGCCCTGCAACAACACTGGGCAGTTCTTAAATGATCCCTTGGCAAAGATGAGATTTTGAAGTCCATGTGCTTTAAAGTGAGCCACGTGGCTGCCCTGCTGAAAAATTCCTCAGAAAACCTTCAGCCTTGACCCAGTGGTTCAAAGTTACAGAGATTGAGCTGAAACGTGACTTTAATGTTATCTAAGCTTTTTGTTTCAGTTTTGATCATTAAACTCGGGGTTGCCACATAGTCAGGAGTGATATTGGGTTTCTGCCAGACCTGCCAGTGGCACGAACACATGAGCCATTACGTACACAGTAACTCAAGAGTGTTGTAAATGCTGATGTGTCTGCAGGGTTGCCTTGTCTATAATGTAAAATGTGAGAGCTCTCAGCTGCATACTAAAACAGTGCCTATGTGAAACAGCATGGTTTTGCAATGACCAAGATTTGCACCTCAAAACCCAGGCTGAGGGTCCAGAGTAGCTGACAGAAGGGTTGCACCCAGATTTGCCCTCCTTGGCTATAGGATGATACACTACAAAGTGTAGTAAACAAGACATGGTATGTGACTCCCTACCTGGCTTCTTCATTTTGGCTGATTATCAAGTGCCTTGGAAGTTTTAGTAGCCCAAGCCTTGATTACCAAGTCCTGACTTTGCCTAGCATGGTCTGCTTGACCACAAACAGAAGAGATTAATTTCAGTGTAAAAAAAAGGGATATTTCTGAAGATATTCCCATTTTTCTGCTGAGTCACTCTACTAGGAGTGACATATCTCATTAAACTTCCAATGCTGTGTCACAGCTTTAGGTCAGTTCCTTCACCCGGGGCAGCTCACCAGCTTGCTTTCGGGCGGGACCATGACTCTGTGGTCTATGGCCAGGCACACAAACAAAACCAGGGCTTTGCAGCCTTGTGCAGAGGGCCAAAGCCAAACACAAATCCATCTGACCTGCAAGGTGCAGAGGAGCCTGCCCTTGCTGCATGGCAGCTTCAGTCCTCAGTGTGGCCTGTGTGGAAATACTCTGTCATTGGGAGTTCACCAAACTTTGTTTTCTCTTCCTTTTTCCCCCTTCCCTTCACTCAGTCCCTCCCTTCTCTATGCCTCTGTTGCTTTGTATTCACTTTCCACATCAGCCCTCCAAACAGGAGCCTTTCTTCTGTGAGCAATGTTGGCATCATGAATCTAGAGATGATGCTCTTCACCCTGCTCATCCTGGGCAGAAGGACCTCCCTACAATCTTCTCCAACTGGTTACCCACAGCAGAACAGAACAGCACAATCAGCCTGGATCTGAGACAGCATTTTGACTTCCAATAAATGTTGCTCTTCTTACGTGATACTCAGTGTTCCCTAAGTAAATGTCACTAATAATAATGGCAATCCTTGGAGTGGAAAGACTTGGGGTTTCCACCGTGAAATGGTTCATTTAAAAATAAAAAATGAATCAGAAACTCACACTTCTCGAAGCCAAGAACATTATGTTGGCACTGACGCATCAGAAGGGAATTAGAAAAGTCTCTCCTGGGCTGCAGTGCTTCCTGGCTGATCTGCAGGATTCCTGTGTGTTCCCCACTGGGACCTGCCCCAGACACAGGCAGGGTAATTCGACAGTGGAGGATCAGATCACTTGGTCTGTGCCCTAGGAAAGAAAAGCTTGTGTCCTGACAACATATTTGAGCAGCACAGTCTGGGCAATACATTGAGGCATTAAGCTGTGCAAGAAATGGAATGTTATAATTACTCAGATTTGAGGGGAAAAAAAAAATAAGATTGGGAAGAGTTCCCCCCCCCCCCTTTCTTCTCCCCCCAAAGCATGTCATTTCTTAGCTGTGCCTCTGAAGTGTTAGTTTGCTTTTGGCATTTTTCCCCTTTATCTAAACCTCTCAAATAAGCCCTAATGACAGCATGAGTTGCATGTTACTTCATGTACTGCCTTGCAAAGCACTGGAATTCCTTAGGTGTCTTAAATTATGGGCTCTTTTATGACAAATGACTTATATTCTGCCTGATATTTACTAAAATACTGTGAACAACACATATATTGGATAGAGTTCATATCACAATTACATAGGCAGTCATTAGTCTAGTCACAGATAAAGCGTTGTGTTTTATTGAAAATGGACTTAACAGTCTAATAAACTCTCACATGGGACAAATACAATGAGAATGTTGGTAGATCTGTATGTCACAACCAGAAAAACTAACTACATAAACTCTTACCAAAGCTTTACTCGTAATATAAGCTCCTTCATTCACCTGAATGAAAGAATTTTTGATAATAAGTTATTAAAATTTCCTTTGATTTTTCTACTTGGATCTTTTTTCTTATTTCATGGAAAAGTCTGACAAACCTTTTTCCAGCATATTTTCATTGGGTTGGGATCAGGATTTATTAGAAATAATACAAAGAAAAAAAAAGCTAATCTCAGGGAATTTTTGTTCCTGGGAAAAAGCAAAAAGATCTGAGGAGTTTCAGTTAAACAACAGCTATTATGGGGCCATTTCTCCCCTGGCCTATAATAGGTTTTGTCATTTAAACTTTTGGAAACTGGGAAAGCAGGAATATTTCTCTACTGCAATAGAAATTTATATCTACTTTGCACATGTCTAAATGAGCACAGGAGGGATGCAGTGGTGGGAATCTGGACTGTGGATCTGCACAGTCTGGACCACTAAGCTTTTTCACTGATTCCCAGAGTGAGGAATGATTGCTCTGACATTTTTCCCTCCTTTCAGTACTGAAATTCTTATGAGAAATCCAAAGCTGCTGTTTTTGGCAGGTATGAACAGTATGGTTTTTGGTACCTTACTTAAAAATGTAATCTTTTTTTTTTTAAATTGCCACAACAGCTTTATAGTCCTCAACACTTCTAAAATGTTTCAAGCACTAAAAAATAACCCTGTAAACTAATGAAGAGTGCCCTTAGTACAACATCCTACTCTCCACAAAAGCAGAGTCACACAGAATATTAAGCCCTAAGAGATCATACACTTAACACTTTCACTGATACAAAGCCAAATTCTGCTCTCATTTGAACTACATAAAATTTAGGCCAGTGGACATGAAAAATATCCCAAACCTGTAGTGTTCATGCAAATGAAAATAAGTCATAATACACGAGAGATCTTTGCAAGTGTGGGCACTACTTCTTGACCTCTTCTTTTTGAGTTTGTTCCTAATTCAGTAACATTGAACATGACTTTAACTGTATGGAGCTGCCAGCCCTAAGAACTTAGGTCAGGAAAAGTGCTATGTTTTGGGGGTTTTTTTGGTTTTGGTTTGTGGTTGTTTTTTTTTATTCTGGATCTTTGTATTTATTCCAAATAAACCAATTGGACTTAAACACATCATTTGAATGGAAGCAATTTCTTGTGCACTGTGCTGCGCTGATTTGGGCTAAATGGGAATCTCAGAAGCTTGTCAGTTGTGGATATTGACATTTTCCGAGGTATTTGTAGGTGAGCTTTTATTAACAGCTCTGTCCTTCAGTAAAGGTTAATAAATCACCGTTGGATTTGCAGGCACTCTCAGAATAGATAGGAAGCCAATTGGGCTCTGAAAGATTACTCCTCTGTTTGTTTAGCCACTGGCTCTTTGCTTGTAACTGATAGGTTTAAGAGCTGGGAACGCTGCATTTCCCTCTATGCTTTAGTTGACTTGTTAGAGATAGTTGTTTGTGTTTGATAAACGAGAGGATGATGAGGCACTGGCTAAATGTGAGGGGTTTTTTTTTTTTTTTTTATCTCCAAAGGTTAGAGATGGGAATTCCTCAAGTAGGCAAAGCCACTGGCTTCTGGCAATGAGTAACTGTTTTGTCTTGGATGCAACCTGAGCTCATTAGTGCTCTCTCTCCCCTTCACACATGCACACACACCCTCTTGGGTCAGCTCCAGACCTGCTTGATGGCTCAGGGGGAGCCAAACTGCTGCTTCTCTTCACTTGGCTCAGAAGTCTCAAAGTGTGTAAAATGCACGTGTGTATCAGTGAAACCCCAGCTGCCTGAGAACACACTTGATTGCACTGGAAAATGTGCAAAATTGCAAATGGAAATGTGTTAAATGTGCAAAGAGTGGAAAATGTGGGGAAAGTGGGGGAGCCTCTCTGAGGGAGCCACTGCAGTTTAGAGAAGTGTCAAAATGGACCAGGCAAATTTAGGGGCCATATTTGTGTTCATGTGGGGGAAACACAGGACCAGTTACATGCAGTTTGCTGCAGCACTAAACAGAGAATAGGTATTGGACATAAATAGCTGTGTGCACTTGGCTCCAATGTCCTGACCACCTGTATGGAGGTTCATGTGTGGATACCCAACAAAATAAATTGTACAGACAAATCATTAGAAGAAGTAAATACCCCTGGTTTTTCTGAAAGTCTGTAGCTAAGTGCACCTGTCAGGAAACATCTCAGTTTTAAAATCCTATTGCAAATGCTGAGATTCTAAGCAAGATCTCTCTGCTCTCTTCTTGCAGATTTATATTCATGGTGTCCCTTAGCCAAGGTGACCACGGGCATTCACGATGGTCTGGATGGTTCTCAGGGGTGTCATCCAACCTTAGCTGTTCCCTTGATTCTACAATCCTGTCCTTGGACGTTGCTGTAGTGCAAGATGGTTTGAATTTGCAAGTTGTCTTCAGTTTGGCTTTTCTGCCTTACACAAAGGTTATTTTTGATAAGTGCATAATCTAAAAATAATTATTTGAATGTAGTGATTAAAAGTGGGTCAAAGAGGCCGGGATGTGAATTGTACCATGGGAGTGTTTGGAGCTTGCACATTAGCTGGTAGCTCCCAAAAGGCCCTTTGAATAAATAGACAGTAACTGCAAAAAGATCGATGGTTTGGCAATCAAAGTGGCCAGTGATCAAAAGTTGCCCCCTTACTGGAGGAAAGGAATGGGTTGAGTGATGCTGGGCTGCCTGAATTGTAAATTATCTTAATGAAGAGTAAACGTGTAGTGTGAAAAATGAAATAAAACAGCTTTTTTTCCCCTTAGGCTTTCAAAAAAAAAGATTATTTCCCTGGTGAAAGCAGATGTTTAATTGCCCAAGACCAGAAGCAGAATAACACATGGCTGGTCTACCTGTGTGTGTTACAGCTGCGTGTGCTGCATGCTAAACCTGCTCTGTTACAGCTGCAAACAGCGTCTGTTCTCACGGTAACTGTGAACGGTGTCATAGTGTCTAAAAATCAGACCCACCTGGTACAGTGGGGGAACAGGGAAGCAAATGTAATTCTTGCCATTATTATGAATACCTGCATAAAAAGAGTGGGAGCAAGCCCAGTACAATGCCAAAGGTTCCTTCTGTTCCTGAGTACAGCGCAATAGCCCCAGAGCAGTTTTTTGAAACCTCTTTCCAGTCCTGCCACTGCTCCATGAGCCTTTGGTTGGTCTGCCTGGAGGCTGAGGGTCCACACTCAGCCTGGGCTGCATTTCAGCTCCCTGGAGCTGTTGCACCACCAGGAACCTCCCACGGGATTGTAGGACTGTGGAGCAGCACTGACAAAGTCACAAGGTGTGTTGGAGCAGTGGAAGGAGAAGGCACTTCTTTAAGACTAGTAGCATGGTCAGAGCTCAGAAAATCATAAATTGGTTAAAATTTGTGTTAGCAGTTTGTTGTTGGGTTAATCTGACAGCTGAGCTGCAATCCCTCCTGTTGTGTTTGCAACGGGCAATGCGAGACAGAGCTGGCACAGCACTTCCCAAGGCAGGACTTCCATGACAAATATATTCCACCTTTATTTCTTCTGTGTCTCTCAGGGCAGGGAAGGGAGGAGAAATCACTTCACTCTTGGTGCAGCTGGCAATAATGTTACAAGAAGCAGAGGGACATGTTGGCACCCTGTGTGACTCTTGCAGGGACCAAGCCAGTAAAGATTAACACCTGTTTCCAACAACCACATTCTTGACTAGCAACTTCCTTCCACAAAGCTAACTTAATTTTTTCCTCTCTCTTTTTGTTTTGTTTCTAGCAGCACACAGTTTTGTTTACAGCAGAGGCTTGTGGTGTCCCATGTGCCCTGGTAAGTCTCTCAAGCAAGCAAGCAGTTATACTTACCCTTGGAAACTCTAGGACACTTGGAAGAGGTAGGACACTTGGGATGTCACCATGACACATGGTTTGTGAAATGGGAAATCTGAACTTCAGGTCCAACATACAGACAACTCCCCCAAGCCTCCAATTTAGGAAAAAAAAAAATACTTTTGAATGTGTTTGATAGATAAGCTGGCTATTTTTATTTGAAAATTGCGTCCAGCTTGCTGGGTCTGAACCCTAGGGAGAGCTCCAGGAGAAAGGCAGTAGGAAGAGGGGGGAAAAAAAAGCAACACAAGGGCTTGTGAAAGTCACAAATGAGGGAAAATATGTAACATTCACTTATTTCTGGTTGCAGAGCTTATTTCTGTTAATGCACAGTCCCCACAATAGCTGGTTGCCACGATACAGGGCAGTTACCAGAGAAGGTGCAGAGTAAGGAGGTGAATAGGTACTCCAGGGAAGTATAAGCTTTTTATGGTTTTTCAGCATCTCACCTCCTAAAGTCTTTCTCTTTGCACTGCCACTGATGGATGGAATTGAAACTCCCTGCAGAAGTGAGATGTCACTGGCATTGCTTTGGCACTCAGCTCGATAACTGCCCTCCCAACTCCCCTGGGATCAATAGTGATAATTAATATTGAGATGAATACAAGTAGCACCAGGCCTGCTGGAGAGATGTAGGTGTTATAAAGAGTGTCTGCTTCTGCAGGAACTTGGCAGGGTGGTGATGGAAAGGACATGGTGATGGGAAGGGAGAAATACCTTCAGGACCTAATGGAAGCATTGCCCTGCCATGCTTTATTGACAGGCACATTGTTTCTGGAACAATAGGATGCTTTGGCTGGCATCCTACTAGACTTATTCCTATGATCCCACCATGTATCAATCAAAATAGCTCTGCAGACTGATTTCTTTTCCTCTTCCTCTGTGATGATGATAGCTGGGCCCTGTCAAATAAGCATGGAGAAACCCCAAATGCTCCAGCCCTGTGTGTACAGAAAGAACAAATATTTCTCTTATCAGTGGAGCAGGGGAAGGGTAGTGCAAGGATATTTTGCTGACAAACTCAACTCATTGTGCAATTAACTGGCATAGCCTGACACCTTGTATTCATTTGCATACGTTTAAATGAATTAGGCAAGTCCTAATGCCAAAGTTGTCACCCAGACATTTGTATTTATACAAACACACCCACCTTGGCTAAAAAGGTCATAACTTTCAGCATGGACTTTGTCTCTCTTTCACTTGATTACACCTATCTCCTCACATAGAGAGTTTTAAATTATTTATAGAAGATGCTCGATCCTTATAATATTTCTAAGTGAAGCATAAAATCAAGTATTGTCTCACATATTTTGAAACACACAAGCTCCATTACTGTTTTATAATTGCTAATTAACAGATAAATGTTTCATACTCCCACATTTTTTATCCTCCAGATACAGCAAAGCAAACAGATTAAGAGAGGAAACCTGAGGACTGCAATATCTGTTTTATGATAAGAGCATTTAGTAACTTAATCCCTACTATGCTCAGCTCTCAAAAACAATGTACTGGTGGTTATGTGATACAGAATAATGAACCAACACAGAGCTACATTTGTGTTGTTCCCTGGTTAGAGTGGGAACTGAGACTTAGACTGTTAGTTTGTTGTTTTTGGTTTTGTTTTTTTTTTTTTTCCCCAGGCTTGCTGCTGGTTTAAATGACTTGTCTAAGGCTGTAGAATAATTTCAACCATTTTATAAGTGTTGTGCTATAAAATGGAGAAAATACATAAACCCCTCTCAGATGTGCACCCTTGTGTATCATTGCATGGGGGCGTCACCGTTATTAGACTAACAAAACAACCTAATGCAAATGTCTAGTATAAAAAGTAATGACAATTAGCAGTAACACAGGATGGCAAATAATCATCTTCAGGTGGCAAATGCAGGAAACCTGAGAAGTACCGAGAGGGGAGTGGGACTTCTTCAGTTGCTTCTTAGGACTAATTACCTAATAAACCCAGGATGTGATTGTGTGATACTGAGTCATAGATTCAACATGAGACGCTGTGCTACATTAGAAGATGAAGTAAAAAGGTATTTTGAGTTTCTCTGGCCAGGAGTAAATCTCTTATCTAAAAACCCCACATACATTATGGTTTCAGATATCTGCATTTTTCTGGCCTAATTCCTGATTATTGCAGAGGAGGTATTTGTTTAGCATGGGACTCTTCCCAAAGCACCACCATTTAAATTCTCCAGCTTGCAGCAACACACTTTCTATTTTGGCAAGATGAATCTTCTGGTATCTGCATACCTCTCCTGTTCCTTCCTTCCTGTAATTAAGGGTAAATCTGCTCCAGGATCTGTTCTTTTGTAAAGCACCATTTTTAGAGCAATACATCATTGGCAAGTCATGACACTAACAGATCCTTGGAGAAGGTTGCCTCTCTAAAGAGATATAATATCACCTTGATCACTGCTAGACACCACTCAGTAAAGAGCTCCGTCAGTTGGTGAAGAAGCAAGAATAAACTAATTTTGGCTATGAGGATGCAGGTGGAACCTGCTTATCAATGAAGTAGCCCCAACAATTTATGTCTATTTTACCTTTTCCTATTTCCCCTCAACATTCCCAGTAACCTTATTTTGATTTTAGGGATTCAAGTTGAGCTAGATGGATAAATAATGTTGAGGTTTTTTCCCCCAGAAATATTTATTTGCATCTGAAAATTAGTCACTTCTATTTTTGCACTTCCTGTGCCTTTGCTTTCCACGGACATTGGGCTGATATTTTTATATTGACATGAGTGTTTGCAGAACGCAAACATCAGAAGGAGCTGGGTCTATGCCTCCTTTCATGGGACTGAGGAATCACTGTGTTTATATGCCATGGCTCTTAGTCTAAGCACTTGCTCATAAAGAGGTTTGTGAATTGGTTACTGATCTCAGGCCTGTAAAGCTGCAGATGAAAAGCCAATGGTTTCAGAAACTGCTGTTCCACAGACCAGTCTGGTCTCCAGATCTTGGAGAGGTGAAGATCAGCTGATCAAGGTGCTGAAAACAAATCATATGACAAAACTGACCCGTTTATCAGCACAGTGTAAAATATTGCCCAACAGTCAGAAGGCATTAAAGATATTCAAAATAGAACTGAAGAAAGTAACATAAATAAATGTGAAAAGATCCGCAGGTATGTTCATCATGTAATAGCATTTTTGGGGTGCTTTTCTGTGTTGTTGTGGGGGCAATCCAGAATAGCTAAATGAACATCCTCAAAGGTGGTTGCTTAAGGAGCTCAACCCCAGTGACAAAATTAGATGTCCAAAACTGGAGACTCTGAATGCTGTCAATCTCTTGGCAAACTTGGCCTTATCTTTAGTTACCCAGTACCCTCTTGAGGATGTAGATGCTGGAAAGTGAAACCACTCTCCCTGTCACAATGATACTTCCCCTTCTTACTAATACCCGGAAGGAAACCTGATGGATTAACACACTGGTTGTACTGTCAGGATGATTCACAGGATGATGTCCCCCCTGGCCCTGCCCTGTGCCTTGCTGCTCCATCAGCTGCACTGCCTTGCTGCCTGTCCATCCATCCATCCATCCATCCATCCATCCATCCATCCATCCACCCAGCAGTGTGAGCTGAGCCAGCCCTGGTGTGTTGTATTGTTCTCAGATGAGCTCAGAGCACGTTCGGAAGCAACACCCAGAGCTGGGATTTCCTCCGTGTCAGCACACGGAGGGGCTCTCCTCTGACTCATGGACTGGTCCCAAAAATAGCAGGTTCAGAATAGAAACCTTTGTGCCCTCTCTGTCCTGGAGAACAATGCCTCACACTTTTTTTCTCCCTAAGTATGAAATAAATCCCCTTTTTGCTTCCAACTTGGCAGTGTTAAGCTGGACGGGCTTGGTCCAGTGCTCAGAGCACCTGACTGTGTGCTCTCGAGGAGAGGAGTCAATCACTGGGACTTGTATTCTCTCATTCTCAGCAGGGATGTTATTTAGTTCATTCTGATCAGGACTTTCTGGTTTTTTGTCTGGGGACATGGAAACTTAAAATGGAAAGAGATTCAAGCAAAGACTTCTCTTCACAGCCTGTTTTTTTTTATATTTTTGCAGGGCCGTTATAAGGACCCAGACAGAACCACCAACGAATACAACAAGAAGGAAAAAGAATATTCATGAAGTGTAAGATCCTTCACACAACTGAAGTGCCTGTGGGGTTTTGGAGTGTTTGCTTACTTTCTGTTGTTATTTATAAAATGTCTAAATATCTGTCAAGCCCACCTGAGAAAGAGTAAGACCCTTCTATATATAACTGTGTTGTCAGTGCTTTACAAATCCAGTAGCTAAATCTCTGTGGGTTGGCAGCTGCTGGTGTTCCCTGTACCAACCCTATTCCTGTTGGGCTGCAAGGGAGTCCTCAGGGAACAACATCAGCAGTGGGACCCCAACCTGTCAGCCCTTCTGTTGCTGGCACCCATCACTCGTGCAGCCTGGCTCCTCTACAAGCTGGCAGCATTCTGATTTTGGGAACTGATCTGCTGGATTTTAGCCACTTACTGTCTGAAGGGCCTTATCCAAACTGCATCTCTTCAGCTGGAGACAAGACTGGGTTGCTGGGCTAAGCTATACACTCTCTAAGGGTTGGGTAGACAGTCTAACAATATCAGAAATAATTTTCACAGCTTCAGATGATTTTCAGAGCTTCATTTCTTCAGTTACTCTGAAAATCCTGGTCTTGCAACCCCATGTGGGAACACTTTCAGGGAGCCAGGTTGTTTCCTCAATGGAGATGGTGACTGTCACACAGAGAACTGAGAAACAGAGTAAACCAATAACAAGTAGTCCCAAACACCAGAGAAAAGCATTTTAATATATCACTCCCTGAGAAGTAGGAGAGATGAGATTCAGCTGGTCTGCTTTTTAGAGAGAAAATCCCAAACCTTCTCTAAAGTATGCGTTGAACTTTTGAAAGTCTTCCACTTCCCCCTCCTCCTTGCCCATCTCTACAATAAGTACAATTTTTAGACAAGGCAGGTCTTTGTGCTCCAAATTTAATACGTAGTTTTTGACCCATAGAGTGATAAGCTGGAAAATAATTGGCTGGATTTTCCCCAGTGTTGAAGAACGCCTTTCAGATTGACTTGGGAACTTGCCTATTCTCGTCTGCCCACCTGGCTTTCACTTTGATATCCCTCACATTATCATAACTTTTATTGTGTTTTCATGTCAGTCAAACCTTCTTCACTAAATTACTTTCATTTGTACATCCTCTCCTGCTATTTGGTCTCATCATCATCTAAGATTTAAGGTGAAAAAGTTTCTTCTATTTGACAGGGTGGGAGGTAGAAATTACTATGTGAGCAGTAAACTACAGGTTACGTAAATAATATGTCATTGTATATCACCCAGTGGAGCCTTAAATCAATTAATTAGTTTGTATAAAGCTTTTGCCTGCTTTTTAACTGCACCATATCCAAGTTGATTGCACATTTGCTCCAAGTTCGTTGTTTTGTTTTCTTTCTTTGTGTCATCAACTTTCAGGATTCTTATATAGTTACTCTGTGTGTGTTTCTAAAGACTGTTTTTCTTTCTTTGGAGGCTTGGTTTATGTTTTTTTCCCTCCACTTCTCAACACATCCCTAGCCTGAGGCAGAAGTGTGCATTTTGTTCACGAAAGGTAGACACAGAGATATTCTTCCCTCTACATGGAATGAAAGGCAAGCTGAGATATGCTGGATTAATGAAAAAGGTACTGAAAAGCAGCTGGTTGATTCAGAGCGAGCCATTCACTTGCTTTCATGCTGGTTCATAGCAAGAAGAAAAAAAATCTATAGACTGAAGTGTACTGTACAGATAATTTATCCTAATGCCAAAGATCCTACCACCCTTTTTACAGCCTAAGTTTTCTTTTACAGGCATGCCAGGAAAGGTTGCCTTTTGGTTGAAATTGAGGAGATTATGGTAACTCAGGTGAACCTTGTTTTGGAAGAGGACAGAGTTGATGGAATAATATATTTTTTTACAGTCTTTAGTGAAAAACTTAAGAAGTTACTAGTGTGGGGAAACAAGGAAGAGAAAGACATTTTATTACATTGTCAGTAACTGTCCATGCTGAAATGCTGGTCTAGCCTGACTGCAAAGCCAAAACAGACATTGCTTTGATATGATGATTGATTTTATTATTCCAGCTGAGATTTTTTCTCTTTCATTTTTCTGCAGATCTCTGCTCAGTGAATCAGGAACTGTACAAAAGCCCTTTACAATGCAGACTTGATGTATAACAATATTAAGCAAGAAAATATTCAAACAGCCATGAAACAGCCATCAAAAGTGCTGTTCCTTGTTTCAATCCCTGCAAGAAATCAAAACCTTTCAAGCAGAGCCAGATTTTAACGAAGGGTGGCTGTTTAAAGCAGAGTTGCCAAAAGCCTTGGCTGTGCCTGGACTTTTATTTTAAGTATTTGTACCATTAAATATTAATATAGGTCAAATAACTGATCCCCCTGAGCAGATGAAATCTGCACAATGAAAACAAACACACTGTAAAACATGAGCCAACGTTACCCACAATGTTACTGCATAAATATGCAAATATAGACCCCGATTTCCCTGAACAAGTTTTCTTATTGATGTTATGGGAGAATGAGAAGGAAAATATAAAAATTAAATAATAGTCACAGCACTGAAACTTTTAAGAGCTGATTCAAGACTCATTGACTCAAGGGAGCTTTGCCTCTACTACCTTAAAGAGCTGCAGTGCTGCAGAACCTGAAACACACCCAGGGAAATCACAACGTGGTGCCACACAGTCAAGGCAATGTCACATTTGACAGCAGATGTGTCCTTAAGGACATATTGCTGTAGGAATTAAAAAGAAAAATGTGGAGTGGATCTGTTCATTTTTTACTGCAAAATTTTACAACTCCCAAATTTTACAGGCTCCCAATTTTTGCAGCAGTCCTGTCTGCAGCTGTGCCCAGCCAGGCAGGCTCTGCACGTCGCCGTTGGAGCAGGAATTGGGGTTTTGCACCTTGGACAGCTGGGGATGATGAGAAATATGGGAGATCCTACAAGAAAGCGTGAGCTGTCTTAGGTCAGGGACCTTGGTGAGGTCCAGGCAAGATGTACTCTTTGTCCAGCTCATAGTTAACATTTTGAGGAATATTGATGAAGAGCATGAAGTAAAATTGAAAAGGAGGAGAAGTACATAGCAAGGATGGAAACTGAAGAGTCCATTGAATTGATCAGTCTGTATACAGCCTCTAATTCTATTCTAGAGGGGCAGCCATGGGAAGCCTTTGCCCTTGATCCTTTGATCTCCATTTGTCCCAATCTTCACAGCTGGCAGAAGCTGCAGTTGGGTTTGTGCATTCAGCAGCAGCCTGTGTGCTTGAGGCCTGGTTGCTCTGGGATGTGTGAGCACTTGGAAGTGCTTTGAGTTTGAACTGGATACGGCAGAAACTTAAAGAAGCTGTAAAAATACCCTGGGCCAACTTCTGATCCCTGTTATTTCTCAGCAAATTAGAAATAACTATTAAAATTATGGCACTGGCATTGCAAAGTTATACGTTAAAAATAATGAGTGAAGTTACAAGAACACTTAAAATAATAGTTTAAATTATGCTTAGTAATAATTTTTTTGTTTAATTCGATGTTTTAAAGTTTTCTTTTAAAAATTAGAAAGTGTGAATCCTGTCTAATCCTGTGCTTCCAGCAGCTGAAGAGTTAAGGATAATCCCGATACTGCAAAATTTAGAAACCTTCACACAGGGAAATATGGATTCCTGTAGCCAGAGTACTCTGACAACCCACACTACAGTGAATATAAAATCCAATTCCAAATTTTAAAAATTAACAGATCCATGACCTAAGCTGCTTTCTGCCATTTTTTTGCTTCCACCATGTTTGGGAACAAATTATACAGGAGGACATATATTTACTTTAAAGAGGTAGAAACTAGATTTTCAGCTTCCTACAATGCAGTTTTGAATTGCTCCCAGCCAGTAAATAAAATCAAATCCACAGAAATATTTCCTTCAGAAAGAGAAGTTTAGGTTTCTCCAAATATTTAAAATATTAAGTAGACATATTTCAAATATTAGATAAAAAAACACTGACATTAAAAAGCAATTATTTTATTCTGAAAATAAGTTCTAAAAAAAAAAATCTAAATGTTCAAGAAAAGTCTGTATGATAGGAACTTTCCATTTAATTTAATTTAATTTCTCATATAGTCTTTCCACTCTATTGAAATCTGTATTTGAAGAAATTTTCTAATTTCTTGCATTTTGAGTAAAAAATTTATTCAGGTTTTCTAATGATGTGCATCATTCTGGAGGCTGCTTCTTAAAATCTAACCCAAACAGTCCAAAATATTCACATTAGTGTGCTGATGTGAATGAGACAAAGCAAGCCTGGCTTAAACCCAAGTGCTCAGCCCTTCCAAAGCACACTGATTGGAGTCATAACCATCCAGCTAAATGGAAGCTGGTAATTAAAAATATGCAAAATGGTTTGGAAATAATGTGGATCTCTCTGAATGTGGATTTTGAATATGGGTGTCTCTCACATGGGTAAAGTGGATAATTGCCTGCCTATCCTGCTTCTATTCATTGCAAATAATTGAGTTGTTGTCAAACACTTCTAACACTGCCTATCATAATAAATATGAGAAGACAGAGGGGCTTTTTGAATAATCTCATTTTTGTGGCTGAGGAAGCTGTTTCTTTTGTACTTGCCTGGGGAATGGCATAGCAACAGGAAATGAGAGCAGCAGAAAGAATGGAGAAAGCACTGCAGACTTTGCTTTATTTCTTTATTTCATATCTCTAAATTGCATCTAAGACTCCAGTCCCACACCTGTGTTTCTCCAGGGACTTCTTTCATGCAAAAGCCCATGGTTTATGCATATTATAGGAGAGGTAGGATGAGCCTGGTGCATGGGGACAGCAGGGTGGGGACCAGGGATGCCAGACATACAAGGGGAGCTTTGCAGAGGTCCCCAGCTGAGGTGCCTGTAAATCATGGGGTGCTTGCCAGAGAAGTGGGGCATCTTTGGGTAATGATTGAACAAACACCTACACAGCACGATCAGGCTGCAAATTGTCACCAGTGTGACTGAAAGCCCATCAGGGTGCACAGAAAACCTGCTTGTACGTGGCAAACCAGCCTGACTGCGTGGAGGGGGTGTTGTTATCTCCAAGCAAGCTCATGTGCTGCTCTGGGCTTTGCTCTGATCCTTGGGTGCTGCAGAAGGACTCAGGTGACACTTTTCATTGCCGTGGCTCCCTTCTCTTACAGACCAGCATGGCTTTGCTTCTCAACAGCCTGTCCCAAAACACCTCCCTCTGCACATCCTTCCACCACAGTGCTGCTTCAGCAGCATTTCCTAAGCCCCATTTCCCACACTGTCACAGCTCTCCATATGCTGCTGCAATTCCCTTTCCCCCATCTCTTAATCTTTTCCTTCCTACAACAGGAGTATTCCCTGCTGGT
The DNA here is from genome assembly GCF_003945725.1 of Corapipo altera. Lineage (NCBI taxonomy): Eukaryota > Metazoa > Chordata > Aves > Passeriformes > Pipridae > Corapipo > Corapipo altera. Next base: position 1,515,975 of record NW_020884920.1, on the reverse strand, counting down.
TTCAACAATCCCCTTGCACTTTCCATCACAGTGCTGCTTTGGGGGGTGGTTATTGTGTTTTGCACACTTGGATTTCTGCACAGAGGGTGTGGGTTGGGTGGCTGGAGCACTGAAAACATGACAGTGACACTCCCAGAGAGCTGAAGAAGGCAGGTGGATTTTTTCACCTCTGTTTGAATCTTGCTGGCACACAGTGTGGGTGCACAACCCCATGTCTGCTCCCCAGAGAAACACTGACCTTCCCCCAGCTCTTTCTTATTCACGTTTGAATTTCAGTTTTGCTCTGAGGTGTCTCCTCTCCAGCCTCTCTCAGTCTCTTTCATACAGTTTCTGAAATAATAGTGCAGGCTGAGCCAAAGGAACAACCACAGAATCACTCTCACATCTCCATCCTCAAGGTTTTGCTGAGGATCAGGATCCTGCCTGGAGTATTTCTGGACACACAGTGATGAGTTTCTCAAAAATTCCCTTTCACCTTTAGAGCCCTGACATTTCTGCTCCCACCTTTAATATAAAGCAGAGCTTAACCCAGAGATGCTGCAGTAGAAAACTGTTGCACGTTGCAGCAACCAGAGCAAACCTTTGATACCTGGAGGCTGATTCAGCTGTCCCCTTCAAAGGGCTCTCACCATCAGGCAAGCTTTTGCCACAGTAATAATGCAGCAGTCTGAGGGCCCAGAGGTGGTTTTGTCTGTGCAGCATCACTTTTGTAGAGAATAAGATGCACTTGGGACCTATTACGGTCCCTGGCAATTAGACAGAGTGCAGCATCTCCAAAATGCCATTGTCCATGCAAATTAATTAATGCTGTACTCCTGAGACAAGGATTGTCAGCAATGGCAGTGCTGGAGGCAGCTGACCTAGCTGAGTGTGTTGGCAGCCTGGGGCTGCTGGGGAGAGGAAGGGGGTGCTGAGGCCACCTTTCACCTGGGCAATTCCATTCCTGGAGGCCAAGTGACTTCCAGAGGCCACACATCAAGTGCCAGGCACTGTCATCCCTGGAGCTCAACCAATGCCTGGCTGAAGGCAACAGGTCACAATATCCCTTTCCATACTGTAATTGTTGGTGTGTTTTAATGAATTCCTCCAGGGACACGTGCCATATAAAACATGTAAGTCAAGCAAACAGGAAAGCAGATCAGCTTTACACTGTCATTCATATAGGAAGAGTAGGCATGTTAAATCCCCTTTTCCACAAATCCCTTTCAATAAATCAGTTTTGGAGCAATGCAGCTGTTTGTCAGGTGCTTTACTGGTGCTGTGCTCTCAATGACTCTCTGTGCTAAGGGATGTTCTTGAAAGTTATGCTAACATAGTCCAAGCAGTTTTGGAAAAAAGAGAAGTGTGTCCCAACAGCTGGAGTGAACGAGTTCATTCTATATATCAGGGAAATGCACCCGGCCAAAATTATAGGCCAGGTACTTTCAGAATGTTCTTGGCTGGCTCCACAAGCAGGTGTAAATCTGCTGGATGCATTAGAAGCCAGTGCAATTCAGATGCAAAGTGAGAGCTTTTGAGTAGTCCTGGAAGAGACAGCCTGGAATAGAGGAAAGCCTGGCTCCTGCTCATTAAAATAGCTGTGCCTGGGAGCTTGTTGGCTACACCTGCTCTGTAGGAGTAAGGTCAGTGCTTTCTGCAGGGCACTGGTTGGGCACTGTCTTCTGAAGGCAGGTATAATGCTCAGAGGCACACCCCAAATATGCACAAGGTATCCTGGCCACTGGCAGTAATTAATTTCATGGAGTAAAAGGACTATGAGGAAAGCACAAAATAGAGGTGATGAGAAAATTGGGTAGCTGACTGTTGGCAAAATATCTTTCACTGGCTCTGCTCTAACGAATAACCCATCGTGGCTGCTGAGCTGGAAGGCCCCATCCCTTTCCACTGCCTTCACTCACCTTAGTTTTGCAGGACTTATCTTCTCACACAGGAGAGCAGAGTCCCAGGATTTTATCTTGGTTACAAATGATGTGGGGACATTATAAACCCCTGTTAATTTTCTTTAGGGCAGAATACTTTTGTTACCAATTCCTTTCCACTGCCCTCCAACTTGGCTTAAAAGTGTTTGAGCAAGGGGAAGAAGGACTCAAAGCACTCTGGCTAAATCTTGTGGGATTTTGGTAAAATTTGGTTTTCTTTACTCATTTTTGAACCTGAAAGATCTGCATTGCATTCAGTCATGTAACTATATGAATTAAAAACTCGACTTGGCAAAAATCGCCCAGGAGTCCTTTGCTGGCACCTTTCCTGGAATGCCAGCTGTTCCAGAGAAGCAGAGGCCAGGCTCTGCTGATTTCCCTAGCCTTGCAGATACCTGCTCCAGGTTTTGAGTTTTTTTAAGAAATAATTTAACATACAGGTGGTTTTGGGATTGAAAGTCACTGGTTTTTTGTAGATTGCCAAGACTGATGTGACACCAGGTTCAGATCCAACTGCTATCATCAGGGAACTGAATTCCAGTTTTAGCAAAGGGTGCAGTTTGAAGTCCATCTCTGAATTCAGTGGCAGGCATTTTAGGACAGGAATAAACCCACAAATTGCTTTCTTCTGAACTGCAGTTCAAACAAAGTTCTGTATAATGAATGGTGATTAACACAGCTGATTTTATTATGACAAAAAAACCCTAAAAAACAGCGATGGGAAGTGCCAACATCAAAGCCTGTGAACATTTTCTATGTTTGCATGTTGGAAGTTATATATATATATTTAAATGTTAGACATTTAAAGGTTTTGCAGATTCCTGATGTAGAGCAGAACATAGTGAATTGCTTTGGATTCATGGGGCCACACTCCCACATAATGCCACTATACATTAATTGGCTGCATCACCAGTACCTCTGCCTGAAAGTTGTATTTTTGCTTCCCTGTAATGCACTTAGAATTACTGGGACATGTTGAGTGATTCCCTTAACTGAAAACTTCTGTCACGTAACATATATGCAAGAAAATCAGCCCTAAGTGAGAGAGAGGTTAATGGGGGAGCATGAGAGATAACAGAGATAAATTGAGAGAGGGAAGGTTCCAACTAACAAAACAGTTGAAAAAAGATAATTATTCACCATGAGAGACCTGTCCATATTGGAAGTTTCCCAGAGAGGCTGGATTTGGAGTGTTGGGATAGACAAAGCCTTGGGCAACCTGGGCTGAATTCAGTGTTGTTCCTGCTCTGAGTAGGAGACTGCACCAGAAATCTTCTGATGTCCCTTCAATCTGAACTGCTCTATCCTTCTGTGAGAAGGCTGTGAGGTTGCTAAGCCATGAAATAACCACTCAAATCCTCTCCCTATTTTTTTCTCTTTTCTGGCCTATTTATCACTCTAAATTAAAAGTGCTGATAGGCTGCATTTGGCAGAATAATAGGCAAGCAACATAGGTTGCAATCTAAATATTTGATTCTGCCATCATTTTATTGCTGTTGAATGAAGATGTGGGTGAATTCCAGCAGGGAATTTACAATCTACCTCTGTGTTAGTAATTACTGATTTGATTTCCAGGTGTCCTACAGCTGAGTACTGTAGTTTCACATTGATATAAGGTTTCCACCTTTCCTTGAGAGCTAATTGTGTAACATGCAAACAAGAAACCAGCCACGAAAACATGGAAATTCCCAGGTCTTCATCTCCTCTCTATTGTTCGAAATTCTGTTGAAAAGGTGGGGTTGGGTGGACACAGCTGGGACAGGATCAAGGGTTTGTGAAGTCAACATACAAATTAAAAAAAGGTCAGTTAGCAAGACCTTGATTCTGAGTGTCACAGTACAAAGTGTTGGGGGAAGGAGAATGCACAAATTTCAGTCTGTCTGTTCACTGTGTTTATGCAGAAACCCTGTGCCACACACCAGCAGAACTGATCAGGGTGAGGGCATTTCATGCCAGTGAGCGAAGACGGCCATGCTGAAGGCAGAGCCATTGCCCTCATCCACTTCTTCAGACATGCTTTGACATAACAGGTTTTAAAAGGAGGGAAATTTCTGTTGATCTAAACCAAGTAAATGCTTTGCAGTGCTTGCTGTCTATGCCTCACAGGTAAGAATGCTTCCTTCAATATGCAGCACTGTCAGCACAACCAAAATGGCAAGAAGATACCACGAGAAGTGCGCAGCAAAATGGTATGAAATTCTTTTTTTCATTCCTCAGGATATTTCTTCCCACTGAATCTATCTACCACTTTTAAAATGACATTATGATTTCAATGAGTTCTTTCTTGCCTTTGGGGTTATTTTGGGTAGAAAGGGAGATAAGATTTAAAGAGGAGGTCCCTGATGTTGAAAAAAAGGAATGTTTTCAAATGTAAAATCCACTCAAGTATCCTAGTGCAGCCGAAGGGATTCACCAGGTCTCCCTCCTAATGCAGTGTCAAAGAGAGCATAAAGCTCAGAAAGGTGACCCACCCCAGAGGCACTTTAGGCAGACTGCTGCAAATAGAGACTAGCTTGGACACATAGCAGTGACACACAGCCAAAAAGTAGCTGGTCCCTGCAGAGCCCTAGTGCTGTCCCAGATAAAAACCCAGGCCAGGTTCCTCCCCGAGCGCCTGCTCTGCTCCGCTGCCACCCCCCACGGCTCCAGCAGAAGTGCTGCTCTCTGAGGCCAGCTTTGTGTTGTGCTTGGCACGCAACAAGGCCCTGAAAATAATCTCTTGTATTAGCTGAAACCCTCTCATGCCAACTTCGTGATCCCTCTGACATATTTGCTGCCAGCTTTTGGTGTCAGCGTGTTGGCCCGTGTCTCAAAGCAGTTACATTTTTAATGCTGCACAATGCGTACCTTCTCTCCGTGCATCCCTCTCCTGTGGATGAGCAGGACTTGGGGAATTTGGCTGGATCATCGTTTTCCCCAGTAAAGACTGGGGACTGATGGAGAAAATGATCTGTGGTCCCCCACAGGGTGTACCAAAATGGCATGTGCTAAGCCCCATTCTGATTTCTAAAATGCTGGATAACAGCCAGCGTCCCTGCTCCTCCAGCCCCATACAAAGTCTTTGGGACTGTCAGTTCTCCAAGGCCTTATTTGAACAATTCACTGAAGAACTGGAAGGGATAAGGTGATCTAAAAACACAGTGAAATTCTCCAAAAAACCCAGCAAGGTTATTGCTGGATTTTACCACATTAATAAATAACTCCAGTCCACAGAAAAATAGTATCAAAGCATTGTAGAAAATTGAACAGCCATCCTTATAAAAAATAACCTTATAATCACAATCAGCTAAGCACATCTTGAAGTAAAACCTGAGTAGGTGTAGGAAATCAAATGTTTTAATGTCCTCCTGTAACCTTCTTCTCTCAGGGGCCAATTTTCACTTCACCTTTAGAGCAGCCAGGCATTTTGCCTAGTTGGGTTTAGCTGGGCATTAACAGAAGCCCCGGCAGGAATCCAGTGTGGACCAGGAAAAAAAGGCCCTTTAGTTGTTGAAAAGTAGAAACTGGTTCCAATCCTGTGATGGAGAACGATTGCAAGGCACTTGGTGAGATCAGTCTTGCTTTGTCTTGCACAGCTTCAGTGACCACCGTGCTGTGCCAGGCAGTCTGGGACCTGAGGTATAGAGACAGTTGCTGAAAGAACAAGTTTTGTAATAACAAGACCAAAACTCAAAGCAACAAAGGGATAAAACATCACAATGGAGAAAAACAGAAGGTGGCCACAGCCATGGCACGAAGTCATGAGGAGCATCAGTGATCTCACAGCATTGGACATGCACCCACAGAGCAATCCAAGCCAGTCATCAAATGGAAAATGAAATAGCATCTGTGTTTTTCTTTAGCTCAGACTGCCTTCTTGTATTTGAGTCTATCACTGAGTATTTTGCTGCAATGGATTAAATATCTCAGGTGGCATTTCACTGATACAAAAAAAAAAAAACAGTGAAAGGTGTACAGTGCTGGAAAAATTCTTCTTACTCATCATCTCAGTGGTCCTTCACAGAACTGATATTTTTCTATCAAATACCATCCAGCCTCCTAAATTAAGAGATCAATCTCAATTTTGTTCCCAGATGGGGAAATTTTGGTATTTCCATTTTGTCTACACGCATGAAATAAAAGCAAATGGTAATTTATCTTTTGCGGACAAAATGAGTTTGGGTTCTTTCACTTTTCTTTTGGCATTCCTTCCTGTTGACAGCATGATTTGCACAAAATTACATTCCGTTGATAAAAATGTGCTGAAATGTCTTTCAGTTTCATTGACTGAATGATTTGCAGCAAGAGGTTTGACAAAATGCACGTTGTCGACAGAATGAAATGGGGCGGATGGAGGAAGGAATACACTTCAGACATATGGAGCGAGCAGTTACACACTCACTTGGTTTGTTAAAACCTCTGCTCAGAGCCTATTAAAAGAATTGTCTGGGATTCAGATAAGACAATAGTTACTCTGGAAAAATCTCATTTGCACAGATACATCTGGCAGTGGGGAAAGGCATAAAGAAATTTAACGGGTGCAGAATTTGGCCAGAGATCATTGCAAGTGCTGTTCTGCTTCTTTAGATGTCTTTCTATCCAAATAAATTTCCTCCAAAGAGTTTACAGATTTCCTCATGCAGCTTTTAAGGGAATACTTGTACTGGAAATGAATGAGACAGGGAAAAGAAGTATGTTAAAATTTATGAAAACATCTGTTGGAAGCTCTGAGAAAGATGCTTTTGTTTTAATCGTCTAAGCAAGACTGATGGATTTTATCAGAGCTAAGTACCAAAGAGTCCCAAATGTGCTCTTTATCCCAAAGGCGAAGCACTTAAGCATATGCCTAATTTTAAGCATGTGAATAATGGCCTCGTTGACTCCAGTGGAAAACTCAAGTGCTACAAACTGAGTATGCTGGATTCTAAGATACTTGGGATTAGTGTTAAAATCATGACCAAATTGTGCCAAAAAATAATCTTGAGCGTAACCTTACGAAAGTATTGCTGTTAGGACAAAGTGTTTTTGGTGAAATAAGTCACAGTAGGTATATGGATCTTATTTTGATATGGTCTGATACATTAGGATAGAAAGACAGTTACTGGTAAAATAAGATAAATATTCATTTATTCGAGGACATTGACTTGATAAGCTTTAAGTGCAGTAACACAGAGAGCATCAGCCTGGTGGGTAAGCAAAAATCTTGTTTGCAGGGATATTGCTTCATTTTATCCAAACTTGTTCGTTACACAATGTATTCACTGCTTTAAGTCAATTCTGCAAAGAACTTTAGCACCTTTTTTTTTTCTTAGCTGTTTTCTCACAGCAGCATCCTTTTGTTGAGCACCAAATCTGGCTGTCAGTCAGAGAGGAGGAGGAAGAGCAAGAGTCAGATCTGTGCTTTCTTTCACAAGTGGTTCTGTAGGTGTGGTAATGAGCTGTGGCTTCTGCTGGGAAATTTGGGTTGTGAATTAAGTTGTAGACGGTGTTAGGTTTCCATCACAATGTCCAGCTCATTTTTCTGTAAAGGTTGCTATGGGTATCAGAATGTGGTGCCAAAATACCTTAAGCCACTGTTCCAATTATTCTTATTTCAGGATGTAAATGCCTTGATTCCACCCCCACACTAAAAATCCCACTGGCAGAAGCTGGATGAGGAGAATAAACAATCGTTTTTCATGTGCACATACTCAGTTCATTTCACTCTGCTGTCAAAATCGATTGCATTTTTCTGTTCAAACATCAAATGTACCAAACCAAAGGAAAAACCTGTGAAAAATGCTGCTTTCATGGGGACAAACTCCTTGTGGTTGGATGAGCTGAGGCACTGCAGGAGCTGAGGAGCAAAGTGGGCTGTAGTTTATAGGCTGGAGGAAGAGTGAGTCCAGCATTCACCTCATATTAGAGTAGACTTTGGGTTACTCTGATGTTTGTGGTCCTAAAAGAGCTGATTTTCAGGAGTTGCAGTCTAACATAATGCTTAACCTGGAAGCTGGGGGAATGAGCTGAGGCAGGACCAGTCATGCAAGGTAAAAGCATCTTCCTGGCACCTATCAACTCTTGTGTTCTGATGAGGAGGCCAATGCTCATGGTCTTTTCAGACAGGCATTAGCCAGGAGACCAAATTTATCATGTTTGACTCATTCTAAACACTTGCAACTGGCGGCTATTGATTCCTAATTTTGGAAAGCCTTAATATACATTGCACATGGTCCTTTTGAATGGAAATGCTGTTTAATGGCATTTAACAGTGAAAGAATCACAGCTGGAAAACAAAACGTTTCATAGAAATTTTGGAAATTGCCTTTTTTTTTTTGTTTGTTTCCCATGAAAAAACTTCTTCTATTTTACTTTACGGATTTCATCATTCTTTTAGTTCTTAAGCAGTAATTGTCATCCAGCTAACCAAGAGCTGGAAGTGCAAACTTGTCTTCAAACCTAACAGGGGATGTTGGTTTATGTTATGATGTGTGCACATCTTTTCACTGAAAATTTGCATGTGTTTGGGGATGGCCCTACATTTTGGGCAGAATGTGGGAGTCTTCTCAGGAAAACAAGATTCCAGGCAGATTTCTGTCCATGAATTCAAGTGGAAGTCAGCTGGAGGGAAGATATAACATAGATAATATTGTCAAATGCATTATCTAGAAAGAAGTTTGCATGGGGAAAAAAAAAGATACACAAAAAAGCTGGATTTTCCAAAGCCATGGAAAGGAATGGTAATAGTAGAACTGCAGTGAAAAGTTAGAGAGTACAGGCTATAAGCTGCCAAAAAGAGTCTCCATCAAAACGAAATTTGCGCTTGAATTTAAAACCAGGCAGATCTTTCTGGAAGAGGGAGAATGCTGGAGTACAGTAATCAAGCACAGAGCTGGGGCTTACCTAAGCATAGGAAAGGGTAGAGTCTGTCAGAACATTTTCTAATTCTGTTTCTATTATCTAGGAGTAGAACAGATGACAAATCTGTTAGTTCAGAGTGTTGACACAATACACTTTTATCACTTTTTGTCAACAGAACACAATTGTGTTCAGATTACTCCATCACAGGGGAATAGCCATAAGATCATGCTGTCCATAAAAATAAATGTCATGTTCTATTTCTGGGAAAACAAGAGGGAAATAGGAAAAGCAGTGCAAGAAGAGAAAAACCTTGAACAAACTCTGTTCTTTGGACAGAGTTTCAGTTACACAGACTGTGATAGAGCAGTTGTTCACCCAAACCTGACACCCTCAGGCCTCTGTGTTAGATGCCAAGCTCCCGTGCTTCTCATTTGTTTCCCTCCCTGCCACCCCATCCCACCAAACCCAAACACTTCAGTGCTCTCTTCCAGAAGTCTTCTGTAACTGATGCCAACTACAGATCATGAGCAGTGGGTCATCAGCAGGAATTACAGAATTCCACTGAGGAGGGAAAGCAATGCTCTGCAGGGCTTGGGGGTAGTCAGAGGAGTGGAGCAGTGAGGATGAGATGACAGGGAGGTCTCCAGTTTGAGTCACCAGCCTGACTGCCTTTGTTGTTGGACTTCATGGGTCATGTTCCCAAGAACCTGAAGTACAACCCCTTTGGGGAGATGGCAGTTGTGGGCTATCAGCTTCTCTCTCCCAGGCTGGATGCTCTCTGACTCTGAGAGGGGAGGCATTAAATTGCATCTTGCTCAGTTCCCCCCGAAGATCATTCCACCTCAGGCACTCATTTCCTAGACAAAATGCAAGCTCAGCTGCAGGAACATGTCACATTTTTCAAGATTAAGTAAAGCAAGAACTAGAATTTTTAATAAAGTTGTTGGAGATATTCAGTTGGCTTCATTCTAACAGAAATAAAATTCTGCCCATCCATCATCTTTCCTTGTGACACTCTGGAGACAACTGTAAATGGAAATCTGGGGGCTGAAGGAGTTTTGGGCAGGTACTGATGTTTGTGCACAACAGACAAAGGGGATTAGTCAGTGTGGGGAGGAACCAGCATCACTTTGGGCTCCCTCATGGTCCAACACAGGTGCCGTCCCTCCCGATTTCCTGTAGTAATTACGGTATGAATCACAGCAATGAATTCAGGTTTTAAAATAGAATTGTATTCTTAAGGGGAAGAAACAAACAGAAAAACAAAGTTCGTTGTCAAAATCCAAACTCCATCTCCCTTGTCCCAAATTTTATTTTCTCGTAAAGTCGTGTCACGTCTCACACCTTCCCATTAGTTTTTGACGTGCTGCTTTACCAACTGAGAGACCCAGAGGGGATGGGGGATGTGGGAGTCTTAAAAAAGAAACAGTTAATCTCCACGGAGAGTAACATGCTGCCACATATCACTCAGCATTGCAGCAATAGCCTGATGGAGTCAGGAGAGGTGACTGAGAAGGAAACAGGAACTAGCTTTTGGTGTTTGATGATGAAAACTGAGATATTTAAAATCTCCAGTGCCCATTTGCTATGCAGTCTGCTCAGACACATTCAGTGTGATTACAGCACCCAGACAGAAGAGTGTCATCTTCAGTGCTCTTGGTGCCACTTTTATGGTAATTTAGAAAATGATCACACAGAGATGGAAACACTGATTAGTTAACACAGAGAGCCTTCATGTATTCTACTCGTGCAAGGCTTTGAACTTCTGGAAGCTTTCGTACTGAGGAAATGTCTCTCCTGTAGGTAGCTATGATTATATTGCTGTCATTATTTACTGACACTGTGTGTAAGCTTTGTGCACGAGACAGAGTGTCACCAGTCTAGAGGGGCAGCTACATCTTAGATGCAGAGAAAATGCTCATTAAAGCAAGAGGCTTTTGGAGAAAGCATCACCTATCATCCTCTTATTGCTGTCACCTTTGGAAAAGAGGGGCTGATACTATACCTAAGCCTGAAACCCTACAAGATTGCAGTTTTGGTTTGAGTTTTCGCTTTGCAGTCTAAAAAAAAATTTTAGGCTGAGATGGAAGGTGAGAACTAACCCTGGTAGCTTCCCACAGATTAATTGTGAGCAGATACACAAACAGAGTGTCCTTTCTACATTACCCAGCCCAACTCTCCTCCCTGACCCTGCCCATATCTCTTTTTCAGTAGCATCAGGTGGTGGTGAAGCCTGGTCTTCTGTCCCAGTTTTCAACTCACCCAGGTACACTGAAGCTGTTTAGAAAGGGAATTATTTTTTTCACTTGCACAACTGGAACAAGGTAGGAGGAGTACAAAACCCCTCCAAAAACTCCAAAACCGGAATAATGAGCAAATGTTAGAGACATGGAACAGGATGTATTGCTCTAAATGGTTTGCAGGAGGCACACAGCCACAGAAGGGAGCACAGGAGGCTGCAACCCACTGCTTCTAGTACATTCTCTACCTGATTAGGTCCCTTTTCCAATCCTAATATCTCAGCACACTCCCATTCAGTGGGACGCCCAACCTTGGAGTTTCTCTCTGTGATTTGCAGCCAGATTAATTTTTTGTTTGTTTCTTCACAATTTCCATTGGCTGCAAAGCAAATGGTCTGATTTCCCCTTGGTTTGGGTTCTGAGATATTTATATGAAAGAATGAGAAAATAGCCATGTGCATAGCTAGATACCCCGAAGCCTGCCACCAGTGGTGAGGATTCAGTAAGTAGCTGGGAATTAAACTGATGCACCAAAGGGAGAAGGGGATAGATAAAGTGTCATCTGGCCACAGCTGTTCAGCTGCTCAGATGAAATGCAGAGGGTTTCTCAGGTGGAGCAGGCAGGAGGGAGACACCAAAACAAGTTTTCGTCTTTGCTTCTGAAGAGTGTAAATGAGATCACAGTGGAGTAGCAGCAACAGATGTTCACTCCAACCACTATGTCAACATCCAAAAAATTAGTATGACAGGAAGGCATCACCCCCTGAAGTATTGTATTTGATGAAGTGACCCTGGAGCAGGTGGGGAGCTTCAGATAATTGTTTTTGCTCCATGACGGGTGAGCAGTGTCCAGCTCTCAGGAGATGCATTCAGGACTGGCTGCCATCTGATCCTGATGAATTGTGGCTGAGTCTTAGATGTAGCTCTCAAACAGACAGGGGACTGCACTGTTGTTAGGCAGATCGTGGCAGTTCAACTGAGACATACACAAAGTATATGAAGTTTTGAGAGTACAATGGCATAACTGGTATATATGGAGGAAAAAAAGCAATATTCTCCATCTCTGTCTTTGCTACTTAAAAGGGGAAAATTTCCTTTTAATTCGTGAAACAAACATCCCTGACTTGCCATTAATTTTAGCTTACTGGAAATTTTTAAAGAAAATTCTAACTTGAAGTTGCTGAGCCCAATGGCTTATTTTTGCATAGTCACTTGTGCCAAGTGCTAAAATACAGCACTTTTAAAAAAAATTAGGGGCTTTGAAAATAACACATCAGTCTCTCTCCAATTTCACAGTTACTGTTGTCCTTCTCACCTAATTTCTCTCTTTATTAAAATAGACTGATTAGTGGTGCCTACTTGGTATGAAGCACAGCTTCTCTTTGAAGCCACCAGTAAAAAAAAAAGGTAAATGAGGAGAGAGAAGGAACTTATAAATGATTCTGCTGGACATCTTGGCTAGTAATACAAATGTCAACACAGCCACAATTCAGTGACACTTAGGTGTGTGCTTACATTTAAGCATGTGTTTAAGCCTGTTCTGATTCAGCTTCCTGCCGAGGACACACCTCACTTGTGGGACATATATGGCTTAAGAATATGTTAAGTGTTTCAGTGCTTTGGTGCCAGACCAATAAATGCCCTTCACAAGCAGCTGACTATATGCAGTTGTTTCTCAGGTAAATGATGTTCACAGCTGCACAGTTTGGTTGCTGTGCTATCAGCCCTGCTGTGCTATCAGCCCTGCTGATCTTCAAGTGCAGCATTGATTGAAGGACACTGGGGGACAGAAGGAGTCTCTGATAATGTGTCTCTGCATTTATGTACCCAGACTTCTCTTTGTGAGCCCTGGCACACTTGCTTTGATATTTAAGAAGAAGATCAGCAAATCTGCTGGTTTGTGAGTTATGGATGGGAATGAATTGTTCTGCCATGATGGGCTCCAGTGCTGGCCAAGAATGCTGCGGTGAGGGAGAGAGAAACATGAGCTAGACTTGTCAAACAAAGGTGTGAACATCTTCAGATGAGCTCTGGTATTTCATAACCATCTTTCCAAAGAAGATGTCAAGGATCACCTTGGGTTTTCCAGGTGTTTATGACTTTGGTGCTTTGATACTTGGAAGAGAACATAAGACCTGCCTTTGATGCAGCAAAGTGAACTGATGCTCTGGTGCTGTTCCCGCAAATTGAAGGGGAAACCTGGAAAAATATGGAGCTGACTGGAATCCTACAGTTTTGTGAATGACATTTCTTTCTTTGTGGAAGTCATCTCAAGCTGTGCTTTTCACATCTTTTTTCCTGTACAGTGACAGGACAGGACAGTGAGAGGAGCAGACTCAGCACTGAGGGTGCAGAGGGCCTTGCTGGGCAGCTGTCAGTGGTCCCACTACTTGTTAAACACAGCAGTGCAGTGTGTGGATGCCCAGTAAATGAGTGCAGTTCATCACAGCCTTTAGAAAGCTAATTGGCTACTAAGCTATTGAAGGGTCAAATACATTAGTGTCTAGCCCCACTCAGCTCTTTGAACAGTAAGTGTTTAGGAGCAAGTCTGATTAGCAGAGTTCTTCACTGTCTTCCACTCCTGATGTACACTTAGGAGTGACCTTTTGCTGTGGTGTGTGTGTGAAATGGATAAAGACACAATGCCTAGAAATAGCTTGCAGACAGAGTTAAAGGCTGTGCTCAATACAAAGTACATGATGCTTTTAAAGTAAGTAATTAGGGCTAGCTTTGTGGGTCTGCATTTTACTTAGAGTTTGAAGTAGATGAAAAGCATCAGATTTGATTTTCAGCCATTCTTTCAGACATAGGGAAACTTCAAAACAGGAATACAGATGCATCTATATTCAGGCTTGTTCAGCTTGTCGATGGCTGAAAATCCATCAGGATTTTTTTTACAGGATTTATTTTTTACAGATCAATCCTGAAGTTTCGTAAATGTCCCCTAACTTAACAGGGCAGAGCCCAATAACAACACTAGGTGAAATTATTTTCTTGTGTGTTTTCTGAAGAGATGGCAGAACATCAGAATTGGTTCCAGAAATGCTGATTATTGTTTTGATTTTGAAAACAATTTCTTGTGGCCTGGCTGCAAATGCATCAACTGCTGTCTTGAACATTCCCCAGAACTCAGATTTATTATTTAAATACAAGCTAAGAGCGGGAAACTCTTAAAATTCCCCAATTCTCCCTCTAAAAATAAAGATCCATTAGTTCAACCGTGATAAATAATTCTTAATTGTTCCCTCAGGTGAAATTGGACTCCTATCTCCTTGAGTTTCCTTCTTGGCTTTCTCTGACTGTGGGTGCAGCATTTTTGTCTTCTTCTTCCAGTGACATTCAAGTGTTAAAGCTGTGCTTTGTGAAGCCATACGAAGGGCAATGCTGGTTCTGATGTAATTCACATAGTAGCCTGGAATGACCCCCATCCACTCATGGTGACTCCTGTTTGTTTTGGCCAGTGCCTAGAGCTCCATTTCCCCCCCCTCTATCTGGAAGATATCTTGCATATGCTCCCTGTTTATGATCATACTCGCCTCTGATGTTTCCTTTTTAGTATTGTTATCCATCTTCTGGATTAGACACAAACCCAAGGTCCTGAATGCTCTTAGTCATTGAAGATCTGATGGCACTTTTCACAAAAGGAGATGACTAACCTCCATGTCATGGCCACGAGCCAACTTGGCTAATTATGCTCTGCCTACCAGAAATTCCTCCTGCCCTTTCAATGACCATGTTGTTTTTCACTTTCTGTCCCAAACAGCTATTGAATACAGGCTATTTTTCACTCCATGCTACAGTTCAGCAGTGAATGGCCCTTCAAGCTGGTAGCACCTCTTTCTGCTTGTAAAATGCTTTGGGTCTTGGGGGAATGATGAGGTGCTACAGTTTGATTTTCGGAGGCGGTCCCCAGTCTTTTCACGCCTTGCTCTGGAAGGCTTCTGTCCCTGTTTTCTCCTTAATAGCTATTATTATTTCTAGCTATTCTTATCTTGATAACATTTTATGGAATGATTCCAGCCTTTTTTCTGTTTCCTGTCTTTCTTTTCCTGATGCCTTTAGACAGAAGTGCTGGGGAAGGTGCTCAGATGCTGTGGAACAGCCCGTGGTCCAAGACCTCAGAGTTGTGTGCATTTCCAGCTGCTGAGAAACCCAGCCAAGGACTTTTTCCATATATGGGAGAACTTCTAATTTAAATGAGTACTATTAACTCTGGTTGTCTTCTGGTTGGTTTTTAGTTTAAAATTAACTGAACATATGACTGAATTTTTCTCAGGGTGGGTTCCAAAAGAATCCAGGGGGTAGGAGACTGTGGTGAGACTTGGCAGGTAGGAGGGCTGCGCCTGTGAAGCCTCCTCACTCCAGCTACAGTGCTCTCACCCTATTGCCAATTGCCATCTTAGAGATATTTCACTTAATCAAAAAAGTTGTGGTGCAAAACAAAAGATACGAGGTCATGCCAAGAAATATGTGGGAAGGGTAGAGAGAATGTGTGAAGCACCAAGAATTATGTGCCCAGGGATAATTAGATTTGCACCATTTTTCTGTTCTTTTCTATTCTGTTTGATCATGTTTTGCCAAAATCAACACCAGTCATTTTAATACAGGTGCCTTTGTTCCCAGAAGTGGTCTGAGTTAAACCTGGGATTCTGAATTCTTTCCCACGTCATGCTGAACCTTGGGAAGCTTTCCATGCAGTGGGTAATCCTTTTATTATTTATCTTTTTCTTGTCCTGTTTACTGTTATTAACTTCCTCTACCCAGCTTTGACACTGCTGTTGTAGTACTTTGCTCCCCCACACCATGGTGTGACAGTGGGGCACTGTCTGTTACAGATGGAGCTTGTAAATGTGACTTTGGTTGCTAATGTGTCTTGGAAGGTCCAATCCAAATAATATCTGAGATTTTAGCATTGCAAATGCTGAATGGAGGGGCTGTCAGCCTTAGTAGAGTCAAAATTTGGGATCAAGGCTGAAACAGAAAAAGGCCTTGGAAGTCTGCAAGCTGCCTTCCACATGAGTCCTTCAGGCACATTCAAGTGTAGAATATAAGAAAAATTGCCTCAGTTTCACTGTTCCTTTAAAACTTGAATCTCAGTCCAAGATCACAAATCGGTCCTCTCAGGTTTACAGACTTATAAAGGGACCCTGGCCACTGTTTTGAGTAAACCTGGACTAACTGATGTCTTAGTATTAAAAAAATATGTGAAATCTGTGATTCTGCAGAGTTCCAATATGAAAGCTGATGAAACTTGTTGAAAGGGAAAGGTGGTTGGTGTTTAATCACATACCTGAGGCACAAGCAATGGGGGTCCTTCTTAAAGAGGTTTTTTGGGACAAGTCATGTCACATCTTTCTGTATCAGGTTTATCATCAGTAATGACAGGATGAGAAGATTTATCTGCTCTACCTGCCTGCCTTATTTGCAAAATGTCTTGAAAATCCCTGGAGACGGTGTAATAAGTGCTAAAATTGCTTTATGGAAAGCCATTTAAAGTTTCTGTCTTTGGAGGGGTAGTAAATCTTACCTTTTATACAGTGAAAAGGCAGCAGCTGACCTATTAGTTTGCATCCTATATATAGTGATCCATCAACACCAGGATCAATTTCCTGAAGGTCACCAGGTCCTTTAAATCCTGCCATCCTCTTTGAATTCAGACAGTGGGGATTTGGCTTCTTTCTTCCTCACCTGCATTTTCCCTCCTTTCTCTTCTGATAAACATAGGCATTGCAGCTTTAAGATTTTAAGACCTTTCCCAGATGGAAAAGGTCATTTGTCTTTCACTACTCAACACTTCCTTCATGAGTTCATTTAAGCATTGCCAGGCATCAGAAGAACAGAACTCAGCTGTAGGGTTATCTGTGTCTTATTCCCCTTGTGTGTAGGTGGCAAAACTGATCTAGAACAAAACTGTTTGGTTCCCATAGCAATTTACAACATGTAGCAACCATAATACTGTACCCTTCCCACTCCTTATCTACACCTGTTATTTCTTCCTTTGCCACCCAGCTAAGAGCTGTAACACTGGCACTGTTTTGAATGGCATCAAGCAGGCTGTTTCCTAAGTTTCATGCAATTTCCCCCTGTTTTTGGTAAGGACAGGATGCGTTTTTAATCTAAGCAGCAAAAAGCAAACATTTTATTAGCCACTTCCAATTGGATTCTCAATGAAAAGTTAATTAAAGGAGTGGAATGAAGGGATGTTACAGTGCATCTACTAATCTTGGTACATTATTTATATGAAATCAGTCATCAAAATTAGTCATGTGCACTATCTTGCTGTGTGTGGTCTGGTTTGAAATGGTGTGTTTGTTTCCATTCAGCTCCACTGGATACAGTTAAGATACACATTTGCTGCGTTACGCAGTTGGATCATATTTTGAAAGTTTATTATGCTCTCTATCTCTCTATATCTGCAGGCTCAGAGTCAAGGGACCACTAAAAGCTTTCAGCTAAACTTTGCAGTGTGCCTGAGATGAGACAAGTGACAAAAGTCATCCTTTCCTGTAAGTTAACAGGCACAGCTGCCAAAACCTCTGTGGGCGTGGTGCCGGCTGCTGGCACGTCCCCTCCCAGACTTCTGCCGTATTTCAATGTGCTGGGTGCTGGTGGTGCATCTGACTGCTGGGGCAAGTGGAGCAGTGGCCCACAGAGCCCTGGTACAACAGAGCCCTGCTGTCCTCCCTGCAGTGGCAGCAGGGCATCACCCCTTGCCCCCTGACCCTCACCAGTCTTCAAAGTGCTCCCACTCCCTCTGGCTCTGCTGTTAGACATCAGTGTGGTCTTACCCACTGCAGGTACCACACTGCTGGCTTTTTTCCCTCACTTTCCTCTTTAGGGTGTGCACCAAGAGGAATCAGGGCTAACAAAGTAATTTCAAGTTCTTCCTTCGTTCTGGGTGGTCAACGGACTGCTCCCTCCCTGCCCGCCTTGTCTCATCCTCTCCTACAGGGAAAGCAGATAGAGTTACGAATTTCAGGCAAGGAGAATAGTTTAATGATCTCTCCTTAAGGTCACTGTCAATGCTGTTGCATAAATTGACCTACTAGGGGCTTCTGTAAGAGCAGTGCTGTTAACTGGACACGGGGGAGTGTCGCGTTACAAAGCTGTGCATGGAAGTTGCCCACTGAAATCACTGAAGCATTTTAATTGACATTCAGTAACTCTCTCCTTTTCTGACAGCTGCCTCTAATAGAGAGAGCACGGCTAATGCCAGTCGTGGGGTCGTTCTGTGCTCTCTGGTACAGCTCCTGGCTTGAGCTGCAGGGACAGAGCAATCCCTGAGAAATGTGCCTGAAAATTTCACCTATTCACTGCAAAGGGGAAAATATAAAAACACAGGCACTTACTCAACACAACACATGGCTATGAGCAAGTGCAGCTTCGATGGGAAGAGCCAGGTTACGAAATAAGTGTCCGTGGTGGCTGTGGACTGTCCAGCTCAGGGGAGAGTTGAAGCTCTCTGTGAATTTTTCCCAGAAGATATGGGAGAGTTTGCCTGCTTGTTTTGGGGAGCAGGGAAAGCAATGCAGGGAGGAAAGTATTCCAGCTGATTCATTTTCCCTTCAGTCCTTCCTCACTGATGTCCTTCAAATTTATTACATTTTTAAACTGGTGAAAGGCTTCTCCAACTTCACATCAGCATCTTCTTGTTTGAAGACAATATGCTTTTGCAGACTTTATAATGTGGCAATAATTTCATCAACTCCAGCTTTACTCTGCAACAACAAATAGGCAAATACCCTTTCACCATCACACTGCTTTGCTTACTTGTGGGCAACTTAAGATTTGATATAAGGACCTGATACAGAATTCATCTTGCAGTCTCAGACCAGATATAAAATCGGATATAAAATATATAAAGATATAAAGTGCCCAGATCCTACAGACTGCAGATTTGTGCTCTTGAGCATCTTCTCTTATGTACATAGCTGAAGTGCACTGTGCTCACAAGGGAGAGCAAAGTGGCTTAAGAAATCTCACTCTAGTGAGCTCTACACAGCCACTCCTGCTTCTGTCGGGTAGGGCCTCACTCTGGAAAAAGTCTAATTTTTTCCCAGCATTTACCTCTCTGAGCTGTTTCTCCCAGTGGATGAAAACTGTGATCCTTTCTGCTCTGGTTCTGACAAATGGGGCAGCTGGGGTAAAGCTCTCAGATACAGTGTGAATGAATGGGAGGATGCCAGATATGAAAAATCTGCTTGAAATTTCTGTGCAGCTTCTAGCAAAGCTAGGAAGCAAGCCACAGTCTAGATTATTTTCTGTATTTTATTGCCTTTTCTCATTATTTTTCTGGTTACAATGACTGTATCAATATCTTCAGTTTCTCACAGAGGCATTCTGTTCCAGAATGAACTACAGCAGTAAGCATAAAATGGATATCTCTTGATCAAGGATACATCTCCTCTGACTTTCCTCATAAGATATTAATAAGAGAGAGGCATTATCAGTTTCCATTTAACAGGTGTGTGGAAGAGGGGGAAATCTCATAATCATTTAATACCTTCTGCAGGAACATCCTTCATCAGCTTTTGCTAATTATGAAGCTGAAGCCATTTTCTATTTTGTTTTCCATTTAAAGCTGAAGACGAACTTCAGGAGACAGCAACAGCAATTTATTTGCTAGGTTTTGCTTTCTTCATGCAAGGGAATGCCAAGGTAACCTCAGAGGGCTTCATTTAAAAACAAGAGTTCAGAGGAAAAAATGCCATGGCTTTATCCCACTGTCTCTGTTAGTTTATTAAAATATTAGTCTTGTAGGTGTGTTAGATTGATTTGCCTTGCAAGGTGTTTAAAAATAGCTGTGAGAATAATGGGTTTCATCAAAAATCATTAACTGGGACGTTACTTTCATTTTTTAACCACAGAACAAAGTGTCACAGCCAGATTAAACAAGCCAGAAAGCATTTGGAGTGCACACAAACAGCCAGCAATTTTTAAATATACCTTAACTGTGGAAAATCCTGAAAGATATCAGCCAACTTCCACTGCAGATTGGTCAGAATCCCCAAGAAAGGTCAGATTGTTCGAAGTGGCTGGTATTTGTACCAGCTGACACAAAAAGGTTCAGTTATTTATAGTGGTTTGCCTGCATCCCCACAATGCTAAGGGACTGAATGAGATTGCAGAGATGAAAAGGACATTTCAGTCTAACAACTGCAAATAACTGTAGCTCAGCAAACTCCCAAATTATGGCATTACCAAGCCAGAGAGCTGCCCAGCTCAAGCACAGGTCTTAATCCCTATTGGGTAACAGGATCCCATAGAAACCTTTTTTTTTGAAGGGTGCCTTTTATTGGGATAAAATTTAGTTCCCTGTGTAGTGCAATCAAACTTTAGGTCTTCCCTTCCAAGTTTCCCTTATGAGCTGTGTCGTCTTTATCTGGTTGTGTCAGCCAGCCACTGTGATGGAGTTGTTTTTTTTAGCTATAGGACTTGGACAGCGAAAGAAGAAACTGGGGTCATGTGAGGAGAGTGTTGGGACTGGAAAGAAATGTGGATCCAAGTTCATCAGGGTGAATGCTCACCCCTTTTACTGAATATTTGGTAGGCGAGTGACCCCCCAGAGATCAAGAGGGAGTAAAGGAAGACATTTCTGATGAAAAGCAAAACACTGATAACACTTATGGGAAAAGATAAGGGCAGTGATCACGGCCAACAAGAGTGAAAGCTCCTGTAAACTGGCCCAAAATTCCAGGAGATCTCTCTTGAAGAAACCACCCACAACTTCCAGTTTTATTGGGCTAGTCAGGTCTATGGGAAAAGGTGCTTTCTTCTTGCTGGTAGGTCCCAAATCAGCAGGGAATTAAAGACTTTGGAGGTTGGCCCAAACAGCCAAATGGAAGGAAAAGGCCCTTTCAGTCAGTTTGGCCTCATGGGAAAACTCCCATTTTGCACCATAAGCAGCAGGCACAGAACAGCTGAGCTGTTTTTTCTTTAAATCAGCACTGGGTTTGATGTGGGATGCCCTTTGGAGCATGGCTGATCAGGCCAAGTATGAACAGGGTGTTATCTCCAAACAGCTCATGAGCCTTCCTGACCAGATAGCCTGCAAACAGCCCCAATGACTGGCCCTAATCCTAAAGCCTTCCCTTACACAGATAAACCCCCTACAGAGAGAGGGACAGAGGAAATTACTGATATTCACTCATATATTTATATTTAGACAAAAGATTAAACAACTTGAAACTGTAATGATATGTCCATGGTGTGGCTCCTGCAAACGTGTAAGCACTTGCAATACTTCTCTGCACAGGATTAACTGGAAATGGACTGGAGATTGTGGACATCTTCCAACAAAGTGTACTTATTCAGTGAAGGAAAGCTATGTTTGGACAGGAAACCAATTGTTTTTTCAGGAGGAAGTTACTGGGAACCACCGTTTCGATTAAAACAAAGGATTGTGTTTTCACTCAAAAAATCCTGTTGAATTTGTGTTTTTCTAAAACTCTAAACAATTCTGTAGACGTGAAGCATTGTAAAGACTGCAGGCATGTTGAAACAAACCTATGCAAATAGGATGTTCTGATGCTATCAGGGCAAAATCACTCAGGATTTCCATTTCATGGGAAATTTCAACCTTTCTTGTTCTTTTTCCGGTTAAGTATGAAAAAAAAAAAAATCAGAAGGCTGTAATATCCCTGGCTTCAAAGGGAAATTTCCAGCTTTGCTAAACATCCCTCAAGTCTTGACTGGCACTGAGCCGGTGCCAAGGGAAGCACCTGAGAAATTTTATGGAATTGCCATGTTATTTCATGATCCTTTCTCCCACCTTCTTTCTCTGAGTAGACATTGCTTTGCGAAGAACACCCATTCTGTCAGACGATAGAAAAACATGTGAGAAGCAGCACCTCTTCTCCTGCTGTGTCCTTCCCTGTGACACAACCATGACACGACCTTCGACTGGTCACTGGAAATGCTTTTGCTTTTCACACTCATGTTATTTTTGTCGAGCTAGGCACACAGAGCAGCACCTTCTGGTTTGACTGTGTTCACCTTCTGGTTTGACTGTGTTCACCTTCTGGTTGGACTGTGTGTATGTGGTTTTGAGGGATAGCTCCAAGAAGCAGTTTCTGACCATTGCCAACTACTCTAAAGAGACTTTTTAAAGGGTTTTGGTTTTAGAGAAGATATTAGCAATTGTTTTTCAGGTAGTGTTTCATGCCATCTTACTGGAGACTCACAAACTGGACTGCCTTCCATTTATTTGTGTTAGTAAGACTGTTGTTATGGTCCCAGTGCCTCATTTTTCCCTCCCCTTCCCCCTGAGTCCAAACCCTAGACCAACATCCTGTGCTTGGAATACTGACATGAAAATCAAGAGAGACAACTCCCACGCTATGGGACACCTTCTCTGCCAAAGCTGCCTCTGCAGGACAACAGTTTTCTTTGGGATGGTCTACAAGGATGGCATGAACCTCTGCAGGAATGCAGTGTCATCACAGAGAGGGTAGGAGTGGAAGGGACCACTGGGGGTCACCTAGTCCAGCTCCCTGCTCAAGCAAGAATCCCTAGACCACAGTACTCAGGACTGTGTCCAGACAGCTTTTGGATACCTTGGGAAAAGGAGACCCCATGGCCTCTCTGGGCAGCCTGTTCCAGTGCTCGGTCACCTGCACAGTAAAGAAGTTCAGAGTCTCTTTTCCAAATGCCTGGACTTTTAAAATATAGATATAAAAATCACTGATCCAGCAATTCAGAAATCCAATCTTACGATTCCCATTTGCCTCTGGCCTCATCAAACACGAGGCCACAAGCAGACCTTTCTTCCCCAAGAAGAGATGAGGGAAGAGACTGGTGACAGATGTTAATTAGGTTGTAAAAATCACCTCTGGAAAGAGCTCAGATGTGTTGGGGAACATCCCAGGATAAATTTTTTTCCCTGGAACTTACTTGTGAGTCCTACAATTAGTGTGGAACCTGGCTATGCAGTGCACAGTGCACAGGAGGTGGCATTAAGGAGGGCCTGTTTTCTCAGACTTGTTATTTTCCTCCTTGCTTTCTGCAGTATATATTTATGTTAATTGTAGCAATACATCTGTCCTCAGAGTTTATCAGATTGGAGGAGATAAGATATTGCCATCAAAGCCTATTTTGAGCTATGAGCTCCTCAGTAAATCAATGTTACATGAATTAAGATTGCCTTGAGATTGTCTAGAACATTTCATCTGCCCATATCTGGAAAGAGTTTCTAATCAAAACCCTGTAAAAGATGGCTTTAGGAATTTTCTCTTGCAGCTTACAAACTCTGTGGTCTCAAACAAGCTTTAATTACCAGGGCTTTAATGGCAGCAATTTTATGATGTTTCAGAAGTGAAATGGTTTATACTCTGGTGATAAGAACTTCATAGGAGCCAGTAAAAAATAAAGCAGAATTCCACAACAGGAGATGGATTTTTTTAATGGATTTTTGCAGATAATTCTTAGCCTTTTCCATCACAAGGAAAGATACAGAATGTGTTAATGGGCACTTACATCTTCTTTATTTTCAGTAGTTTCACCTGTTGCTCCTACCTTTGCATTTTTATACAAAAATTCAACCCCATTTCTGTCCATTTGAATACAAAAAATGCCAAACATACTTCCACCAACCACAAAAATCTGCCTTTCTTAGAGACCACCTTAGAGAATCTTTTCCCTGCCTGCAGAGGACAGCTGTCACCACAGCACAAGCCCTACCACAAGCTCCACGTGGTGCAGAGTGATTGGCATTCTGCACTCACAATGGCCACAATGGAGGGTAAATGTGGAAGGGTGGTCTTGCATGTCACAGCTGAAGTAAACTTGTGGTGGTGTTGGGGTAGGTGAAGACTGCCAGTAGGTAAAGGAATAACTTCAATTATCCAGTGCTGCTGAGCTCTGGACCTCTAGAAGAATAAATATTTACTATTCTAAATGAAATATGTATTCCATATGAGTGTTGCAGTCTATCTTGGATAGCTTAGGGAAGACTAAAAGTTGTCAAGGAGTTCTTGAACTAAAAGCTTTCCTCTATGTAGAGAGTTGCTTTTTTAAAGTTCTACCACCTGCAGGAATCTTCCTCTCTGTATCAATCTCATCTGAAAAGCTCAGATCTGCCTAACTGGTGACACTGCCCTTCCTGCAGGCACTGGGGGCAGAGCAGATCTAATAACTGATGACTGTGGAGCCCTAAATCCTGTCCTTGCCTTTCCCACCAGTCTGTGGGGTGAAAATGGGCAAATTGTTTGTCCTCTGTGGTAGCATCAGTCATATCTGAAGTGCCAGCCAAGCCTTTGCTCAAGGCCAAAATCGTGCTTGAAATTTGGGTGCAGGTGCAGATGAGTCAAAAGCACAAGGAAAAAAGACAAGTTTGACTCTTCTGGACTGAGACTTCCTGCACTTTCACGGTGAAATGACTCCAGGAGCTACTACAAAGCAAATAATAGGACCACAGCGTTTTACAGTTCAGTTTTAGTTTGCTGGAAGGAGTGGGTCTGACCCAGTCTCAGCCTGGACAAGCCTCTGTCATGTGAAGGTTGCTTTGATTTATGCCTGCACTTAACAGGATCCAGGTGGCCCAAGGAGAGCGTTCAGTCGTTGTCGCTCCCGCTCCAGATGAGTGCCGGGTGTTTCTCACCGGGTCACTCAAACAGCAATATAACGTTGGTCATTCCACAACACTGTAAATCAGGCTGCAAAACCCCACATTTGGAACAGTTAATGTCGTTGCCTGGGGCAATACCGCAGACACGGCTTTATTTGCTTTGAACAGAATTAAAATGAGAAATAAAAATGCTGCTTTGACAGCAGTTTAATTTTAAATAGATGGCATATTAAATGCTGTTTATTAGGGTTAATTATGCAACCTCTTTCCATTGTATCTTGTTTATAGGAATGGACTGAATCACCCTGGCTTGTTGTGCTTCACATCTCTCTGGCCTGGCTTTCATTTTGGCAGAGCAGTTACCCCTTTGCAATATTTTGATACACATCACAATGTTTTTGTCTGCAAAGCCATATTATCAGACTCACATTCCCAGATAACCTTTGGGCTGAGTGGGTTTCTGAACCTTGGCAACACAGGCATCTTTGTATTTACCATCTTCCTAAAAATACAAATTGTTGTAGTGAGGATAATTGGTTACACTCAAGAAACCCAATGGTTTGTTTCTGCCACGACTTCCTCAAACCTTGCTAAGCAGTATCAAAATTTAGTCTACATATCTGGTTGTAGATTATAAAATTACCTCTCATAAGATTAAAAAAAAAAATTTTGTTTAAAAAGAAAATTAAAGAATTGGAAGACAACAAAAATACCCAAAAATCATATGGCTGTGGCTCATCGTATTGAACACATATATTTCTAAAACAATCTAGAAAGCTGTTCTTGAGTACCAAGAGCAGTAGCAGAGTGTCTGTGTTCATACATATACATGTGTGCACGTGTACATGGACACACTAACTTTTCTGACCCTTTTTGCTGGGTATCCTTCCCTTTTAGGAGCACAAAGTACACTGAAAGGGCCTCATTTTCACTGGCTGGAGCTCAGTATATTTTCACAAACCATCTTGTATCAGAATTTGGCCCTGAAAAGCTTTTTTTTCCCCAGTGATACATAATAAATCTTCCATCTGAGGGATTTTCAGACACGCTCCTACTTGACTCAGGAGTAGCGTTCATTGGAAAAAAACTTTGATGGAAAGGGTTTTTTTCCCCCATCAGTAAAATGTGGTAGCGCTAAAATAATAATAATAAAAAAGAAGTTTGTGAGCTCATGTTGCTTTTGGGGAAATTTAATTTAAAAAAAAGTGATGAAAAAGTTCCAATAATGTTGAAACATCCTAAATTAGCTCCACGCTTGAAAAAAAACTTCAGATATATTATTTTCTTTTGAACTCGTGTCATTTGTTTTTAAAAATTGATACTGCGTTATATATTAAGTATTAAAGAGCCATGAGTGAAACACGACTTTTAATTTCTACCAAATCAAAAGTTTTCCATATGAAGGAAAATTAATTTTGTTCTGAAAAGGAATGATATAATTTCTGGAATCCCCAAATCTCCGTGCAATGAAATTCCTTGTTTCTTTTTGCTCAGGAGCAAAATTATCAGTGATGAAAAAGATCTCCAAAAAGCAAACAGTGCATTGATTCATTAAGTAAATCCTTTTTTCACCCCTGAGTCTTGCAGTCTTTTGGATTCTAACTTTGCTGGCCTTCTTTTATTTCAAATGCCTCCGTTTGTATTTTATGGCAAGATTTCCTTTTCCAGATTCAAGGTCTGGTGGCTGAAATTTCAGAGAATGCACCGGCCCATTTCATTCTCTTGACTTCAGCATGTTTTCTCTTAAGGTTTACTGTTTGAAAATTGTGTTATAGTCAATCAGCAAGAAGTTACCCTAATCACAGATCCATCCACAAGACTTTCTAAATTTTACAAAAGTAAAAATACTCATTGGTGGTGTGACGTTTCCTCCCGGGGTCACAACCTGTGGTTCCTAACCACAATTAAGAAGGTTTTTGTTCATGTTTCTTTGCAGGAATTCGCTCTGTGCTGTGTACCAAGTAAGGGATGGTGGGTCACAAGCAAAACATCCCCAAGTGAATTCTGTTAGAAGCAATGTACTTATGGAGAGCCACAGCAGGGGAAAGCCTGGAGGACAGCAGACCAGGTGTCACCTGGTTGATCAGCATTTTCATGAAACTACCAGTTACAGTTTCCTAAGGAGACTCTTATATTAGTTTTGGGTGGATATGGTGAATAAATAACTGATGATACTTCTGACATCTTGCTCCAAGCCAGTAGCTTTTTTCTATCTACAGAAAACTGGTGAGATCATGCTAGTGGATCTCCAAGGTTTGCTCCACTAGAAAGAACAAATAAACATCAGCCAGGATGTGAGGTAAAGGCTTTTTTTTCTTTCTCAATGAGTGATCTCTTAGAGGGAACAAAAGTGAGATATGTTGATCCACCAACGTCAAAATACTTTTTGGGAAAAGCTATACTGCTTGATTTCATAGCTGAGATTGCACAAACTACATGGTAACAGGAAGGTTTTATAAAAAGGAGTTTTGGATTAGTGTCTAAGTTGATGTGATAAGACTTTTTCATCCTGTTGTCATAAAGAAAAAAACCCAAACAAGTGAAAAACCAAACCAAAATAAGAAAGGCCCAAATAGGTGGCCAGTAAGGTCCAAAGAGCCTCGAGGTGCTTTTCCTCTGGATCTTGGTGAGTCTTTCAAGCTCCACATCCTATGACTGTGATGTCTCTCTGCTTTAGAGTTCTCTGCTTACTGAATGATATCAGTCTTCCTCAAATGTAAAGAAATAGACAGTCTCTTCATGGAGCAAACAAAAAAAAAGGAGAACTTGTCTTGAAAGTATCTCAACCTGGGATTCTCCCCTGTAGGTAGGTGTGGAATAGTCCTCTCCACACCTTCAGTTTTCCCCTCGTTTCTAGTGGAGAAAAGAACAACACAACAGGGAAAGACAGTTCACAAATGAGGGCTGTGTGGTGAAAGACAAGTCCGGATATCCTGGCCAGCTTGCGTCAAATGAATTTTCTGCTGGTGTCATCTAAGTGACTTAATATTAGTATGCCTTTCTCAGTCCTCAGAGCTGGATATCAGACGCTTCCAACTGCTTCCTTCAATGCCTGTCCCCTTCTTCTCACTTAAATAATTTGGACAGGAGAGAGGATGGAACTTCACAGCTTGTCACCTGAGAGCCAGCCAATTTTCTTTGCCTGTGTTTTGTGATGAATAGAGACAGAAGAAAAAAAAATGGAGAAGTCTATACACTTAATCTAGGAAAAATGCTATGGCCAGGGAAGCACCAGTGCTGTGGGAGAGAGCCAAGAGCCAGGGAAGCTGGGACTGCCAATCTGCCCTGCTGCCCTCTCTGCTCCTCTTAGCTGTGGCAGCTGCAGGAAAGGTAACCTTCACAGGATGAAGCTGCACCGTCTTTGGGTTGTGCCAACAAACCCAGACTCTGAAGGGTGTCTTGTTTTTCTGTTTACTGTTTGTTCTCAGTCCTCCCAGTCTTCCCAAAACTACTTCACGGGCAGAATTTCAAGGGCAGAGCATTTGATTTTTCCAAGTACCGGAGTTTTCTGTGATCCTGCTCCAATTTGAAGTGGTGTCAGTGGATGCATTAAAACATTCCCTTTTTTGTGTGCTTTCCCATTCTGCTTTGGCAGCAGACCGGCTTAAAAATCCAGAAACGATCCCTCCAGTTGTTGTTTTTGGGCAGACAATGCAGGCATTGTGCATTGCTCAAATGGAGCAGATTCCAGTTGTTTACACTTCTTGTGGCATTGTTAGGCTTAAGCAATTTGTCTGCTGATAGCCCCATATTAGGAGTTCTCGTTTGCAGAATAACTGGAAGATATGATCAGAAACAGATCCGTGGTAGTCCACATGTCATTGCCAGCCACGTGGAGTGACAGACAGCCTCATAAAAAGGCTACAGGGCGAGCTGAGCCAGAGATGTTTTGCTGGCCTGAGTGACACTGTTATGTACAAATGATTCACATTTGTCATGAAAGCAAGCACCAAAATGTGTCAGATGGCAGCTGAAGAGAAGGTAGATAAGGAGAAAGATGTGACAGTACTTCCAGCTGGATTTTCTTTTTTGGACTTTGGAGTCTCTAAGTTGTAATGCACTTGACTGTTGTAAGACAGAGTAATAATAATAATAATAGTGATACCTTAAGCCATTTCAGGTGTGTTGGTGTTTGTCATCTGCTTTGAACTCTCAGTTTTGCTGCTTTCTCTAGGGAAGGGCAGTCTGTGATCAGGGGCAACTTGATATGGCTTTCTCTTTGGAAAAGCTTTCCTGGAGTTTTCCAGTTTCAGGGAGCTGTCTATGAAGCCATGCATATGATCTAATTAAAAGCTTATGTGGCTGAGGTAGATAAATAAGGGGAGGTTTTATTTGAAAAGAACACTTCCTGCATTTTGGTGAGGCTTTTACCTGAAAGACATTTTGATTTGCCACATCCCACAAATGTTTGCACCCCCATGCTGGCCTGCAGGCAGGCTGCACTGGTTCCTGTTCCCAGTCCTTTCTGACACAGGATGTATCTTGCTACACTCCTATTTATTTTCTGCAAACTTAAATTCTGGTTCTCACCAATATGTCTTGCCTGATATCAGTCCCTGCTTTGTAGCCCACGATGAAGACAGCTCACCTTGAGCTTTCAGGCTTTATTTGTTGACCTTGGTCTGCAGGAAGCCAGGCTGCTGGAGCACAGCAATCCTTTCTGGGAAATAACCCTCTGTGACTTTGTCATACAGATCCTCTTGTTTAGTCCCATCTTCACAGCTCATTACAAGTGTGAAACCACTCATTTAAAATACAGCTGTGGCCTGTTGCATTTACCACTTACTGAGAAAAAGTTCTGTTTTCTGAGCTTTAGCAGAAGTTACATGTGGCACCACTCAACAATATTGGTTCCTGGTGTCATTCCACATGGAGCTGACACCAGCAGCTATCGCTACAGCACTGTCTCTTCCTGTTAGCATTTGGCAAAATTACAAGGAGTTGGTAACAAGGCCTTGTAATGGTCTCTACTGGAAATCTTCCACGTGGGGTGTATTCTTTTGCCTGAATATTTTGGGGAACGTTCCAGCAAAAATGGTTTTATTATTTTGAAGGCAAGAGACATGATGAAAAAACAAAATTAACAACCTTAAAACAGTATTTGCAGTTATTTCACCCATAACTTTGCAGTGCAGTTTTGCTTTGGGTTAGGAGCTTGAAAATGAGCTGGGTAGCTCACCCGGGGACCAGGTTATAGCTTTTAAAAAGAAAACTTCTGAAATAATTTTGACAATCATTTTGAAAACATTGCTGCCTGCACATTCTCAAGCTGTTAAACTCCTGAGGACACCATGCTGATTTTGGAGACAGTGGCTTCAACAATCAGACCATGGATTTGGAAGTGCTCTTCGAGGCTGATGAAGACCATTCAACATGGGATGAGGAACAAGGAGTCTTTCTCTCACTCAACAGATCCTACAGCACTGAAGACAAATGAAGGTGCTGGTGGGTACCCAAGAGAAGCAAGAGGCAGTCTGGGGTGCAGCAGGAACAGCAGAGGATAAAGATTGGGTGGGTTAAAAAGCTTTTGAGATGCCATTTTATCCCTTTCCAAATTTGGAGGCCAGTTTTCCCACTGCTGTTTTCCACCTTGCAGAATGTCAAGAACTCATTTGCCTCATCCCCCCATCAAGACTTGCCCAGAGAGCAAAATGCTGCATATATTCTGATATCAGTTCCCCTCTTAGCTCAAAAGGTAGAGATATAGCTTGTATCTCTCAAAGTCCAGTCTTGCTGGTTGGGTAGGTGAAACTCAGTAGGTTTCCACCTGCAGGAAGCTCTGCTTTTTATAGTTTTCTTCTTAAAAAAAAAATATATATATCCAAGAGTATTTTGTTAGCAGATGTTAGAAGAACTGAATTGTAGTGTCTGGCATTTTGGCCTCTAGCAGTATTTGAGAATGGTATCGAGGAAATGAATCATGGTTTGTGCTGAAGGAGGCTGTTGTTTCCCAGACCATTGCCTCACACGTCCTAGGAGCTGGAATATACAGTAAATGAGGCAGAGACCTTGGTGAAGGACACAGATGGATGATGGTGAAGTTGAGGGACCTGAATCCCTGATCAGAATCACTGACTTTCTCCTGAAGTTCAGCAGGGAGCTCTGGTGTGATGCTAGATAAATGACTTAGAGGAACCTTTCCTTATTACTTCACTCATGGTAAATTCCTCCTGTACTAAACTCCCCTCATACAAAGAAGGGTCCAGCCCGTAAAAAGAAAACAAAACAAATGACTAGGATCTCACCTAGACCTGGAACTATGAGGTTTGTATTTGTACATTTCTACTTTTGTCCTATCAAAGTACAGTATAGTCAGCCCCTATGTTATTCACACTAGAAAATATGACAAGTTTGGGCTTAATCCTCCTAGGCCTTATCTCTCCCAGGATTGTTGTAAAGATTAACTGATGCTTGTGGAATATTGTCAAACTATAGCAGCAATATAATAGGAAACTCAAGGAATATATGAACACACCTTCGTTCAGTACAACGCTTGGATGTAAAGAGCAGTAGATAAGACCTGAAAACACTGTTGAAATTACAAGGTTACAAGAGAATACAAACCACACATGGTTTCAGCGAGCCCCAGCCACTCTTTGTGATAAATAGAGTGAGAAAATAACATGTGTTGAGATAATTCACGAAAGTTCTATAACGGGCACACAAAAGGGGAAACAACAACCACACATGAGACTTCAACAGGCATTTCCTACTGTGCAAGCATGAGACCTGCCAGCCTTGGATTTTGGTGGTGTAAGACTGCGGGGTTGTTTTTGCAGAAAATGTAGGGATTTTGCACCAAGCACAGTGGAGTACCTCGAGGTGACCTGAATCTTCTGGCACACAGAGGACTGCCATGCGATGCTATTCCACAACACCAGGTTGTGCCTGTGCTTTTTCCCAGCCCCAGGAGAGTCCCTCAGCTGTGATCTTGTGAGCCATTGAGGCATGACGGATTTTAAATAAAGTTTTTTCCCTTTGTGGAAGAGTCATCCCTTCAGAGCTGAAGGAGTCTTCTGTAGCTAGCCAGGGCAGTGCAGAACAGATCCAGGAAAGAACAAGGAAGGACTATTTGAAGATGGGACTGAAGATGGATTGGTGTGACCTGAACGGTTTTTAGGAAATCCTATATGCAAAATAAATGCAGTTTATTTTCCCTTGCTAGACTTCCTTATTCCACACTTTTCATTCAGCATGAGCCAAAAGAGACCAGAATACTAACCCTCAAATTATTGGCAATTTGTTCAACTCTCTAGAAAAATGCCTCCAATAAACACAAACCCTGCAAGTCAGTGTAGCATTAAATCAAACCTTAAAAGATGAAAAATGCTTCTTTCACTGTTTTATCTGAAGCCAAAAAGGATATTGCTTTACATTTTTTCGAAATAGAAGTGCATAGCTTTACTGCTGCCTTCCAGCATCGAGAGATGTTCCCCCCGGTAAGAGCTCATTAATTTGAGAGTAGGCTTGATTAGACTAGAACTGAACAAGACTAAAACATTTCATTTCATTCTTTCACACTAATCTCTTGGCAGAAGAAACCCCTTTTTGCCCGTCACCCCCACTCAAAACACAAACAAAAATAAGAGCTCTCCCTCCTTCAAAATCTGTATGGACCACAAAATAGCCTGAAGGGCTCTTTTGTTATTACCATAAAATGCATTACACAAGTGAATAAAATAGCTGTTGGTAGCTCAGGTCTATGGGATACTAGTAATCCTATATAATTGCCAACTTGTGGGGCAATTGGTGAAAGAAACCTTAAAGCCTTTTTATTTTATCTTAGTAATGATGAGGGAGTTACCCAAAACATATGAATGCACCTCTCCTCCTTTAGACCATCAAAGGTTCAACAATGAATTCCTTTCTTTGAGAAAGCTGGGCTTTAGTCTGCCATGAAACTCAATCCATGGCCCTCTCATTAATTTTGCTAAATAGATTAGCCAATTGGAGTTGCTGCTTCAGAGGAAAGCAACCTCCAAAACAAGTTTTTCCCCATTCTCAAGGTGAGATGTTTTGCTCACAGGACATCCTTTCAAGTGCACTGGAGTACTTTTAGACTGGATTAGCTGAGGCAAATGGATTAGTCTTTGTAGGTATTAGAACCAAGGGCCTTTAAGAAAGGAAAACAAGGTGCCTAGTTTCACCAGTATGCCACTAAAAGCTACTTAGTGCAAACATCCGTAAAACTGTCAAGAATGAGGACTTGTAAAAGCAACTGTAAGCACATCCTCAAGCTAATTGTAAGACACACATTTACACAGAAATATGCAAACTGCAAACACAGGCTGAATAGGGACCATCACACACGTATCTGATCTTAGGGAGCATAAGGAATTTTTACCGGTGTTTCGAAGGACACTTGAAATGCTGCAGCATCTACTAATTTTCCTTCCAAGCAAGTAATTTGATTAAGGCATTAATCCTCTCACAAAAGTAAGCCCAAATGACACTCCTCTTTACTGACTTTCTGAGGGTCCAGCCCAGAGAAGTGCTAAGCTTTACAGAATGGGGGAATCCACACATCAGTGGCAACGTGCAGCCATTCAGGGTTAGGGCTGGGACTTATTCCTTGCATTCACTTCTTGCCTAAGTGTGAAATAGTAAACCAGCAGGAGCAGAATGCTTGTGTGAAGCTCAGAAAGTGACTGAAGAAGACAGGAATTTAAAATACTTCTTTCTCCTAAAAGGCCATCTCCCTTATCCCAACAAGCATTGACTTGACTTAGTGTTAATGACTTAGTGTTAATGAAGGACATATTCCTATTTCTATAGAAAACCTTAAAAAAACCCCAAACCCCAAACCTCATAATTTAGATGGATAGGCAATACTCACCACAAACAAATCACACAGAAATAGATTTAAAATACACAGTTATTTGACCTCCTGCTCAAATATCCAAAGGTTTTTAATCTCTGTAGAGGGTTCAGATGTTGCAGAAACCTTGGCACGCTAATCATTTGAATCATATCTACTGCTTATATTATCTACTACTTATATTATACATCTGCAAATAACTGCTCCTCACATGTCTCATGTCCTTGGTTGTAACAGAGGCAGTCACATGTGTTTGTCCCAGCAAATGCTTATAAGGGTGTTTTGCAATTATTCCATTTGTCACTAGAAACGTTAGGAATTATTATTCTGCAAGGAACCCAAAAGGCAACACTTTTCCCATTTCTTTCAACTACACAGATCAAGGAGAGCCTTGAGTGAATTAATGTCTGTTCTCATGCAAAGGAAGGGAGTTACTGAGTCTTCTTTAGTTTTTTATGAACTTTCCTCTTTTCTGCTTTGTCAGTTGAAATATTCTTTTTCCAGTGATGCTGGTAAACCTACTGATGTTATAAAGCAAAAAATATGTGAAAGCCTGTCTTGTTAACCATCTTTCTGGGTATAGCCTTACTTCTGAATGGGTATAGTAATATACTTAAATGACAATCTCAAAATTGAGAAACGGAAGAAATCTTTGTGAAGGGTGGCTAATCCTTGATTTTACTGACCAAAATCACTAAAAGAATGAGAATGAATGGTAAATACTAGAAATTAATTTATTAAATATAAAAAGGCTTGATAATTATTGTGTATCAGTAAATAGTCTACTTAAAAATTCCATGAACAAACTTGTATGCAATGTTGGGATAGTAACACTGTTGAGTATCCTTTAAAAATCTATCTTTTTGCCAACTGGGTGAAAGCACATAGAAATGACACATACACTTGAGAATGTGATCAAAGTATAATTTTCCTTATCTTTTGCATGAGTACTGAAGGAATACCTATAAAATCCACCCAGACATGATGACCTACTGTTCAGTAACACCTTCCATTCAAAGTCTCACAATTCATTACAGCAATTTGCAGAATCTTAACAACTCTCTGAAGAAGGAAGAACATTTTTCTGATCTAGATACGTCCTTTTGGCAGCTTCACTGGGAACAGTGCACTTATCCTAGGGATGTCATTGGCCTTTTGTCTGCTTTCAGAGCCGAGCCTGCCACCCTCAGTGGCAGCTGTAGGAGCCTAGACCCCTTCCAGAAACACTGAGATAATCTTCAGTGGTTTTATACATGCAGATATAAAATGTTGATCTAAATTGTAAATGTTGTTTTCAGAAACACATCCCACTGTGAACAGCTGGAGCCTTGGTTGCTCAGTACATTGAAAATCCAGGCCCTTGGGATGCAATATTCCCTGATGTAACCTGCAGACAGCACTACCTTCCAGCATATAACAACTGAAACAGGGACATTGGAAAAGGCCTTTGTTATCATAGAACCATAGAATGGTTTGGGTAGGAAGTGGCTCAAAGATCATCTCATTCCCACCCCCTGCCATGGGCAGGGACACCTTCCATTAGACCAGATTGCTCCAAGCCCCATCCAACCTGGTCTTGAACACTTCTGGGGATAAAGCAGCCACAGCTTCTCTGGGAAATCTGTGCCAGGGCCTTGCCACCCTCAAAGTAAAGAAGTTCTTCCTAATATCTTATCTAACCCTGCCCTCTATTAATTTAAAGCCATTTCCCCTTGACCTGTCACTCCATGACCTTGTCAGTGGTCCCTCTCCAGCTCTCTTGTAGCCCCTTTAGGTACTGGCAGGTGCTATAAAGTCTCCCTGGCCTTCTCTTCTCCGAGCTATCCTATCACTCTATATGTGACCAAGCTACAGAAAGCAGGGTTACCCTCCACAGTATGTTTACATCACTGATCTCTCCAGGTTGTTCCATCAGTTAGTTGGACAGGGAGCATCTTTGTAAAAACAAGCTTGCTGTTATGCAGCACATCAGAGCCATCAGAGCTTGTGGAAATCCAACAAAAGTACCTTATTTACATGCCTTGTCTAACACACATGCTATTTGTTTGTGGGGTGTAAAGAACAGCTCCCCACTAGTGATACACCAAAGTTTGTTTATTCTCTTTGCTGACCTCAGTGAAAGAGGAAGAGGCATTAGGTAACACTCAGGAAAACAGTCATGGAGCTGTTGTCCAGTATAAGAAATTTGCATCTGCAGTGTACCAGCCACACTGCAGGTCAAGGAAAGCAAGAAGTGCCACATGCAAGCTGATGAGGAATACAGACACACTGCATCAGATCTGCTAATTGATCTGATCATAGATCAGGCCAGCAAGCAGGGACAAGTGATAGTAAAGTAACATGAATGAAGGTAATGAAAACAGACTGGAAGCAGATTTAGGATGAACATAATTAGACTTAATGTTAGCACTGAAAGCAGAGATTTGGGGGTTGGTGGTGCCTGGGGCTAGTTGACGTTTATCAGCATAGCTTGACTGTCTCTCTAAGTGGGGTTTTGTACCTGGGAAGGGATTCTGACATTTTGTTCACAATTGGACCACCTGCTCATGTCTCATCAGCTAAAAAGAGCTTAAAGGCTTCTTAGTACACGGGAGGTATGGATCAGGCATGCAAAAATATTTAAGTCTTGGATGCAGCATCTCTTAGCCATAGCCACAGGAATAGATGACTCTTATTTATGCACTTTTTCACCATATTTAAGGCATAAATATCTAAATAAAGCCAATTTCTACCTAGAAATACATGAAGAGTTTCTTTATATGTCTGAAGATATAAACATGCTGAAGTGCTGGGATATATCAAGCTTTCCTGAGCTCTCTTTCGGTGCTTCTCACCTACCCCAGCCCCAGTGATATTGTGATCAGCACAGACCAAGGGCCCCACCATGTGTCTGCTCTGATGTGTCCACTGTCAGTCTGGGGAGCGTGTCACAACCTCACTTTGGAGTGTAACCTTGACCATTAACAGGCTGAATATGCTGTGTCTCATGAATGTTTGCTTTGCTGTTAGTTTTAAATGTCCAATCATTTCCTGATTACTCCTGACCTGATGTAGTGAGCAAATGCTTCTGGGATGATGGTGGCAGGTGCCCCATTGCAAATCCAGTGGGAACAGGTTCTCCTCTGTGACACCTACAGGACAATTTGGGGCAGGATAGTGACTACCTGCTTTTGGGACCAGACTGATTCATGTCACATTTTCCTCTCTTCAGGGTGCTTACTCCTTCCCCTTGAAGGTGCAAGGATATTCTTGTTAACAAGTAACCAATTATGACTTTTTAATCAAATCCTTGGAAAACACACGGGGTAATAATTCTAGCCTTGGCACATTTAACAAATGCACTAAAGAGCCAAAATGGACACAGTTGGATATTTATTTCTGTCAAGGATTGAACAAAAACTTCCAGTTGAACCCTTTGAGTCCCTCCCCTCCTCCTTTCCTCTCCCTTCTTCCCCCTACGCCCTTTGCCAAAGTTCAGCTCAAGTTGATGAAGAATGTATATTTTTTGAATGGTAAATGCCTGGCAGGCCTAGGAACTATCTACAAGACAGGTGTGTGGCTCAGGCAGCTTCCAACTCCTTGCTTGGGACTGATAGTGCTTTTGTAAGAAAGCAGCTTCAATCCTGTCCTGGAAGAAACATTCCTGCCCCTGGGGGACAAGTGATTCATTCAGTCAATGAGGTCAGTTCTGCTGCAGATCTGCCTAAGAAAACTGCCAGCTATATAGAACTTAATTCATAGTCACAAGCCATTATGGAATTTGTGCTTTCCACTGTTTTGCAAAATGGTAGAAATTGTGACCTTGGACTAAGCTTGGGTCTAAAATTCAGTGTCACAAGGATGAGCCATTATTGCAGCCTGAATGGTAAAGTAGCATATGAAAGCAAAAAAGCATGCAGGGGAATGAATCTCCCCAAAACTGAAAGGTGAAGTGAGAAAGAAGGAGGAGATAAAGAATACCTTGAATCAATCTGCAAAATTTATGATTGTTGGTTCCCAGTCTCCCTGCTGTGAGGGGGTTCCTCGCTGAAGGGGATGCTCAGGTGCAAAGGGGAGTGAGTGGGGAGAGACAAGACACTAAAACAAGAGCGGCAACTGAAAAGCTTTACAAGGTGTGTGATGAAAACACAGCTGCTGCCGTGTCTCCAAGCACAGGGTTTGTGTCACTGCAGCAGATGCAGCAGAAAGGGAGAATGTGTAAAAAGGAAGGCTATAAATCTCTGGGTCACAGACCCCAAGGTGTTGCTGGTGGATGTCTGGGGCTGTTAGGAGTTTGCTGACATCTCTCCTCCAAAGACTTCCCAAGAAGCATTCTTGCCTCCTCTGCTCACCACCTGCCAGCCCCTTTGCAGAGGGCTGGAGGACTGTCCCCTCAGCAGGTGCCATCCCTGGCTTGGCTTTCCTCTTGCAGTTGAAAACCTGAACTAGTTTTGGGCTGCAGATTTTTCTTCTGGGCTAAAACAGTTGTGTAAGTCTAAGACTCTAAAAAAAAAAAAAAGTTATCAGTTTTAAAGGAAGTAGTAACATCCTTTACGAGAGGTCAATGGCATTAAAACATCTGAGTTTCCTCTGATTTTATTATCAGTTTTCCCCATCATTCTGAATTATCTCTAGCCCAGTGGAATTGCAGGACAGATGAGCATTTTTGTTGATTTTTACCAGTTGAAGGAAATGTCTTCTTTAAGAGGGCTTAGAATATTCTGAGGAGCCTTGCTAGATAAATCATTTATTGCTGGGCTGCCCAAAAGTTGTGTGGGACTGACAAGACGCCTGGGAGGAAAGTGTATGCAGGTCTGACCTTAAGAGTCTTGGTGCAGAAAGGGTTACACTAATGTCAAAGCCAGGTAAACGTGGTTTTGCTTTCTAACTAGGGCCAAATAATTCAAACTAACAAAGACACCAAAGCAATATCAACAATAAAATAACTTAAAGAACTGAAAATATACAGAAAAGAAATCAACTTTGACAAGCAGGAATTTCAGGAGCTGTTTGATCTTCCAGCTCCATTCAGCCAAGGAAACTTTCCCTGTCACTGTTCTGATTTGACTTTCTGGATTGATCAGAACTACCTGACAATTTTCTCACAACAGAGATTTTATTGAAGGCTTTGGCCATACTCTCCCATGAGTTTAGACACTTGCTTAGTGAGCCTACAATGAGCAAACTAGAACTTTTTGTGATTACCCTCTAAAGATGCAACATGTGATGTGATTTATGTATAAGGCATTTTTTCTCTTTGGTGCTTTTGGAAGATCTTACAAATGCTTCACCCTCCTGTGCAGACCCAACACCCATCAATGATCACCCTCTTCCCTTTGTGATTTCTCCTCCCATTGTGGTTTCTTATACTTGCTCAAATGTGTCAGCGGGAAACAACTGGGCAAAAAGAAGTACAAAACTTCCAGGTTTATGTCAAAACCGTGGGATGTAACAAAATATGAGGACTTCCTGATTCAGGAAACTGGCCTGACTGGTTTGGGTCAGAGGAACCTTCTCCTTCCTCTTCTTTGGAAAGCCTGTGGCTCTTGTGTCAGAGACCATAAGGTTTCCTCGTCCTTTTGACCCCACTCTTACCGCTGTGAGCCTTGTTGGTTTATCTTTTTGAGTAAGAAGGAGTGTCAATATCTTTGTGTGTTATGTTCCTTGGCCAGATGTAGGGTGGCAGTTGCACAGTGGCTGCTGGTTCATCCTGTGCTCCTCTGTTGTCTCCTAGGGTCAGGGATCGATAACTATTGATATGTTGGAATGTAATTGATATGATAAATCCAAGTTAAGAGACTGGAATTAGCAGCATCCCGGAGAGAGCGTGTCTGAATTTGCCATTTCATCAAGATGTGAGTCAATGAAAGTCACATGTTTTACAGAACTCTAAAAAGAATGGACATGGAGAAGAAAAACAGGAACTGGTCTTAGGGAAGGTTCTTTTACCCTCATTTCCGGAGTAGACAACCACAAGACACAGTATGACATCAATTTTGGGTGCAAAGCCTCTGCAGGTGTCTAAAAACAAATAGTTGCCAAAAAAACGCAACCTTTCAGACAAGTTTCTCATGTATACCTTCAGAGTTCTTTAAATATTACTGAACCACTATTCCTTAATCCTTCTACACCCTTTGGGCCTGGGAATTGTCACATACACATTATCAAAATAATGCTTTATGATCATCATTGGTAACAAAATTCTGTGTTTCTAATACATCTATAAGGGTCAGAGTTAACAGCATGAGTTCACCTAAACCAAAAATAATGTAAATGGGTTTTACTCGGTCCTTCCTGCTGGCTGGTTCTCTGTTGATGTGCAAGACAATCTCCTATCACTGTGCAGGCCACACTTCTTTCTAATCTCTGTGTGGATTCCTCCAGACTCTTTCATGATCCCAAGGCTTCAGAGTGGGACCACTGGTGGTTCAGTCACAATGGTATGATTCTTTGGTGGATCTGGGTATTGATGATGCCAATGTGGCTACCCAGGAGGGATAGAGCAGTGGTCAGTGTCCCTTTTAAGCTTTAGAAGACATTTTAGACCTTGTGGTTCCAGCTTCTCTGTATTCAGCTTTGAACATTTGATGCCAACATTTTGATGGCATTAAGCAAGTTTCAAGGCATTAAGCAAGTTTCAAGGCAAAAGTTCCTACATGTTTACTCTCTTTATCTTCCATGACTCACAACAGTTGTACCAGGCCTGGCCCAGCTGAACCATGATCAGACCTGGCAGTGTTTTCTGAGCTGTTTTATCAGCACAGGGCAGGAGGGTTTAGTGAGGGCAGAGAGCAGCACATGGCACGCCACTCTTCACAGGTACCTCTCTGGCCCATGTCAGCGTCAGCATATCTGCAAGGGAGCTTGGCATTCAGCCACAGCGCTAGTCAGCAGCTCCACTCCACTGGAGTTCTGGCTAAAAAACTGCTGCTACTGCTCCACAGGTGTGCTGGGGTCAGACAGTGGCAA
This sequence comes from Corapipo altera, assembly GCF_003945725.1. NCBI lineage: Eukaryota > Metazoa > Chordata > Aves > Passeriformes > Pipridae > Corapipo > Corapipo altera. The sequence continues at coordinate 1,475,667 of NW_020884920.1, read as the reverse complement.
AAACAGGCTCCAGATATGACCTGCTCTTCAGGAGCATCACCCGTTGACCTGACCAGTGCCTGTAGGGAGCCAGAGAAGATGCAATGCTGAGAATTCCCACTCTCCTGTGAGTTTCTCATATGTTTTGTGACAAAAACATCACATCTGAGACTGTCACAGTCCTATCTGTTCTCCCACACTCTCCCTTGTCCTCAAAATTCCTGAGTTTTCCCTGCCAGTCCGGCTCCTGGGGATAATGTGTAGTGACCTTTAAACACTGGAAATATCGATGGGTGTCTGAGCTTAAAAGCAACATTTCACAGCTCCATCTCAGTTTTTGTATTATATAAAAGCTGAAACTACAAGAAATGAAACACACAGAGAAGGAAAATTACTTTGGAAAACAAGGACCTTTCTGAACCAGGTCAGTTAAAATACTAATGGCCTTCACTGTCCCAGGGCAGCCAAAGATTTTTGTCTCAAACGTGGAACAGATATAGACCTTTGTCTGGAAGGTCTTGCAAGTCTTTCACTGAGAAATAAACTAAAGCACAGTTAACAGATATCAGAATGATTCTGGTTAAGCATGTCCATATGACAGATGCAGACCTTTCAATAAAGGGCTGAGCTCTCATCAGCAAAGCAATGGTACACAAAGATGGGACAAGGAGTCCACACAGGTTTAGAGACTGTTCAGAGAAGGAGCTGTCTGCCTTTTTGCCTCTTTTATATCTCATTAGCTTATTTGTCAAGGAAGAAAGACTTGAATATGAACCTGTGGCCCAGCAAGGAAAGACTTGAACATACACTGAATTTCCCAAAGATATTTTGCTCCTTCAAAATCCTCTAATCCAGGACCCTCTGACAGATTCCTCCAGCCCATGACCCTGTCTATAGATTGAGCTTGACCACTAAATCTGAAACATAAGTAAACACATTGCCAAGTGACTCTGAGTGGACTGCATTGAAGGGAAGGAGATGAAGAGATAAATGGTGCACATATCTCAACAACAATGGATTTCTGAGAGACCAGTAAGTGATTCGCTTTGATTTACTCATCCACTAAAGAGAATACAGATGTCTTGAGGCTTCACTGGAGAAGGGAAGGTAGCCTGCAAGGAAAAGACAGATAAAACAGAAATAGGTTTTTGCATTTCTGAGGAAGCAACAGAGAAGCTGCTATTCTCTGTCATCAATTGTTTACTTCTTCCAAAGCTGCTGGAGCAGGGTGGGCTCTTGGCACCAATTCAACCTCGTGGACAGTGAAAGGAGACTTGCCTGTGATGACTGTCCCCATTTGTCACCCACTCCCATAGATCAAGCATAGAGCAAAGTGCAGCAACCAGTTCACAAGAAGAGTGAACAGCCTGTGCAGCCTTGGCCTCTGCCTTCAAAGCCACCAGGAAATGTATCAGTATGGGCTGGTCATGATGGATGGTGATGACCATTACCCAGTCCAAAATTAAAACCCATGTGAGTGGACAAATGTGTCCTGTCAGGGATCATGGAGCAACCCCAGCCTTGATTGATGCAGTCAGATGAAATTACGACATTGGCTTCTACTGAACCATTGTGGGAGCTGAGATGATTCTGAATCATCCATCCAGCAAGCCAGGGTGGGAAATCCCTTGATCTGCTGGACTGCTTTGGATATATAGGGACTTCTACTCTGCTGTACAACAGTGAGGACTGCGGGACCTCAGTAGATATGAAAGAGAAGTTCGCCCTTGGCAATAAAATGCATTTGGTTCCTAAAAAAAGTGAATATCTAATGCAAAGCCTTCCTCAGAACAAACCTATATCTGGAGGTGAGTATAATTTGGGAGCTCTCTGGGTGATGACAGCTTTTCCAGCCATGATGTCTCAGCCACAGAGCACAGAGGCATCAGTGCCCAATAATTGCACCAAAATAGGGCCCAGTTGGGATTTTAAAATAGACCCACTCCCACTGGTGTCTGGTATGCTCTGCTGGGCTGAAGGAGAGCAGGATCTGACCTTCAGCTTTTCAGCCTCGCAGGCCTCCTGTTTCACACCAATGCCTATGAGGACAGCCCTGTCATCCTGTGGAAAACTTATGAATGAAGCACATTGCAAAAAACAAAGCGAGTTTTTCCTTTAAGCCCAGGAAGGTTATCAACTCTGGAATTCCTCTCCCTTCTCCCCCTTTCTGCTCCCTCCTGCCGCACACACTCCTGCCCTCTCCAGCCCATGTGAGGAAACTGGTGACTTGGGGAAAAAAAACAAGAGGAGATTGAGTCATGAGGTCATACCATTATCACATTTCTATTCCAGTGCTTTCTCTCACTGCCTACAATTATCACTCTTTTATTCTTGTACTTGGCTTCTTAGACTTTGATCTAGTCCTTTGCTTCATATCCTTTGATGCATTTTAGCTTACATTGTCTGTAACCTGACCCCTTGCCATCTAATTCCACCAACTCCTCACAACCCATATCAACCACTCTCTCCCCCCTTTCATCTTTCTTTTGTATAAATGTATACAGGGCTGTAACAAAGAAACTACAGTGTAGTTGTAGCACTTTCAAGATCCCTAAAGTGCTGGATAAAATCTCTATGCATTTATTTTGCTCCTCACAGGTCATTTTAAAACATCTTTGTTTATCCCTTTTTTACCTTAGACAAAATAAAAATGCAAAGGAAGGAAAAGCTAACTATGGCTTTTTTCCCCCTGAATTTGTTATGAAAACCCTTTTAAAATTATTTTTGTTGTAAACCTATCTTCAAGTTCATTCCAATGACATTAAGACTGTAGAGACACGGTACATTTTCATCATTAAATACTGGCAGACTTTGATCATGTTTACTTTCATTGAGGCAAAGGAAGGAAAGGCCAGTGCTTACATTGCAAATACCAATTAGTGCAGAACTACACTGTGTGCATATGTATTTATAAATATATATTTAGAGGAAAGAAAATAATTTGGTTTCTGCAAAGTAGGAGCTGTGGGCAAAAATATATGGTTGTATTTTGCAATGCCTAAGCCATGCAGAAACAGACCTGCAATTCTCAAAGGTCATTGAGGAGCCTGAAGTCTTTAAATCTGTAGATCATAAGACTTGACTATGTCTGAATATTTGTGAATATTCTTAACTGCGTTATCAGGTACCTAAATTTTTTTGTTGGTCAGGTTCTAAAATCCTTTAGAAATTGGATTTTGAATTTAATCAGTGAGCCAATTTTATACACTTTTGTCCTATACTTCTGGGTGTATATTTAGCAGTGAGTTGGAACTGAAGGAACAGAGAGAGAAGAGACTTTTTTAGATGCCTCTGCATAATCAGAAGGATATGTACAATAATATTTGTCTTTCTGCTTGATAATAATAGAATTGTAAGGGCAGAAAGAGGTAGCTGAGTGCAGTTTTGCATGGTGGCTGTGACTTCTAACTTAAGAGAGTGACTTGCTTTATTTTTAGCTGATGGGAAGCAGTGATGAAGGCAGAGTGTGTTGGGTTTGAGCAGTCCTGGTACCTCCCAGGCAGGTCAGACAGGTCCCAAATTGTTAATGAAGAAATGTGGTATTTGCATGTTCTCTGGCCACCCAGTTGCAGGTGGGATCTTGTTGTGGACTGATACTCTGTGGGCTTTGGTCTCTGTGGAAGAATTATTCTGCTCTCCCCCCAAAACCCAGTCCAGCATGGAGAAATGGCGGAAAATGTGCTTTGGGCAAACACTGCTACTGCAGCAATTTGATCCACAGTTTTCAAGCAGGACATTGGAAAGGAACAATCCCTTCTGCCTGTTTTGTCCTGCCCACCTTCCCCAGCAATACTGGGCTGCAACTGCCTTGGCAAAGCTGGGCATATAAAATGTTCTGTGTTGTGTTACATACATGGTGTCCCCACTCAGAGACTCAGTCCAGACTCAGAACCTGATTTTTAGTCCCTTTCCCTCCTGTGAGTTCTTTTCTGTCTGAAATGTTGCAACTGTGAATAATAGTTCCTACAGATACTTTGGGAATTTTGTACCTAATGAATTCCCCCACTGCCAGCAGTTCCCAAGGATGCCAGGCAAGCAGTATTGCAGGTGCCAGGGGAAAAACATAACAAAAACAATAAAAGAGATGTAAAGAAAACCTGATTTTTGCTTTGTCCTGCAGTAGCCAGTTGGTTAAACACCTTTTCTTGCTGTTTGGTTTCAATCTCTAAACTCATGTTTTCCGTACCAGTGGGCCAAATGGTTCCTGGGTAGTTTGAACACCTGTGAACCTGGCATGCTGAGCCTCTAAATAATGCAGACACAGCAGTTCACTTTGTACCTCTCTGGTTCATATCCTTTCCTAGCTGGCAAAACCCTCTGATAGCAACAGTGTTTTGCAGCTGGAAAATAGGTCACCTTCAGAGCTATATATTTATAGACACATGTGTGTGAGTATGCCCTGAAGTTGAACAAATAAGTGGAATAGCTGCATTCAAGGGAGAACTCCAGTTTTTGCTCTTCATGAAAATTCCTGAAGGGATGGTGGAGTTTAGTGGGACATCCAGAGCTGAAAATATGTCAGGAGGTTTCAGAGGCAGCCCAGAGGAAGAGCTCTCCTGGCGTAAACTGCTCAAGAAAGAGGAGTCTATCAGTAGATTAAGGTCTGGTTTCTGTTTGGTTGAGGTTTGGAAGTTTCACTAAGTGTGTTCATGGTCACATGTGTGTGTTCATATACTCAAAGAGAAAATGTGTCCTTGAGAGGAACTGCAAGAATTCTGCCTCTGAATAATCAATTATTTTATTCAGAGGTTTCTGTGCACAGTGGTGAACCAGCAAGTTTATTTATATTGAAGAAGTTTCTCATCCATAATTGATGCCTAAATCAGCTCTGGTCTTTCCAGGGTCTGCAGCTCCTCTAATGTGGTTGTGTGTATGAAGCAGCTTTGAGTTCAGCATGAATGGTTTGCATGCAATCAATTATGCATGTGGCAGACACAAAGGGACTGTTTAGGGAACAGGGGAAACTTCTCCTTCCTCTTATAAGTTTTCAGAGGCAAACACTTTATACCAGAGGACTCAGTCTCAGAGTTCCCATCTTCCCATGCCTCCTCTTATAGCACTTCACTCTGTCTGCTCAGGACCTGCTACTCATTCAGTGGCTATAAAGTCCAGAAAAAGCCCTTTAGCCTAAAGTTTCAGACTCTAGAAGGAAGTATTCAGTTTGGAGCTACTGCCCATGATGGGAAGACACACTTTTCTTCACAAATGTGTTCCTTAGTATTGTTTATTATCTACTCTGTTTCAAAAGGAACATCATCCATGTAATGATCCAGTGCCAAATCTATCTATAGTTATTCTACAGTTATATAAAAAACCCATAACCTCAGCTTTGCTTCTGGAATATGTGTGAGGCTATAAAAATATGGTACATCTATGCATAAACAGTGTAATGGACTAATTTTCTTTCCTGGAAATCAACACAAGTTTTACATTTAACTCCAGAATATCCAGAGGACTCTATCTCCACTTACCATGGACACAACAAGCTCTTGTTCAAGCGTGTTTTGGCACGAGCACGACTACTAAACCAACTTACATTTATTTATGGGGGTAGTAACCCAAAGGATGGGACATTCTGCTTCAGCAAATCCATCCACAGCTGTCCTGCCCAGCTTCTGAGACCTGTGCTGACTTACACCTCAGAGGTCTCAGTCAAAATCTTTCCTCTGAACAACTGAGAAACATATGAACTGCTATATTTGTTGGTTATACCTTCGATCCAGATCTGATTTTTTTTTTCGTTTGTGTAACTATCCCTCCTTTTATCTCTGCAGGGAATAGTCTTGCAAGGGAAAAAGAATCAAACCAGACATAAGGCATTCCCTGTTTTCTAAATGCCATGGTGTTATTTTAAGCTCCTTTTTTTGTTCTCTCTTGGAAGGGAGCTCTCATTCTGCATCTTAGTCCTCCTGGACCAGGAGGTCAAGCAGCACACTGAGCTCCACAAGACCACTGATATCAAGCCACTGTTGGCCACTTTCTTTTCCTGGCATTAGAAAGGATTGAACTGAGCTGTGGCTGCTTCACATAACTGTAGCTGAAAGGACTTCTATACAGCAACAAAAACTTAACGGCCCCAGCCATTAAATCAAAGAGTATCAGATCCTTTGATGGAAATATGAGTGTCTCTAAACTGGAGGTAATCGAGGACTGAATTTGCCACACATGGTACTGACATCATGTAAAATGTCATGGACACTTGACCTGAGATTTTTGAGACACAGCTGGTTCTCCAGGGTGGGATTTATGTGATGGTGGGAGGTTGGGGAGATGATGGTTAATGTGTCTTAAGAACTTGGTGAACTGTTTGTAATGTTCAGGAGGAAAAAAATAAAATAAGCAGTTAGTCATTTAGATGAATTGGGGTGGCACATTACAGTGTTTTGTACAGTCTGAGCTATGCCATGTGAAATCTACCCTGAGTCTTCATGGGGCAGTTAGTTGGTGTAAATGCCCATTTTTTTACATTTGAAATAACCTATTAATACTTAACAGAACTAGGAATGCTGCAGATTTCAAATGGCATATAGACCTCAAGGCTGAGATTTTTTCTCCTTTTACCAGATCTAGATGCCAAATTCCAATTACAGTTATTGGTAACTTTTTATCCAAATTGCTTTAACAGCTTTGACTATCTCAGCTGTAATATGACAGATTATTATGACCACGATTTAACTGTGAGAAACACGGAATAAGAAGAGCACAGCAAACAAAATCCATCTGTCAATATATGGTCCTCACCCTGCCAGATCACCCAAAAAAATGGGGCTTAACTGAGGATGCAGCTTTCTAACTGGATGTGCGATTCGATTGCTTTTGAAAGCCTCTCTGGCAGCATTTCTCCCCTCTAAGACCTGTGCTTTCTTCTCAGTACTCAGCCTGTGTGTTGTGGGTGGACACTGAGGGATTCTGCAGGGACAGAGAAGGGAACTCGGTAATTTTTTTCAGCAGAACTGGAGGTAATTCACCTTTCCAAAACACTTGGATCAAGGGCCGAGGGAGGTTCCACCAGTAGGAGAATTAGATGAGCTCAGCAGCAACATGGGATGGTTTTACTGCATTAATCCCTTTGCACCTCCCCAGCATTGAAGGGCTGCATGTGTTTATGCTTCACAAGACCAAATGTCTCATTTTTTCCCTGGAAACGTGTGTGTATTTCATTGTGGTATCATTCCATTTTCAGACCATCCAGGTTTACTCTATGATTCTTTATTCTTCACAAGCAGCAGCTCATGGCACTGTAAATGCAACATTTCTTGACTAGATGGCAGATAGGAAATATTTCCATTCAGAGCACCTCTGTCTTCTTGTAAAAATCAGGCTATACATGACCCTTTCTACACATTTCTATTTTTAACACGTAAAAAAAAAGCAAACCCTTCTATTTTTAGGTACAGTTCAGTTCTCTAGACTGGCTGGTTCTAATAAAAAAATTCCTCACTCTCTAAAGAAAACCCTGCATTGAAATCACAAATCCAGGGGAACGTCCTGTACTATTAGCAAACCTACTAAGATGAAAACCTCAGCTTCTTAGCGAGCCCTCCAAACAAAAACATTAATCCAGGCTTAAGAGGAAAAACAGGCAAGGAAGAAACATTAACCCCAGCAAGTTTTCTACCATGCTCCCACCCTGACATGAAAAATATAAAGAAAAACATCTTCATCAGCTCAGAATGGAGGTCAGGACTTCAGACATCTTTCAGATCTCTTTTTATCTGGCCCACTTGGCTTAAATGCTGTCTGTGTGTCTGACAGCTTTTTCTCTTTTGGAGATCATAGAATCCTTAAGGTTGGAAAAGAACTCTAAAATCATCCAAACCAGTTGAAAAAAACAGACATTATTTAAGGGGCATTCTGTAGAAGAGCAAACATACAGCCTATGTGTGCTAACCACTTGAGGGACTCTCTGAAGACACTTTGGGAAGGGTTTTCCTGGGCTTTGGTGCTTTTTTTCCCTGCAGTCTGGAGCATCAAAGGTTCCTCAGCCTATTTGGTTAGACATCTCATGTACCTACCATGGAAGGATTGACAGGCCCCTCCAAACCTTTCAGAAGTTGCAATTCAGCCCTCTGCTCCACCTCTGACTGCTGGTGTGACCTTGGGCAGGTCATTGAGATCTGGATCTTCAGTGTTTTCAAAACTAAACTAGAAACCTGGAGATCTCGGAAACCCCATTCATTTTTGAGTCCTAGTTGCAAATCTGCAAATCTAAGATGCTGTTAATAACTAAGCATGTACTTAGTGCAGGGAGAAGCAGCTTAAAGAATTTGTGAGAAACTGTAAGTGGAGGCTCTCTGAATACAGAGATGAAGAGATAGTTCCTTGGTGCACATGCTATTCCCCAGGGCATGGAGCAAAGTACACTGTGCTTCCCTGTATGAGACTGCACCTCGGGGACATGAACAGGAATGGAGCCTGATTGACAAGAGATTGCCCTGTGAAACTTGTACAGCAGAAAGAGAGCAAAAGACCTGCTCTTCCTTTCGGTGAATGTGGCCATATATATTCATCTTTCACCTGTAAATCAAGTGCCAAGGAAGTGCACCAGGAACAGGCAGGGGGAAACTTGCTTCAGCAACCCTGCACACCTGGTCACGCAGGGTGAGAGGGAGGGAGAAAAAGATCAGACTGAGTTATGGCGTGCTGTGGTGTCTGCATGCTACAGTGATTGACAGCACAGAGAAACCTGACAGATACCAGACCTGTCAGGGTATCACCTGCATACACTCGAACTCCTAAGTCATTTTCAGACAATTAAAGTTTTCAGAAGATAAGAATTCCTGTGAATACCACCTTACAATGAACATGATGTGTCTGGTGTAATTATATCCAGTCCCTTGCTACGTCTTTGCACCATCAGCCTAATCAGTGTTTCATTAGTGCTGCCCACCAGTTTCTTCCCCTACAGGGAGTACCAATTAAAATAATTTTATCCCTTTCAAAGGAAAGAAATCAGTGTTGTTTTTTTTTTTTTTTTCCCCAACCTTTACAGCATGAGGCATTTTAGTTAGGAGCAGGAAAAATGAAGTGGTCTTTTTTCCTTTGTGGGGGTGAGAATTAGGGACACTTAGCAAAACGTCTCCCCTGCTCGAGGTGGCACTCGACCCGTTCCTATTGACACGTGTGAACGGTGACTCAATGGAGCCCTTTGTTCCCAGAACGCACAGATTATTCCAATTGTGTGCTACTGTCCACTGGGGGCTAAGAAAACACCAAAGATGTTATCCAATACCATAACTAACAGAATGGCATGAAGAAGAATTCAAAACCTGTGAGCACAAGTGGTTTTTTTTCACTCTGACCCTTGGACTGCCCTGGCTTGTGTTTCAAGTGTCTACTTTTTTATCTAAAGAGGCAAACTGCTTCTGTTACCTACCAGCTCACTAGTTTTCAAGGTGTTGCATGCAGGGTTCTCAAGCACTTGATTACAGAGTAGTCTACACTATAATTTATAACATTAATAAATCAAAACCAAATAGTACAAAACATTCTTTTTAATAACTGCTTCATCAAGGATTTAAAATGTTAAAAGATGTGCTGATATGAAGCTCTCAACCACTGTAACCATTAATTTTACTTTGAAGTGGTCAGGATGTGTCCTGAAACTGGTGGGTTTGTGTATTTATCCTCTGGAATGAAAAGTATAATTTTGCATTCTTACTCTGTCCATAACTCAGACTCACCTTTGTGGCCTTCCACTGGCATCATGAGACTGAAAGCAGACTGGGTACATGTGGCAAGGGAGCTGCTCAAGGCATTAACCTCTTAACTTCTCCCAGGGCTGCAATTTGATGCTGAAAATGCGCTTGAGGACTTGGCTGACGAGGACTTGGCTGACGTGGAACACGAGGACTGGTTGAAATGGAAGTGGATAGAGGAGATTTCCCCTCCTCAGTTTCCTTAGCCAAAGACAGAATCAGTGGCCAAGGTCACTTTGATGATGATTTCTGTTGAAGATGGACAAGGGGAGAGGAAAACACAAAAAAGTGTAATGACCTATTTTTATGCTGGAAGAACAGTTAAGAAAAAATAATAATTCCCCAACATGTACTTTTATCTGACATCCATGAAGATGCCCTTCATGGGTGCAAAACCCAAACCCAAAAACCCAAAACCCAAACCCCAAAACTTTACACGCAGCTCCATTGGGCAGTGTGCTGGTTTAGATATCTCATCATATGCTCTGTTTCCAACCTTCCCTGCTCTTGGCTGTCTACAGCAAGGTTCATGAGCCTGCTGTTCCAGGTGCACCATGCAACTCCTTTATGGTTTGTCACCACCATTTAATAATGATATGGCAAGAACTGAATTGGGGTCAAATTTTGACCATATAAAACTGAGAGCTGGGAGGCTGGATGTGGTGTAATTTTTGGTCCATGGAAGGAAGCACGTGCTGTATCTGCTCTCCTAACTTCCCACTAAACAATGCTGCATGGTCGGGATCTGCTCTGGCTCGCTGCCAGTGCTTGACAGACTGGAGTGATAGAGGATGCTCGATAAGCCTTTGGAAATGAGTCTACCTGAAGGTAAGGGAAGGGAAGGGTTGGTGGAGGTGTTAACACTGATGCCATATCTGACATCTGCAGTACAGAGAGTCCTAGTTCTTGGCACCTGTGTTTTCCCGTCAAGTAACACTCATTTGTTATCATATATACACACCACAGATTTACATTGCTTGTAGGGGTGAATCATGCATAATTGTGGCTTCTTACATGACAGTTCATATATTAACAAGTAACTTATTTGTGTTCCATAGTGAAGAGGTAGAGCAGGAGCGTGTGTACCTCTGGCGTCAGAACCATATTCGTCATTATCTGGAGATAAAACAGGAGTTCAGTGGTTTAAAATGAAATGGGAAAATAATTGGTGGTTGGATTTGCCAGTACCACTGGAAACATTGCTTTGATTTATGTGTATATCTCTAGTTACCTAATGAAAATATGATTGCAACCAGGAATCCACCGGTGTTATACAGAACATAATGAAAACATCAAAAGTCAATCTCGTAACACTTTCCCCATGTCCTGCAGTGCTTTTTGGATGAGCACAGGAGTTTATGGGCATGAAGAGAAGGTATTCTCCAGGAACCAGAGAACACTACATGTCACAGGCTTGAGGAAGTTCCATTGGCAGTGGTGTTGTCTTGGGCAGGAGCTGTCACACACGACACTGTCCTTCAGAACAGCAAAGGGCGGCAACTTTGTGTGGGTACAACAGTGTTCGGCACCTTGTGTGTCAGCATCAGCTCTTTATGGGTTATCCTACCCCAAAATGTCCCAGAGTTGTGGAAAATTCTGTTCACAGCAAGCCCTGCACCGGTCCCACCAGGCAGCATGGGACTCGTTTCACAGGTACTTCTAACGCTCATGTCTCCTGGGGGGCTGTAGCCCGTAGGATTCCTGTAAAAGGGCTACAAACTGAGGGAGCTTTCCTCTCCTGTGAGCCAAGAGGAGCAGAGCAGGCTGCCAGCCCTGCTCCCAGCCAGGTCTGACACCTTCAGCTCCAGCTCCCAGCTTGCAGGGTCTGGATGTGAGCGCAGAGGGAGGGGTGGCACAGCCGTGACCACCTCCCCCTCTGATGAAGTGTGCAGAGAAGATGCAGCGCGCAGGACGTTTGGCCAGAGTACAGAGAGGAAAAAAAGAAAAACTCATTGTGAGGAGACTTGGTTCCCACAGAATGAGGAAAAGGAGACAGCTCTGCATGTTACCGTTCTCTGGGTAGGGCAGTTCTGGCCACAGCACAGAGTATCCTGGGGAGTGGGACCCTTGGGGCATGGAGAGTAGGTTTTTCTAATGGATCTCCTAGGGGCTGATGGATTTAATGGGTGAAGTAAGTCTGCTTTTATTTATTTTATTTTTTTGGCAGCTGCTGCAAGTGGAATTTTATGCATTTTTCTGGCTGTTACTGCTTGTCTGGGCTATTTAGATGTTGAGCTACACTTGTTTCCTTCGTGGTGGATGTTTTATTCAGAGCAACCGAGACACCTGCAATGGCACGTTATGGTACACTTCCATTTACAAAATGTTCTGTGCAGTTTTAGAAATGGTTATTAAGTACTGTGTGAGCAGTATTTGATCAGAAGCTCAGCAGTGGGTTATAGAGATGAGCTATTGTTTTACACAGTCTAGTGGCCTGTTAGCTCACAACACATAGTTTGCTAAGGGTTGGAGGGGACAATTGTTAATATCTGTACCTGTGAGTGCTGCAGACATAATTTGCCCTCTCTCCTTGGTATATTCTTCAATTCTGTTGTGTTTTTTCTTACTTTGTACATTATCAAGGTGTTTAGCTGTGTTTCTGCTGCTGAGTTGACACTTAATCCCAGATTAAGGATACCTTGCTCAGCCTTTAGCATGACCAGCTCTCACTCAGGCCAGTGAATCTTTTGGTAGACAAACAACACTTCTTGATTTTAGGTTTTAATTAAATCCTAGTGTTTGAGACTTTAACTGACAGTTTGCATGATTTTCCTCCCTCTTAATTTCTACAGAAATCTCTGCTACTGGATATAGCTTTTTGCACTTTGAGAACCAAACTGACTTCCTCCTGTTGATTATCTGTGAAGATCTTGTTCTGATAAGAGTCAACTTTCACTTTGATTTCCTTATAATCATCCAAGGACCAAAATGTTCTGTGCAAAGTGAATAAGGACATTAGAAGTTAAATTTTTGCTAATATAAATCAGTGCAACTCTATATATGCAAAGCTTTGCTCTAGGCACAGACCTGGTATGGAGCAATATTTCATTTTTGTTATAATCTCTTACTATAATTCAATTCCTCTCACCTTGCAAAACTCTTGAACACCCTCCAGCTTGTCCCTGTCTTTCTCATCATTACCCAGAACACAGACTGGGTTGGATACTGAAGGTCTGCCAGCCTCTATCAGTTGTGGGTTGGCCTCTTGGCCAGGTGAAGTCAGATCACACAAACAGCCTGGTTTTCCTCTGCTTTGTGTCTGCAAGGTCTCTCTGAAGGAAAACAGCTTTAAACAGAATTGCCTTTCCTGCTATCTCATCATCCTGCAAATTCTTACCCAGGGTGAAACATCCATAAATATCTTCTTCCTATCAAGATTTCTCCCTGACTGCCTTTCTAAGATTGTGAGATGGTTTATAGATACATGTATCTGTAGATAACTTTTCTACTCCTCTTGGTAAATATCAGAATGGAGGGCATATTTATCTCCAGACTACGCAGTAATATCGGCTGGCAGTCGTGATCCTTAGTGTGTAACATCTCCTCTGCTGCTTCAGTAAAGGGTGAGAAGGCAGAGTCACATCTATAGAGCCTTATATGAAAGTTAATTGCCTGTTCTGATATTATGAGTGTAGTAACACCCAAAATAAAAGTTCTACTGGAAATTTATATTTTCTCTGTCAGGACACTTATAAAATTGCTCTGACATTATGACCTTGTAGTGAAATAATGGTCTGGAAGACTGTCTTCCTTCTGCTGTTATGCACCACTGAATGCTAGTGATTTTTATAGTTAATCATAAATGCTTGCCCTAAGTTAATTGATGTCCTCATTATGTCATACTTAACTGCAGCTTAGGAGAGTTTTTTGCCATTAACTTCTATACAAGTTAGCCTTACAGCATCGAGCAGCAGTGAAAATGAAGAAAAGATTCCCAAAACAAATTGACCATTCCTGTGACCACCACATCACCATTTAAATTTGTAAAGGTCACAAGAAAATGTTCCCTTCAGCCTACATATTTCTCACTCTGCACATTTCATGAATACCACAAGCTAGAGTGATCTTCACAGACACCTCGAGGTTGTAATTAGCAGCAAACCAGTGACTGCCTACCAGTGCCAGTCCAAACGCTACACTTTGGGATTTAGTATCTGGAAATGCCAAAGAGTTGAGGTTTCCACATAAAACTTGGGAATTGAAGCTGTCTAAGAGACATTGATGCTCTTGTGACAAAGGTTCAGCTTTATCTGCAGCTCATTTGCAGGCTTCTGTGTGTTGAAACTCAAGGGTGAGACCATAACTCCCACTGCTTGGGCTGCGAGGGTTAAAGGAAAGGTGGTATTTCTTTACCTGGAGTGACATATTTTGGGGTGGAATGTGAAAGAAGTGGTAGAATGGGGTCATGACTATGGCAGAAAAATACCAGAGATCTGATTCTTGCTTTTAAAATACCCTATTGCTTCCAACGCCCCTTTTTATGGCAGTAATTAACTATTGCCATTAACTTCAGTTAGGTGCACCCATTTCTCATGACATCAGAGGGTTCCCTCCGTTCTCAGTCCTCACTGGCCTGTCTTGCTGGGACAGCCACCGAGGAGCTCCCTGTTCCAGAGCCACATTAACCTACCCTCTTACTCAGTGCTTACGTTTGCTCTTTCCTGTTTTATTCATCTCTTAATCCTAGTTAAAAGCTATTCAAAGGTTTGATCTTTGCAAGCATTTTACCTAAGGCGTGATTCCATCCCAAACCTTAATCCCAATAATCTTGAAAACCAACCTGTCTGACTGACCTTCTGAAAACATCCCCTGTGTAACAAGATGACATGGACACTGCAGATCAATATCCTTATGAACACCTGATGCAGGCAACTCAGCAGAGATCCTGGCCCAAGGCTTTCCAGCAGAAATTCCACGTGGTTACCCAGGAGATAGTTAAAATTGCATTTTGAGATGTTGCATCAGGGTGTCGTCTATCACTAACATTATCTTTCAAAATTCCCAGCCTTACACATCATGGTGTGTCATGTCTGGTGAAAAGCAATACTTGATTTGACTGATGTGCCGTAACTGGGGTTAACTTATTAGTCATGATGAGCCTATTAGTCATGTTGCATTTGCCTCAGAGTAGGGAGGTTCCTGTGTGAGTACAAGAAGTAACTTCTGTGTATAAAGTACAGCTGAGATAACCCTTCCTGTGCAACAGGCATCATCAGTTTTGAATTAGCTTGTGGTTGATATAGAATATTTCAATGAATGCCCTATCTATTAAAGTATTCCCAATAAACTCACAGAATAAAAACCTCAAAATCAAACTACAAATCTTTCATCAGAGACTGTTAGTAGGAAATATATATGAATCTAGTAACATGTGACCTTGTCATCCTTGTGGTTTGAAACCCCCTGCTAGAAGATGAAATGTCAGCCACAAGAGTATGGGCTGTGATTTCAGGGTAGCTTTGCCCAACAGAAAATTAGGCTGAATTCAATGGATTAAGCATTTTGCCACAAAGACTATGGGAAACAGCTGAAGGAAAAATCCAGCTCTGGCTGGAAAACTGGCTTCATTTCTGAGAACACGTTTCTGTGAATCTGGGTCCACCATCAATTAATTTTTTTTTCCAAACTTCATCCTAGACCCTTCCCAACTTGGATATTAGCAGGTTGCCAGAGGAATGTGTATTACAAGTCTACTGATACATACTGAGCCCCAGTTAAGATGTTCCAATGGTTAACCACCATTGGTTAAAAGAAGATTCTTATTTTCCCATTGGATTTGTCTGGATTTGATTTCCAACCGGCAATTTTCAGCTAACTAGAAGCTCAAGTCTTATCACATACCAGTGGATCATGCTTTACTGCAGGCAAGGGAAGCAAGGAGAGAGGGAGGAGGATTGTCTGGATGTTTGGTTTTCCCTTTATTTTGGTAAAAACTCCCACAGCTTTGTTGTTAAACAGCGAAGATTTATGCAGTCGTGTAGCACAAAGGGCTGTTTAGCATCCACCTCTTGCAAGAGGTACCTGGTTTGCCTGAATGGTATCTGGCTGGAAAGCAGCACTCACACTATGCATTATCCATCCTTTTTAACTGCCCCCAAAAGAGGTTATGTGCCAATTTCTCATGACCAGCACTCTGATGGGAGCTCAGTTTCTGTCTATCTGGTGCATGACAGACCATTAACACTTGTCCTACCAGGAAACCCTGTGTGGTTCAGGATCAGGTTCTGCTGCTGGCTGTTGGCAGTTGTGAGCTGGCTTTGGTATCTATAAACCCTTGCAAAGAAGAGTCTGTGCAAGGCAAAACCTCACCTGATTGCTGATTGCTTTCAACATTTTTACAGAAGACATCACTGCTTGCACACCTAGGAAATCTGAATATTAAACTAATGTAAAATCATCTACTGGCAACACTGTGCTCTTATCCCTCTTATGGTTTATTCTCTTCAGTCATGGATTCATGTCTTAGTCATTTAGGGACTGTTATAAAGCCCATCCCAGTGATTAGAAAGTTTCCTATTGTCTTCCCTGACTTTATATAGTGTTGTCAAAGTTTGATCTCACTGCTGTTCAGGTCATTGGAAAAACTCTTGTTGATTTGAGTGGTGCTGGATTAAGGCTGTCTATTGTACTGGGGAGGGAGGCACTTCTATGATGCAACGTGACCTTTTCTTTTTAAAACTTGATCTTTAGCTCTGCCGACTTGGCAATTCCAAGCCAGTGAGACAAGTTCATCCTCTCCCTCTTTTATGAGGCCATCTGGGAGGATGCTGCTCTCCTAAGCACTACCTCTGTAACAGCTCCATCATTTTGAGCTGAAAATTCTCGTGCCAAATATAAATGTGGGGAAACATCCCCCTCCAGCCTGTGATAAGTGGTTGAACCTGGCACAGCTGACAGGAGGGAATATCTGCCAGAAAAGCTTTAGAGTGTCTAAAGAGGAGAGAACTTGGATCCTTCTGATCTTGGAATGACGTCCTCCCAGGGAGATGGGATGTGTTTTTCTCCATGAATTGCTTGCTTATCTATCCGGATCAGTGCCTGGGTGCAGGTTACTCCTCCTGCACAAGATGGTCTTCATGTATTGCACCCAGGATTTCTTCCATAACTCTACAGCCAACAACCCACTCTATCTCTTTGTTTATTTGATGAAGAAAACTAATTCCATCTTTTGATCTAGCCCTAACTAGGACAGGTCATGGAAGTCCTATTTCCATAAACCTATCCTTACAGACTTTTTCCAGTTGGCATAGTGATTACACTGGATTTGTGTAGTTTAACATCTTTATTTGCAGGGTGTTGATGACGCACTACTTGAACTATTAGTAGGTATTTTTGCATTTCATTTTGATTCTTAAAGTTTCCCACCTGGACTCCTGAGGCAGGATGTGTTAAGTCTGGCAGATTATTCAGACGCTGTGCAGTATTTCAGATAACAGCTCCTCTGTCTGGCTTCACAGATCAGAAACTATGTGCTTTTCTGTGTCAGTTTTAAACCTGAAAACTTGGACTCATTTCTGAGCCCTGCCAGTAAGATCACTAACCCTCAGACAAAGATGCTTTGTTGGGTGACAATCAAGGTGTCATTTCTTCTGCTCTGTAGAGCTCCAGTTCTTGGTTTGGGTTCCTCTTCTGTCACAATAAAGGCAATAACTTATGCTTCTAGCTGTTGGCATTTTTCTCATAGGGCTCTAAGATGACTGGCACCTAGACCAACCTGGTGTGAGTTTTCCAGTGTTTCTTGTGGCAACATATGTATATGTCATAAGGGTGAATTTAGTTTTCCCATCTCAAAGAATCAGAAGATGGATAATTCTTTTTAGAGCACTTTTGGTAATTTGAACAGTTCTTTATCTTTTCATAACAGTAGATCTTGACACTCTAATGGACTTTTTGGAATGAAGTTTTTTGTACAAGACCCAGGTTGAAGATTGATGGCAAAATATGTGGACTGTTTCACAAAAGATAGGATTATGATTTGATTTGTATTCCAGCCAGGTTTTAAATTCATGAAGAATTGAAACTGGCAATAGTGGTTGTTCTCAATATGTAAGGAGAATTGAATTTATCTGTTGTCCCTGTTAGTGAACCAAATAGGGATGTTCAGATGCTGCACATTAGTGTGGCACTCACAGAGGATCCTAAATTTGCATGTGACATTCTAAAGATGAAAAATAATCATAAATAACAGGGTTGATTCTCCAGTTTGGAAGAAACACAAATGCAGCACAAACAAAGTAAAATATCCCTCTTCCTTCCTCCCTTCGAAAAACAAAGCCAAAATTCACCAATTCAGTAACTTTCACGTTTGACAGGATTATTGCATGAATGACAAACTGACAAGTTTTGTCCCTCTTTACTTGTTCCAGCCTCACATTTACTTGCTAATTCATGCAAAGTTTTTCTAAGTGCTCCATGCTGGAGGATGTTGGCTCTTCTCTGAAAAGCAGTTTCTCAACCAACCTATTTCCTCCTTCAGGCTCAGTGATCTGGCACAAGAGTGAAGCACTGCTTGCTGCAGCTCAGGCCAGAGGCTCTGGAAGGCAGAGCACAACCTCCCCAGCTGGTGTGAATTCTGGCTTCTCTATGGCACTCCAGCATCCCTCTCTTCCTCTGTCACCTCCTTTTAGTTCAAATGATTGCACAAGGTTCGCTCCTGACACAAAGTACCGAGGGGCTAAGGAATTAAGTGTGCTTAATTTAGGAGCTAACAACAAATTATTTGCGGGGCAGCACTGGTCTGCAACGCTTCCCATTGCAGACGTTCCTCCCTCCAGCCCTCCAAGGGCTGTAGGGTCACATTCTGTTCCTGGCAGTGCCCTGAAGGTCCTGCATCCTCTCAGCCAGGTTGGCCCTACCTGTACAGCCCATCAGCACATTCCTGGGTTGACTTGAGGAGAACCACTTGAAAATGGCTATAGATAGTCAGTGCCCTTCAGGAATGTGCTAAACAAGCGCACTCCCCTGCGCTCTGCAGCTGCCTGTCTGGAGATCCTGGTTTCCAGCCAGGGCAGTGAGGAACTGTAGTTCCCTTGACCTGATTTAGATCCTGCCTAACTGCCCAAATTTACAGACACGAACCAAGAAAAACACTGATGTGTGCTCACCACAAAGGCAGGGACTGACAGTCCCAACCAGGCCATCGCAGAGGTGTGGACTGATGCCTAATGGCTCACCCCTGCTGTGGGCAATCAGAAACCAGAAACGTTTGTATCTCTTTTTTAAAAGATACCATATCTCTTTCTTATCTTTTTTTTTTTTTTTTTTTTTTTTAAAGATAACACAGGTCTGAGATGTACTCTTGATACCTGCCTTCCTGAGAAAGGTGGATTAGTATTCATATACTGTGCTGGTCAACTCCTTTCTTTGCACATTTACTTCTCAAGCTTGTGGAATTTTCTTCTAGCTCTCACCAGTGACCCTCCTCCTCTTCATTCTGTGCATAATGCAGATCAAATCCCCTACCATTTGATGCATCACTTGGCTTTTGATGCATCACTTTGATTTTGCAGAACTCACCAGTTCTAGTATTTTCTTCTCATTTAGAGAAAAGAAGGGACAGCAGAGAAACAATTTGGTAAGGTTCTGCTATATTAAAAATCAGTGTTGTATTTCCACTTTTCACTTCATATTTCTAGTGAAATGTCCAGCTTTGGCCAACAGAGACTCCAGATGCCAGTGTGTTAATGGCAATATTTATTTAGCTATCAATGTAACCCTTTGTTTTTCTAACCCTGGATGGATCATTAAGATCCCATAGCTAATGAAGTTCAAAATATTTTGTGGTATCAGACAAAGCTAGGAACGTAACAGACTGATCAATATCTTTCAGTGATAGTTTTACTCCAAACCTGTGTTTTGAACATGAACCTTCAAAATGTTTTATTGGCCAAGACAAACGGTGTCTGTGCACAGTTATGTTTTTACAGTATTTTAATTCCAGTGAATCAGTACAGTAAATATTGATACACTGTTTTGCCTTCAGTATTTTTGGACCTCCGTCAAATTAATTAAATAGTAAATAGCAGAGTGGATATCCCAGCACACTGTCCTATTAAACGTTAAGCAAGATTAGAATGCCTGATAAAAAGATCTTTAGATTCCTGCAAATAAAGGCAGAACATGGTGTTTTCCAGCCTTTGTTGGCATTTCCCAGGTGGTTTTCTGAAGTGAACATTTACTTTGTGTTCTTTAACAGATGAGAAAGCTTCGCTGCTGTGAATGTCTGCAACATAGTTTTATAATTAACTTTCCACCTTCGGTGTTTATTTTTCCCTTTTTCACTGTGGTTCCTCCAATTTACAGGTTTTTTCCCTTCTTCTTCTCCTCTTGCAGAACTGAAAGAGACAGGTTGCTAACCTCCATCTGTGGTGGTGTCTGCAGAGTTTGCAGCTGCTGTTTATCTGCCTGCACACGGATCACCTCGCGTTTCTCCGGGACAGTCTTCAACCACACGCAGAGGGAGCTGTCCTGTTATCCTTGTTATTGTCCTCATCCTATTAAAACCTTTGATGTCAACACGCAGAGAACACAAAACAGAGATGATTTCTCCAGATACTGCCTATCTCCCTCATCTGCTGGCCAAGGCACAGCAATGAGTTTGCTGCAGGGCCAGGTTAGGAAGTGCATGTTCTTCCTTCTGGGGCTGGGAGCAGAAGCAAACACCACAGAGCTGCCACAGACATTCTGGGGAGCAAGACAGCAAAGCATGTTGTCTGCAGCATTTTGCTAACTCAGCATTGGTGTGGCTGACCAGCAAAGCCTGCAGGCTGTTACAGTAGAAATTCAGGCTTTCTGACCTATTTATTGACTCCATTCCTGGCCCTGCAGGCATCTGCCTTAGCAGAGACATGTGACCAAGGAGGCGATCGAAATACATCGTATTATACGGTTTGGTTTTCAAAGTGGATGACCTGGGTACCTCCATTTCACTTTCTCATTTATCTGTACATGTCTTCTGTGCTTATCTTTTGTATTGATTTGCTTCGGAGATTACAGAACTCCAGCTGTGGCTTTGCACCTCTGACTCCACAAACTCTGAAGATTTAAGTACTTTAGTGCCAAGTTTCTGCAAACTTGCTTTTTTTTTTTGCCTTTTTTTTTCTGTGTGTATAACTTGGAGAATCAGTATGTTTCAGCTTTTTAGTACAACTTGCAAGAAAAACTGAATCCATATTGATACTGAAGAATGAATTGGCTTTTACTGACAGATACTTAGGCTCACATTCATCACATTGCAATGTTCCCAAGTAAATTTTTTTCATGAAAACAGATTGAAAGCTTGACCCAGATAGACTTCACAAGAAAGTTTGTTGTCACCAGGAACTGAAAACAAATCTCATGGAATACGAAGCAGACTTTTAAATAGATGGCAGCCTGTATCAGTAGAAGTTTGGGTAATTGCATTTCAGTATCCTGAATTATCCAATTTCCATGGAGGTTAGGATACCTGGAAAGCAATCTGTTTTTTCAGAAGGGTTAAAATAACTTCCATATAACAGAGCATATACTCTAGTGGATCCAGGTCTCACGTAGTAGTTCTCCTTAGGAGATATAGTTTGATATAAGCATTAGGTATGAACCCCTACAAATCCTGTAGCTCCTAACCCCCCGCAGAATTCCTCCTGGTTTAAAAGAAAAGTCTGTGATCTGAATCTGAGTGAAGTTTCCCCTCACACACAGGAGTTTCTTCCCCATTGTTCAGAGCAAGCAAGGCAAATACTTTTGCAGAGCTTGTTTGAACATGCATGTTCTTACAGAAGGGAACATAAAGCAATCTGACATGGTCTTGTTATTTTTCTTTTGGATATGTCTGGACTCCTCTTTTCATTTTTTTTCCACTCTCCACATGAACCAATTCAAGAGAGAGCGAGAGAAGTCCTTTGTGAGACGGAGGCATGGTGTGTGCTGGAGCGACCTTGGGGATTTTGTTTCTCTTGTTGCCCTTGCCACCTCTTGATAAACAGCAAGTGAAACGGATTTACAAGTCTGCAGAAATCATTTCAGTTTCTCTCATTTTATCAGCACAGATGGAAAGCAGGGCTGTATCTAATCTCAGTCCAGAATCAGCTGGAGTTGGACTGATAGTGTATGAAGACAGCAAAGGCAGCAGACCTGTAAATTTACCAAGCTGTAACTTGTGCTGTGTGAGCTAGAAGGACAGAGCTTTTCAACAGTTTGTGCTTAAGGAAGATAGAGATACAAAGCCATGCATTTTGACATCTCATTTCTTTAAAATACTCCCTAGTCTTGCACCGGATGCTACATTTCCAAACGTTTCTAGTTTAATTCTTGCTTTAAAATCTTTCTTGGAAATATAATCTAACAGGGCCAAGTCCCTGGGTTCTTCCTCAGGAAAGGCACATGGGTGAGAGTGCGCCAACACCTCACTCCCTGCCCTACTCAGGAGGATTCACCCAGATGGCCCTGAAGTTTGTTTGGCATCTTTTTGCTTTCTTCCTCTCTCTCCCTCTTCTTCTTTTTTGTTTGTTTTTTTCTTCTTTAATTTGTCCTGAGTTCTTTCTGCAGCATTTGAAAAATTCCAAAAGCTCAGGGATGCCAATGTAGTGCTCTGCAGGCAGCCAACTGCACTTCTAAGCCGCCGCCCAGGTATGCATCTGACCACATTTGGCAGCGCCTGCTGAAGAAAGGAACTATTAAGACTTGTTGAGGACCAGGACTAAATTGCCCTCTTACCTTAGACTGTGGTTCCTGTGATTCGGGGTTAAGTGGAGGGGGATGTCAAGCATGCCCGCTAGGAGTAAATTGTTGAGTTAGACATTTTGTCTTTGAACAGGGTAAGGAGCTGCTGCAGACCATTCCAGGAAAAATATTAAGGGGACACTTAATGTAATGTGTAGCTTCTACATATGTTCATTCATGCACAGCAATTCAATTAGTACAATACCTCCACAATGTAACCAATGTCTCCCGTCAGCAAGGGCTTGTCTGACACATTTCTGTAAGGATGAGGAATTGGGAATTATGTACAGTAAAGAGAAATGTGTAAAATTAGCAAGAAACTTCATTACTTCTGGGACTAAAAAAGCCTCTCTGTATTAACTAGCAAACTGATGAAGCACTAAGAAATCAGTGCTACATCTCCATCAGTCCACTTCATGTTCATTACTAAGGGGTTGTGTTGAAAATTAATATTTAATCACCCCTATGAGTTTTGTAGTGATATTGTTAATGTGGAGACTCTGGGAAAGCATTCCAGCCTTTACCTTCTAGACACATGGATTTAAATTCAGGGTTAACATGCAGTAGAAATGACCACTGTCGCTTGTCCGCTTGCTACCTGAAAGCATCAATTAAAAAAAACAAACCACAAACAATTTGTGGAGATGATGGTTTTACATGGCCTGGATGCCATTAATCCAAATTCTAGTAAAATGCAAGAATAAAAAACGAGCAGTCATGTACCTAGCCAGGAAAATTGCTGCACGGGGAGGGGATATCTTTAGTTTCTCTGTCTGCTGCAGAGTCATGTATTAGTTAAATCCAGCAAGTGTTGCACCAGCAGGCATAATATTTCATCGGGTAGCAAGACAAAGGTGATGTGAGAGATTTGGGGTCCTTTCCTGGCTCTATAGCAGTCTTGGGTGACTTCAAAACAAAACAGCTGAGATGGAGAGCAGAGGCCCTCAGGAGTCTGGCATCCTCAGGCTCTTTTAAGCCATTAGACTGCAGGAGCTGTAGTGCTCTTGTAATTCAAATAACACCGGTACATTAACGTGCAAACAAAGCTTTCTGATGCTGAGGTTAAACTAACTTCCTTTCAGAAGCTTTAAAGTTTCACCTTGTCTTGAAAGAAAAACATATCACATACAGGCTTGAGAGTTTTTGGTAAAAGCTGCAATGTTTTTCTTCTTTTTATTTCCTTCTTTTTTTATTTTACTTAGTTGTATTTGGAAGAGGAGATACTTCTTCAGGAAGAAAAGCTAACAGGTGTCAGAAACTTTCAAGTTAGAAAAATACAAGTTGAAGAAGGGCATATGGGCCCTGACATGAGTAAATTTGTCCTTCCTATAACATCTAACGTACCCATTGTTTGGTGTATAAATGAATTTTTGTATATAAACATATGCAATACACTTTTTTTCTCCAAAGATCTCCAGTTACTATAATATCTCTTTAAGTATAGTGAATGTTACTGTTCCTGTAAGGAAGCATTCTCCTGACAAGACTCTGAGTCAGATTTCTGTTGCCTGCTCCAGTTCCTTTCTGGCTTTCAAGCTGCATGTAGGAGCCAAATATCCAGCAGATCTCTCCATCTGATATTCATGGGACACTATGGGGGAAGGAAATACAGAAAATGGGATATGGTGCAGTCAGGGCCAGGGGTATGATGTGAAATGAATGTCACTTGTTTCCGGAGGCTTGAGAACGTTCCACATTAGGTCTGATTTTACCTGAATTCATTGCATTATTTTATTCCAGTAGAACTAGAGACCCTTCAGGTTTCCAAGTGCCAGTGGCCTGAGGCTGTTGGCTGGGCAGGGGGACATTCTGGCCTTCAAGGGGCAGTCCCCTCATTCCTACATGTCACTGCATCAGTCAGTGGTGGTGCATTGGTTTTCCAAGTTGTTCCACCCCAGTGGGGCTGTTGTGCTGCTGCAGAATCAGAAAAAGAAGAGATTCCTGCATGAAACCAGTCCAGGAACCAGAGAATCAGAGCTGTCACATGGGGGGTTCTCCCTCTTTTCCTGTTTCCCCCCTACAAGCAATGGATTGCGAGGGGAAACTCCCTTGGCCACGAGCTGTATGGAACAGGTAAAGGAAAAAGGGTTAGTTAAGGAATGGCAAGAGAAAAAAAGAATGGTAAAGTCTAAGTGCCATACTTTTGTTCCACTTTGTGCCTTTATTTCTTCTTTCTTCAGGATTCTGCATCAAACTGCCTTCATCAGACAGATACTAAATGTAAATCTGGATCAATCTTGATCCCTCAGGAACTCAGTGGGAACTTTGCTTCCTTTCCAGCAGCTTCTCATCCCTAATGTGAAATTCGGGGAATATCCATTTTCATGCTTCCCCTTTCAACAGCCACAATTTTTTTCGCTATCTGTCAGCAAAATCACACAGCACTCATTTCTGATCTAAATTTCAGACATCTCGCCTTAAAACCCTGGGATTACATCAGCAATTAGAGCTTTAGAGACCTTTTGTCTTAAGTGATTATTACTGCCGAGTTTATTCTAAAACTTTATCTGGCCTTACCCAGCCCATATACATCTGGACTGCATTCCAGGAATGCCATTCCTTCTCCATTGTTTCTCTTGTGTTTTTATGTAACTATTCGAATGCAGAGATGCACTCATTTTTACATTGTAGACATGGTTTTAACTGGCACAGCAAACATTTCCCTACACTTATCTTTAAAAACAATATATGTAAGAGATAATCTAATCTTAAATTTAAAGTCTAACACAAATACAGGGAGAGATGACAACTTGTGAAACTATTTCTCTTTAAGACACGCTAACACGGGTGATAGGATAGAGTACACATTATTTCTCAAATGGGGAAAAATGAATATTTAAGACCTACTTAGAAAGTTCTGTATTGCTGTTGACAGCAGTATTGTGTCTGAAGAGGATCAAATAGAGCTCATTGAATAATTCATTAAGTGCATTTTGCAAAACTGTTCAAAATGTTTGTTTAAATTATTTATCCTGTTCTATGTGGTAAAACTCAGAGGAATGAGCCCTCCCTAAAATGCTGCAAATGTTTTACCGTATTTCCAAAACAGAACAAGCCTCTTATAACAATTATAATAGCTTGGTGCTATTTAACCTGCCTGATACTGAAATGAAATGTGATCTATCACCACCATTTATCATGTCTGAAATGGACCCTTGGCCCGGTGCAGGGATGTAAATGGGTTGTGGAAAGGACTGGGTTCCAGTCCTCTCAGGTTTTAAATAAGTGAATGAGCTGCAGACATCAGTTGCATTATCTCAGCAGTGCTTTCCATGGGGCAGTGATTGATGAGGGAGACAGGCACAGAGGTCTGTTTTTTACCTCCACCTTTGCCCATGACCATGGCCAGTCCCCAAGACGGGTGCTCAAAGTCATTGAGCAACCCAGAGCACCCTGAGTGCTCTCCTGAGCCCTGAGTTCCAGAAGATTTAAAAAAACCCAGTGTGGACTGAGAGGTACTCACCAGGTGCACAAAAATAGATGAGGTTCAGATTTCAGGTGCCCTGCTCTGGCCCACTCCATGCTGCACTTCTCTAATTTTCTGGTGGTGCCTGGAGTGTGTTCAGGGAACACCCTGAATGGAAAAATATGACATGCTTATTGTCTGCATGTACCCTCAGTAGCAGAATAAGGAAGAAGAGCATCAAAACATGACTGCAGCTCCACAGTTAAGAAATGCAAAATGTACCTAAACCAATTCCCCCTCCTTCTGTATTGATATGACTTGAACTAAAAATTTATTAAAATACCTGTAAGTGCATTTGGCTTGTCAATATGATGCTCTGTTTACCCCCATCTGACAGATCTGTTTCAGTCTGGCAGAAGTTTTCATTTGCCATCACTGAGAAAAAATAACTCCCAGAAAACTGAGTCAAAGTGATTGCAACGTGGATATTAACAGGGACACACTGCTTACTGAAATCCTTTTAAAATACCACTGGATGTTCTTGCAAGTGAAAGAGAGGGCTATAAATATTTGCTGCAGAAAGAAACCAAAATAAAAATTAAATGCCTGAAATGCAGCAAGCTCTTCACTTACATAAGGAATATCATCTTTGCAGTGGGTAATTCTGAAGGGTGATTTTTTTTCCCTCTCTTATTCCCCTTTTTTCAGCTTCAGAATATCCCTGCATTTGTATAACGTTCTCTGTCCTTCTGTCTTGTTACACTTGTTACACTTTCCTATATGGTTATCAGAATGTCATCTCATCAAATCAAGAAAGCTCTATAAACTGCATGAGTTTGCATGAACAAGAGTTTCCAGAGGTGTTTAGGTCCATCAGAGTGGTGAGACCATTACAAATAATGATTAGTCACTGTGCTGCCATCTATAAACAGCCTAGCTTAACTTTCTCCTTTGAGTTGCTACTTTAACATTTATCTTCATTCCAAGTTGAACAGCATGAGCTCCTCTCAGAAAGATTTCAAAGCCTACCCTTTCCATAGGGTAAGTTGTAGTCAAAAATACTCATATTTTATTCCATTTTTATGCAACTAAATAGCTTACAAGGGAAAGGTTACATCCTCAGAACTAAACTACTCATGGTCACATGTAGCAGCTTGTAAACCTCTCCATTTGCTGTTTGTCTGACCAGTTTTACTACTGGTTCTGCTCGTAAATGTCCAGCAGGTTAAGTACTTTTGAATAATTATCTAAGCGCTCAGATGCCCAATACTGGCTCAAATATTCATAGTACGTCCACCAACATGCAGGAGGAGATATTATCCCAAGTAAATATTGCAATTTATTCTGTACTCCAGCAGCAGATCACACTTGCTGCAGCTTCTTCCACATAGCTAAAGTTGGCACAGGGCAGTGCTTTTCCTGTGTCCTGCGGCCTCAGCTGAGCCCTGACTGGTGAGCAGGTCTCAGGGTCCCTCAAGGAAGGGAAACGAGCTACACTGCAGATGATTTTAACCTCTGCCAACACCTGCTGTGCTTAGGGCTCATGCAGGGCCATCTGGAAGGGCCTCCTACCCAGGTGGCCCCTCTGTAAATGCATGGGCCAGCTTTGCCCCGTGGGATTAAATAGGGAAGAATTTGATTCTTCTCTTTATACTACAATTCCCAGGCTATAGCCACAGAGTAGCTCTATATTCCCACTGTCCTCCCACTTACTTCAACAGTATAGTGGAATAATTTAGAAGTACTACATTGCTATGAAAAAGCTATGTAACACCTTTAGGAGAGCAAGAGCATAATTTTTGCTTGAATTTCCTAAAAGATAATGAATTTCTGACTTGTCCTTCAAAACTGAAGTGTGAACTGGATCTATAGTTCTTTAGCTACAGGACATTTTCCCATGCTCATTTTGTTCCTGTCTTACACAGAGGCACAGAAAACAGGCTGAAAGGGACCTCTGGGGGTCATCTACTTCATCCCTCCGCCCCAGGGGAGGATTACTTGTCCTCTGTGCTGTGCTAGCAGTTTAAAAACCTCCAATAAGTGAAACTTCACAGCTTCCCTAGGCAACCTTTTCCAGTGCTAGTTACCCATATCACTGGAAAGTTTTCCTAAAGGCCTAAGCAGGATGTCCCTTGCTGCCACTCATTTCTTCTTGTCCCGTCTGTGATGGCGAAGAACAAGGATTTGTGACTTGTCTCCCCGTAACTCTCACATACTTGAAGACTCTTTTATTCCTTCTCTAGACTAAACAGTCCTCAAACTTCAGTGGTCCTTGTTTTCAAGACCTTTGGTCATCCCTGCTGTCCTCTGGACTCTTGCCAATGGCCCACATCTTTCCATCTTTCTTAAACTGAAGTGCTAAAGTAGGATGAAGTCTCCCAGCAGAGGTCTGCCCAGCATGATGTGGATGGAAATGATTTTGTGTGCATGTACCTGTTAGAGACAAAACTGCTGGGTATTATATCTCAAGTGCATTTGTGCATTTGTTGTAACAAGAGAGATATTCCTGACCACGTTTACCTTGCAATGCCCTTTAAACCTCAGGTTCCTGGATGCAGAACTGGTGTGTTGATGGTCAGTCACATCCTGAATTTGTGCAGTCAATTATTTATATCTAATTGCAGAAAATTCTATTTGTTCTTGTTCACTTTCATCCTTTCTTGCCCATTTCCCCAATATATAAGATCTTTATGAATTTCCAGCATATAGCAGAATTTCTAGCTTGATTTAATAAGCATATTATCTAGTCAATTGTATGAGCTATTATTTAATGTGTTAAAAGATCAGTAACAGGCTTTTAGAACATCCTAACCCTCACACTTCTCTTCTAGGAGGAAGCTGTAGATAGGTCTCTCCGAGAACAATTTTTCACACTTTGTGTTCCCATCTTGCATAAGTTTATTTCCAATCTGTTTCTCAAACTTGCTGGTAAGAATACCATGAGACACTGTCAGAATTTCACTAAAGGTATATCTCCAAATAGTCTGAAAGATTTAAATATCTTATTTCTAATGTTTCTGTAGGACACATGATCATTTTTGGTCCCAGAATTGCTTTTCTGAAATCAGACCAAAAGCCCTGTCCCCAGAGTGGTGACTCTGCCAAGCTGCATAAAAATGCACTTAGCTATAATTCTGCTGCAATATTAACATTTTAAATACACTCATTTAATACGACTATCATTAATCTGTCCTTCCTGAAGGTAAATCATTTGCCTCATTAAGGGTAACGTTGAAATACTGAAATACTCTCTTCCCTCCTTCTTCAGCATAAAGTGTAAAGGGTCAATTCATGGTTGCCCAGGAGCATTGGAAACTCTCCCTGGCTTCAGGTCCTACATAACACAGGGACCAGAGGGACACGGGCACATGAGTTTAGAAGCTGTGCTGATCCATAGCAACTGAATAATATAAAGGTGAAGGCCATTACCCAGCCAGCCTCCTAGCTGGAGAGATTAATTGCACTTAGTGAGATGTATTTGATTACTTGGTCCCATGAGTAATAATGGGTTTCCTGAAGACTAAAGAGAGTAATGCAGAAAAGTCAGAAAGAAATATGGGGACGTATTAAAAGGTAACTATGAAAGGGAGGAAAATACATAGGAAACCACAAGGCATGTAATTAACTTAGCATGGGACTAGATTTGTTTGCTTAATTATTCCATGAAGCTTCATAAAGCTCTGAAGAAAGTTCACAAGTGATTTAAAAACCCCTAGAATTCACTTTAACAAAAGATCATTAAATTTGTGAATGAAAATCCTGGTTTTCTTAAGGTCAATTACTCCTCTT
Organism: Corapipo altera; assembly: GCF_003945725.1. Taxonomy (NCBI): domain Eukaryota; kingdom Metazoa; phylum Chordata; class Aves; order Passeriformes; family Pipridae; genus Corapipo; species Corapipo altera. The sequence goes on along the minus strand of NW_020884920.1, from coordinate 1,446,096 downwards.
GGTTCACTTATACTGGGATCTATCCCTGTGCTGAGTGTGGAGTTCTTGACAATTTGGGAAGCATTCATATGGCTTAATTTAGGATTTCTAGCTCAGGTATCCTGAATTGCTCTCTGGAGGCTGTATTGACGCTGTAGGGAGCTTGGTCTTGAGTTAGATCTAAAGTTAGAATATGTCAATGCTCTCTTCTGTGTGCAAAAATCTTAAAAGACAAATATTCTGCAGCTGACCAATGAGATTATGCTTCCACAGAGAGGTGACACAGTAAACAGGAAATCAGGGAGTCAGCTCATATTTCCATAGATATGGTAAATGTCAAATGCCACATAAAAGGTGTTACACATAACTTTGTTACTTATGAGGAAAACAAAATTAATGGAAAAGAAGCATAGTTTGACAAGTCAAAGAAACAGAGATTGCATATGTTACACAACTCTACCAACTGTGTTTTCCATGAGGGAATATTTTACTTCCTATTCTGTCTTTATCTTCTCAGAAGAAGGTCTTACTCATGGGTGATGTGAGCACTGGGAAGTGCTACTGGCTGGGGGGTCCCACAGTGAAACCAGCCTGCCTGCAAATGTGGCACTAAATATCAGTTTACATCCCTGGAAACTGGACAAAATTAGTGACACTCCTTAGGATGGGTGGCAGAAAATATTGTAATGTTACAAGCTATCTTACAGAGGAGAGAAGACAAGCAAAGAGAAATGAGGCTGAGGGAGGGGCGAGTTGATGGGAAAGCCCTGTGCAGGTGGAGGGACTGCAAGCACCCTTGAGGACTCTGACCAAGGAATGCTGAGGGGCAATCAAGAAACTTGCAGGTGCACTGGAGAGTTTGGATGTTTTGTTAGATCTGCATATTTCTTTTAGTGTCTGGCTCGCAGCAGAATTGTGTTGCAACGTCCAGGTGTTATGTGCTTCAGCTGTTACCTGCGTCTGGGGAGGTGAGCTGTGAACCAGGGGCTCTGCAGTACTCCAGGGGACTGCAAAGGGACTCAGGTAGGGCTGCATGGGAAAGGGGGGCTGCCTTTGGGTTTGGTGTGGCACCTCTGCTATATGACTCAACTTCTGCAAAGGGGAACACAGCCTGTTGCAGAGGTAATTCTAGGGAGATCAAATGGGAATGTCTGCAGAGTCATTGGGTTGCTGGTCTCAACCATCAGATGGTGACTCAGCCTATCATTAGAAAGTGGGACTGGCCCTGAAATTATGCACAGCTTTAAAGCAATGAGTGGTGGAGCCCATCCCCACTCGTGTCAGTGCAAACACAGGGGGTTAAACCCTTCACAAAATCCCTATTATTCACAGTTAAAAAAAAAAAGTAATTTTCTCTCTTACTCAGAGGAGAGACTGGATGTGCTTGTATGCACACAGGCAGATGTTAAGGTCCAAGGGATGCAACATCAGTGCTGCCCAAGTGAGTATGGGCACAGCAAGAGACCCATCGTGCTGTGGGCTGTGCTGAAACCTGCTGTCAGGGACTGTTCATCCAGAATAATGCCTTGGCAGCAGGCTGACTGCTCTGTCAATGCTTTTCTGTGCAGAGACTGAGGTTACTCAAATCTGGCCTTGCCCCATTTTCATAACAATATCAACCTCGCTTGTCCTTTCCACCTCCCTCTGCCTGGGGTTGAACATGTTCCAAATTCTTGCTGGAAAGCCCCATCTGGGTCACTGGTAGTGACCAAAGCAACATCCTAATTATGGCCAGTAACATGTGATGAGAAGGAGGAAGGCTCAGCTTTTCTCTAAAGGAAAATGAAGAGTCTCACCTAAAGTTGAAGTTGTGGTGAATTTTTCCCCCTGACCAGGAGAGCAGGATCACATCCTCTGAGAGACGGGGGGGTTTGTAGGATGTGGTTCAAGAATAAGGGGAAAAAAAAAAAAAAAAGAATGACAGGCCTAATTCATGCTCTTCCAAAATTATTATTATTTTTCAGCTAGGGAAGGAGGAGACAGGATGTGGTAGAAAAACATTTACAGGACTTTGGCATGTAAAAACCTGAATGATGGATTAACGGCTTATGCCAGATTTTACCTGCCTTTAAGCAGGTAACATTTCTTCAAGCTCAACAAGCTCCTGCTTGCCTAGAGCTATACTTTTCTTCTCCAGATGAGTGAAGCCAAAGAACCTTGTGCAGCTTTCATTAGCTCCAACTTTCTCTCAAATGCTTTCTTCTGCAAATTTAATTTCACTCAGAGAAGCAGTGGCACTTGGGAAGGATATATCTAAATAAGGATCCCTTCTTTCCCTCGGGTTTGGGTCTGTTTTTTTTGCTGGGGGGTGACCTGAGCTCTCTGGGATGTGTAGCTGGCAGAGTCGAATGCACACAATCACAAGGCTAAGGGCAGGAGCTGGAATGCAGAGGATAAAGCAGAATGTAAATCCATTCAGCACAGTAATTTAAGGTGTGGGAGGTCTCCTCTTATGCCTAGAAAGGTCCTGTCAGTAAATGAAGCAGGAATATTTAGCCTGCAAAACAGAGCTGCCTTTTGAATTTCTGGTTTTCCCTCTGCATTGTGAGCCTGAAAAAGGAACACAAACCTGCTCTTTTTCCCCTCCTTGCTTGTCCAAAATGTCTACAAAACAGATCAGGATGCCAAATGGCTACTGTATGTGTTGGTAACTGCATAGCCTTCCCACTGGACTGGAAGTAAATGGTTCCTTTTCTGCCTTTTTTGGCATGTCCCGTGGTATCTCTCATAGGAATGGGAGTTTATCCTCCATGTCTTGCCTAATTTTCCCCTACATGATTTTAGTTTTCCCACGGTAAGATTAAGCTATTCTATATACCATCAGTCCCATAATAGTCAGTGAACTTTAGGTGAACTCTAACATCTAGACTCAAGTCATTGCATTATCCTAATAAGTTCATTGGATAGCTGAGTATTTTAATATTAATCTTCCTACTAAATGCCTATATACACTGCACAGACTTTCATACAAATGTCTCTCCTTGGAGCAAAGGCTGTCTGAAAAGGCCAACTCACTCTGAATGTGGCACAAAGTGATTTAGTAATACACCCTGGGAATAAAGTGGAATTTGTCATCCAAACTGGAAATCAAAATGTGAGTACTCCAGCCTTTGCAAGCCTGGAAAGCTGGGCCTAGATGAGGAAGGAGTAGGGTTTGGGCTCTAATGGGATGAGGGAGTGCAAACAGCAGGACATTTTTCTTCCCTCTCATTCCTCAAATCTTTCCTTGGCATCCTTTTCATTCTATAAGCAGATTTTTGGTGTCTCCTGATTCCTCACAATGACATTTGAAATGTCTCTCAATGTAGTAAGAAAAAACAAATTCAGGAGAGTCTTCTTGGTTTTTGCTGCTTGGGCCCTCTCACCTGGGCGAGTGGCAGCTCCATGCTACTGAGGCTCTGCACTAACACAGCTCTGCAAACAAGGTCTCTTTATCACCTGGCTTATGTGAGAAGTGAATAGTTTTCTCACAGTGAATAGTTTTTCTTCCCTTGGTTAAACAGAAGAGTTTCTCATCTCCATCGCCATCACTTGTGCCTTCTCTTCCCTCCCTCCTGTTCAGATGGAATAAGACAATGGGTGGGAATACACAGGGCCCCAAACTGGTTCTGCTGTGCCCCCTTTGTGGCAGAAAGGAAGGTTTGAGACATGGCCTTTTGTACCATCTTGGCCCAGGGTGAATATTTGCCCAAGAGGCCAATGAGTGGGTCTGAAGATGTTTGCACTGTTTGGCCCAGGCTCCCACTCAGCATGGGGAGCTCCAGCAGTGAGGGATCCTCCTCCAAGGTGCAGAGGGACATGCCAAGCCCTACCTGTTAATGAGCAGGCTTAAAATAAAGGTTATCTGTTCTGCTTTTAGGAACCTCAGCATGGTCTCCAGTAGCTTTTACCCAGCTATGTAAAAAACACAGTCTCTGCAAGTATGAAAGGTTACATTTCAGCCGGCCAAGGAGTGGTATTACTTCATAAATATTTTGGAAGTTCCCAAAACTTAGACAAAGGTTCAGAAAGCTATTTGGGCCTGATGCAATGCCCATTTAAGCCAATGGGATTTTTTTGTACTGCTTTCGCTGGGGTTTGGATCTCATTGTCTGCAACAGCTGCTACAAGCCAGCTTGTGAATGAAAGTTGGGTGAAGGATTTCCTGCCTGCCCTGTTTTGGTGAAGCAGCAAAGGAGGAGGAACACTGCTTTTAAAGAGATAGCTATATGAAAACCCATTTGGCTTCAGATGAAAGACAGATCAAGCATATCATTTTAAGTATGTGCTGGACTTAGCAGTTGCACTGAAACCTTGGCAGGACCTGAACTCACACAAAATAACAAAATCATCTTTGCCACTAAAAAGTAATTTAAAAAGATACAGTGCAAGGAGGTAAAAAAGGTTAAGCAGTACAGTTCCGGAAAACATGGGAATTCTTCCTGGAATTAAAGAATATATCTGTGCACAATTCAGTTAAAGAAGACCATTTATGCTCTTCTTTGGATGGAATAAAGAAGTTGAACTCCTCCAGTTCTCACAGGATATGGGTTTGTGGTGGTTTTTGATGATGAGCAACAATCTTCATTATGTACCTGAAGGAAAGCCTAATTTCCCTGGTTCCCTGTAACTCCATGTCACCAGCTCATACATAATCACCCTCTACAAAGTCCTGTCAAGTTTGGATTTCATTACAACTGGGCCTTGGCTTGGTGGAAGTTCAAAACTTTTGAGTGAACAGTGGTCCAGTTTGAAACAAACCCTACCTGCAGACTCACTGAAAAGTCCCTTTGGAGCACAGACTGGGCCTTGTGCACAAAGCTTAGGCCATATTATTCTAGTGGAAGCATTTTTTATTTGCACTTTAGTTCAATCCCTCTGCTTCCCTCACAGGCTCAAGCCAACTGGGACAGCAGAGGTCTGGTTTGTGCCCACAGGGAGCCACAGGATGGGAGTATGTCTCTGGAGAAGAGACTTTCTGCTCAATGGTGTAAATAAACACGGACAGAAGTAGGACAGATAGCAGTTAAAAATATGCCACATTCTTGCAGCTCCAGATTGTGAACATTACAGCAGTGTAACCACAGCTTTTGTTACGCTGGATCAAGGAGATATGAGGATGCCTAGGAATTCAAGTTAATCTTAGGAAGTCTGAGCAGCAGCATCTTGAACATCCCCTCAGGTCAGGCTCTTCCTCACTGTGCTCTTTCTTGCTCCTGCTCCATCTCAGGGCAGTCGTGCTGGGGTGAGTGTCCCAGTGCCACGTGCCACCACTGCCCTGTGACGCCTGCCAGGTGAGGACTGAATTGCCCAAGGGTGTATTGTTCCTCCTTTCCTGTAACAGGCTCCAGGAGGAAGGGGAGGAAGTGACTAACATGACTGTGCACTCCAGCTAAAAGCTTAAGAGCATAATAAGCCAAGAATTGCCTTTTTGGGTAGCTCCAGGTCTCACAGGCCATATAGAGCCATATCCTGTTCCTGACAGTGGGCAGAGGTGGGTGCTAAAGGAGACTGGAAGCAACATGGTTTTATGGAGATGTGTCCCTGTGGATACTCTCTGTTGTGCAGCAGGACTGGGATTTATTTCCTGAGCTGGAGGGTGCTGTGGTTCTTTGAGTGTAGAGCTAGCAAACCCCTTGAGAAAAACTGGATGGGTGCATTGTTCTCCATGGGCTGGAACAGGAAAGCCAACAACTTTCCTGGAATTAAAATATAAATGAACACATTGCTTATAAGAAATACTTCCGAGATAAGTCATTTATAAACCGTAGAGAAGTTTATGACATATAAGGCAATCTGTACTCAGGCAGCTGTGAGAAATGCAATTAGCTAATTGGCAATGTTTCTCCTAATTGCTACTTTAGTAGGAAAGCTATACCAGTTAGAAAAAACATGGTGCTTGGCTCAGAACAAACTGGATCAACCCCAAGAGAGTTATTTAGGGTAGGAAGTGGGAGTTCCCCTGTCTCCGGTGTCATTATGTGCGTAGAGTGAAGCCTGTTACAAGCTCTTGCTTTGCCAGCTGGGGAAGACACCAACACCTAGGCATGGGGGCCAAGCACATTACCAACCTCTGAAGGGAACAAGTCAGGAGAACCCAAGGAGAAAACAACCAGTACTCAGTAAACAAAAGTTGTTTTTAATCCAGATTTAGCCTGGATTTCCTCCTATATAGGAATATTTTTCCCTTTAACGAGTGTGCCATTCCCAGAGACTGTCTACCCCCCAGATTCTGCAGCTCAGACTAAATACCTAAATTAAGAAGTGGTATTAAAGTGTTCCTCGCAATAACTCCCCGGGGAGGTTTCTGTGCGGTCGGCATCAAAAGGAAACATTCAACGGCACCAATAAGAAGATAGCTGATCTCTAGGCCTCTTTATTGCTTGTAAAACTTTATTGGAGGTAGAAAGAGCAGGGATAGATAATGTTTTCACTGTGAAATCATAGAGCGTTATCTTGGTGTCAAAACAAAAATGAGTTCACTTCTCCAAAGATTAACACTTGGTATCAGCTGGAGCAGTATCTAGCACCTCAAGGAGATATTATTAGTTTCATTTTTTGGTTAAAGAATTCCCTTTTAAATAGTGTCTTCTGGAATTTACAGACCACCTATGTCTGGAATGCTTGCACAGAAGCTATAAATAAAATTATTTGCTAAAAATGTTTCCTAGTACAAACAGACTGGGTTTACCAATATAAACATACTATATGTATTCATGCATATTTTAAATTGGTTGCTGTGGTTCTTTTAACATTTGCTCGAAAGATATCATGACATGAGTACGTTATATATTTCTAACATTTTATTAGTGTGGAGTGCCAGTTAAAGACTGTGACATTAATGAAGAGTTTTAATCCTCTTTTCACTTATCTATCCACATACTCATATAAGTACCTTACCTTCATTAACATATTTTAGCCAGCCAGTAGTACCTTCAGATGGAGAAGTTATTTCATTGATGGGGAAAACCCAAACTGGGCAGGCTGGGTGCATGTTGCTCGGCTGGGAGCTGGCAAGAAGTTCTCACAGGTCCATCCCTGTGTGCCTTACAGAACATGTTATGTCTATTGTAGATCTGGAAGAACTGATCAGATCAGAGTTACAGATTGCTACTATCAAAAACAAGGTAAAAATAGTTTATCAGAGGAGTCCACATTTAATTAGACATGACCCACATGGTTTTTCAAAGTATAGAGCTGAAAATGGAGAGCTAACGAAAAGCAGAGGGATTTTTTTTTTGTCCACAAAAGAAATCAGATACACTAATTCCCATGGCATTGTGAGGAACTTTTCTTTCTTTTTAAATAGGAAAAATGTATAATGATTAGATGAGTTCCTTCTCTAACCTTGTTAAGCTGAAGTTATTGGAGAGATAGCAGTACACGTACAAGGTCATGTTTTTTCCTTTTTCATTATTTTTCCTCTTTGTCTTGCCTTCTTTAAGCCTGTATCTTCAACCCTGAAGGAGCCTTAAGAAGTCACATTGGTTTTACTGAGGGAAAGCTTCGCTGACTAAAGATGGGATTTTGCACAGCCATGAGCAATTAGAAAATGAAAGCTTTAAAATAATAATCAGTACACTGAAAAAAAATTAATAATTAGTGCACTGTGGTAACATTCAGACTTTGCACAGACTCCTCAAGGTGTGGGATCATCTCCTGCTCACTGCCCATTCCCATCCCATACCCCCACGTTTTTGGTTCAACCACCACACAAAGCATCTGCTGAATGGACTCAGTGAGATGCTGTCCCTGGAGTGAATTACTTCCCTAAATGGGAAAACTTTCAGCAAGTAGTTTTTGTCTTTCCCCCCCCTCATTAAGCAATGATCTTTAAAAAGAAATACCCCTAAATTTATTTGCCTTGCACACACAATGAAAGAGCCAAAGATTTATTTCTGGTTAAAGCAGTGGGTACTGGAGGCAGTACAGCTTTGCTAGTTTTCATTAGCTGAGGAGTTGGCTTGATGCAATCAGATCATACATGCCAATAAAAATGAAAGGTAACCAGCTGTTTTATTCCAAACACTATGAGTTTTCTTTTTTTTTTTTTTTTTTTTTTTGTATTTTTCCTGGAGGAATTTTGCAATATATGATTTGTAAAAATTACTTTTATATGTAATTAGTATAGCAATAAATATTTTCTGAACTGCAACTCTTCTTCTAATTTTGGTTTTCTAAGCAAGTCTAGCCAAGTCATAGCAAAGAATACAGCATAAGAAGAGTTATTCCAACAAAGCTGGAGTCAATGTCAATAAAATAATGCAAATAGAATTTGTAGGGGCAGAAATGCATAGAAATTTCCTCCTACATCTTGAAAAAATGTATTTGTAAGAAAGTTTAGGTTTCAAACTTATTTTAAGCATTTTATAGAGATCTTTTAAGGTAATACTCAAAACACTCTCAGCTTAAGAAATCTGAGTCAGTTCCTTATATGAATAAAATTCATTCAGCATGCACAGCATGCCTTACTGCAAAGGAAAATGATCCTTAATACATTACATGTTAGTTTTCATTTGGAAAGAGACAAAAGAAGCTGATGGCTAAGCACATATCTTGTAGTAACACACACACACAGCTCCACTGTACACGCTCCAAAGGGCAACAGTTCCTCTCATTTATACAGCGAGTTCACTGGTCTGGTGTGTGCAGGGACAAGAAAACAAACAAGAAGTGCAGTGTTTCAGAGTTAACACAGATCCCACAGACCACGGTGGAACAGCAGCTGATAACTCCACAGAGCACAGTGTGTGTGAGGTGCAGGAGCTCTGACGGTGGGACAGACTCCGGAGCCACGTCCAGCCCGGGGGAGCCAGGACCTGTGTGGGAGAAGGAGACCTGGAGCGGGTCAGACCCAAAGGACCATCTTGCCCACTCTTGTGTCCTGCAAGCACACAGGTAGCCAGGGCAGAGCAGGGCATTGTCCTTCCTCCGTGCTCCTCAGTCAGGATTTGGCTCAGCTGTAGCTTTGGGAGAGCTGGACTGCAGGCAGGGTGTGAACCTTGGTGTTTAACAGGCACTGGTGGACAGATCCCCTGTCAGCTTACTGGACTGTTTTCAGGGTCTATGGTCTTCTCTGCTTTGTGTGGCACGAGGGACTTGTTTCTGTATTTGATTATTGGCACAGAGAAACTATGGATATACTAAACTTATTACTGATCCAAGGGAAACAACTCCTGAGCTGTAATTTGTCTCTTCATGATTTAAACAGGACGAAAGCAGCCCTGAAACAAACCAAAACACTGCAAAGACTTCCCTGGACAGCATTTTCAAGACACTTCTTTCCTTGAACATCCAATGACTTATGTTTGAAAAGATTAAAGAGTGCTTTAAGAGATAATCTCTGATGTTGCTTTGGATGAGCTCTTGGGCAGGGTGGTCACATTGCTGAGCTTTGTGTTCAAAAGTCAGGAAGCACATCTGAAGCTGGAGGTCAAAGGCAGCTTCATGAATCCAAAGCAGGAGTCCATGCATCAGCGAGGATCCATCTGTAGCTTGAAAGATCACAATCCTGATGGGACCTATGCCAATTTCTGATGTCCAACCTCCATTTGATCTCCCATTTCACCAACAGTAGTTTGGCAAAGAGAATGGCTTCTTTTCTGTGAGCTAAATTTTGAAAAAAAAAAAGGAAAAAAATGACTAATTTTGAATGACAGGCAAAGATAGATAGAGAGAAAACACATAAAGTTTGTTCTCCAGAATGTTATTAAGTCTTTGGGTGTGCAGAGAGCTTCCTTTTTCCTTCTGAGCCATTACAATCCATTAAGTCAAGACCTCAGGATCTAAAAGCTGTAAGTAATTAGGCATTGACCGAAACAAACCATTTTGCTGCCGTGTCTATTGTGCCAGCAACGTTCACATTAATGCAGAAGGACCCACCAGAAAAGCTGATATGGTCAATAAGTCATGAACCAAAATACTTTCTTCTTCCATAATTGCTCCTTTATGTTAGGAATTTGCATTTTAATCACTCCCTAATTATTTATTTACTTGGTATGGTCTGTGGTATGCAATTTAAGGTGTTTTAACTGCACGTTTAATTGACTGTACATAATAGCTATTGGTGAAATATATGTAATTAGGAGGACTATAAAATGTGTATTATATGTAAGTAATAGTTACTGTTCTATTTCAGGGCTCTTTTTAAGGAAGATTGCAAAAGTAATTAAAATCTTAATTTAGTCTAATCACAAGAACTTCTATATTTTGAAGTGCCTTCATTTGCAAAACAGAGGGAAAACAAGACCTTCAAGAGCTAATTCATTTTGATCTCTGTTTATGTCATTGTGCCTGTTTTCCAAGAGACATTCAGATGGACAAAACTTGGCTTGCAGGTCTGGAGTTCTGTCCTCCACCAGCTGTCCTAGCTATTGTTGTCTTAATCCAACCTTTTAATACTACCTGAAATGCACTTACTTGTGGTTGAATTGATGATAATTGTGAGCTCCTTGGCATCAAATATAGTCTACCTTAGTGCTGCTTTACTGTCTGGAAATTCCAGTTCCTGGCGTCAAGGGGCTCCAATCACTTCCACAATTTCTAGAAATAGCTGTGACCTGCTTTTTTGCACCATTTCAATCCTTTCAGGCCAGCCTAAGCTCCTAGAAACAGAAAGCTATTGAAGCAGGAGCTTTTTTAGTACTTACTGCTTGGTAACTTCGTTCTTCCTATTTAATTACAGGTTTCATGTTTAGAGTACGAAGAAGGACATCTTGTAAAGGCACCTTTTCATGTGTGGACAGACCATAAGAATGTAGGTAGGGACTTCTTTTCCACAGTGGGTGCCCCTGTGGCATTCAGAAATGCCTCACTGCTCTGTTATCAAGTGGACCTGCTTGAGAAAGAAAGAAAAAATAATCTGAAGCACAACCAACTTTGTTACCTCAAACCAGACACTATTTGGTCATGTGGGAACAAATGTCAAGCTAGACAAAGAAGGCAAGTATGCAGTGAGTTAGGCTACTGTGGAGAAAGAGGAGGAATAAAAATGATGTGGACAATAGTGACATTTCTGTCAGTCCAGTGGGTGCAATACACCCACTTCCTTATTCTGAAAAACTTGTGGGGTGCAAGCTCTCGTAGTTAGGACAGCTGTTATTAAAATCCACTGCAGCATATATGAGCCATTAGTGTTATTGTTAATAACTGCAATTTTGTGAGTCAATCTAGGTGAAAATAGTTTAATTAAAAGTTGCCCTAATTAATGTGATTATTGCACCAAATACTGAGGATAACACATTCATGCTCCTCTGAAGAATACTTCTTTTCCCCCTCTTCCCTTCAATTGAAAGATTTAGCATTTACTGACTCAGTAAATTACTGATTCATTATTTTATACTTGGGGGATGAGAAAGTTATTTTCAATAGAATTAAATCTACAACCTGCTGATGTAAGAGACTCCTCGTGAGATTCCTTGTACTGTAAATCAATCAATTTCTCCCAGTTCAGGGCTTTGGAGGACCAGCTAAACTTGCTTTTATACAATGAGGGCATAAGAATTGTTTATTTTTCTTGCAGATAGAGTAGATGGTGCTTGTCATAAGTCAGCTGAGGTTGACAGGAGTCAGGGAGGAGGTACAGGATAGGGAAGCTAATAAAAACTCTTCCTATGTACAGGACCATGGACTGCTTGGCAATAAGATCCCATGTGCAGGCAGCCAGGGAGATTCATATTCCAATCACATTGACTCTTTTAAAATTTATTTATTTATTTATTTAATGGTATCAACACGTTCTTATTAAGCTTTGCACTATAAAGGTATTCATCATACTAATCCCATTAGGTAGATAATATCCCTGCCAGAGTTCCTGGGGAGAGCTAATCACCACTCCTATTGTTCCACTCTTTTTGATTACTTAGGAGACAAGAGCAAATAGAGTCAGTCACTGAAATTTAAGACCTAATTAGATCCTCACACCTTAGGTCCAAAGCAACTTGGAAGTATTAAACTACTAAGGTACTTAATCTGATGACTCATGAGAGTCATGCTCTTCCTTTGCAATGGGGGTTCACCTACAACACAAATACAATATGAGCAAGGGATCTGCTTATAACAGACTTACACGACCAGGTAAGAAAACAAGCAAAGCTTGTAGAGTGGGTGGGATCTGTCTAGTTTGGGTTTCCTCTCATCTGTAAAAAAAAGTGTTGTTTCCACCTGTTCTTTGTGAAAACCTTTCAGAAAAGGACTCAGGAAATGAAAGAGAAAAAGGAATGCACTTGGGAAAAGACAAATTTGGGAATCTCTCTGTTCCCACAGACCTGTTTACTGAACAGCATCCAGCCGAGATGAGCTTGGAGTACTAGTGAAAGTTTGCTGTTCATTTCCCAGGTGCCTATAATCATCTCTGTCAATTCAGTGAAATAATACATCTTTCCCTGCTTTCATGTATGTGACCACAGGGTGATGTGCTCAAAGGTCAGTTGTTTTGAAGTGCACAAATATTTTGTGTAGTTTTTCTTTTAGCAAATGTACCTATCTATTTCATGTAAGAACCAACTGTGTTTCCTTAGACCCTCTTTAAAATGTTGTGCTGACATAGGATTAGATGAGTCTTCAATTCTCATTTAACACAATTTATATTCCATTGGTAGCTTTTATAATCTGGTGGCAAAATCATGCAAGACTGGCCCTACATACAGATCAGATTTAAACCAGAAAGACAAAGCGGTCTGCAGGTTGCAAAATAAAACCTTAATACACATGAAATCCTGTGCAGGTCAAGCAATAACTAAAGAGGAATTTATTTCATCAAAATATTTGCTTGAAGGACTGGCAGAAGTGTCCCCTAAGTGTGCTGGAAAATCAACATCACATTACTGAAGAAAAGCCGATTTATCAACAGAGTGGACTTTGGAAATACAAAAAGTCTGCTTGTTTCTTTTTCCCCCAACCATTTCTGCGAGTCTATTAAGTTCATCAAGAAAACACCTAATCAGTTAAACATTAATGCCCTGTTCCTCATTAGGAAATAAAAAAAAATTATGAAAAGAGTTTCAAAAATTGCAAATACATTCCAGCTTTCCCAGAATTTCAGTTTCCCAATAAGGTCATAGCAGATATTTAGTCCTGCATTAATATTTGTAAAGACACCTAAAAATGCTGGGCTAAGTTAAAAACCAGGCCAGGTGCTGATGGAGAATTTGGGGCAGCTGCTTCACAAACCACTTTGATACAGGGTTCTTTTAGAGGGAGGATTGCAGGGGATGGAGTGGGTGGCTTCAGCCCCAGTCTGTCTTTGAAATGGTCTGACAGAGCTGTATGAGAGGTGCAGCTTTGTTGTCTTCATGATGAGAGATAAAAATAAAATTTTAATTACTGCCTCAATAAAGCCCAGATACTGCCCCTCTCCTTGGAGGAGTCTCACGTCTGATACACCTTGAAGGAGGAATCTCTTTGAAGAGTGAAGAAAGCTCTGGTACTTCTTATCATGGCTGGACTCCATTTTCAAGGCAAGGGAAATTCCAGTGAAACTTCAAGATCCATCAAGGTGGTTTAGCTCTTATTCATCACCCTCCTGGCATCCGGGCTTGAAATCCTTAATGTGATTAGTGTTGGGGAAATGATTTTCATCCTCCTCGGCTTTACTCGCAGCCCCTGGTAAAGTGAAAGGCTTGATGATCAAGAAGAGAGGGTTCATTAACAGCTCCCCTATTTTTATTAGTGGTGGAATGGCAGAGCTCCGTCCTCAGCTTGAGCTTTCATGGCACCTCAGTGTCTGTTTGCTCCACAGCAGAGTCAGAACAATTACATACATCCACAACAAACCCACTGAAAAGAGAGCACACTAGACTTGAAATACTGTGTCAGAAGTAATGTCTCATGTGTGGTCAGCCAGGAGGAATTGCCTGTGAACATTTTGACACTGAAGTTCTAATTCCATTTTTCCGTAAAGTCGCTGGCACCTGGAATGTTATTAAGCAACTCAGTATAGATCTGTTAAATGCATAACCTCCCTGCACAAAGGATACATTCTTTTACTGAATTTCTCCCTTTAACCCATACTTCCCTTTGATACTTGTGTGCTTCACAGTTGCCAACCATGATTTTGCAAACTTGATTGGAACATTTCAGTGGGACAGATCACCCCATTTGCTCCTTGCCATCCTCATGAGTTTATGGTCAGAACCTTCGTTGCTTCCAGTCTGAAATTTCCCTTTGCTTTCCTGCAAATCCTTGAGCCTGTTCCATAAGATGCAGTGAGATATTTTCACTCCGAAAGAACAAACTTCTGACAAAAGGTAAGGATGAAGGTCAGTCAGCCGTGGTAGGTGACCACAGTGGTAGAAATAGAGATTAAGCAGATTACAGCACTAAATTGCATTTCATTTCCACTGGAGTATGATGGAGGAGGGGGTAGCAATTAGACAAAGTGCAAGGTATGAGGAAAATTGTAGGGAATGACTGACATAAACTCAGTTTGTCGAGTTTTACTTACAAAATACTGTGGAAGATGCTGGAGGTGTCACTTTGACTTGGTTTAGAGCAGGTCACAAGGGTTTACAGAGAGCTGGGTTCAGGAATGTTGCTGTAGCCTCTCAGAACACTGTGTACGGCAGAGCACAGCCTTAACCCAAATCTGAGGCTTCGGTTTGGGTTGGGTTGAAAGTAAATGCCAGATGTATGATATTGATTTAGGATTAGCTTTGCCACAAAGATAAAAGCTCTTTGCAGCCAGCATGGGTCAATTACCATCAACTCAAGTATCCTCCAGCTAAAACCTTCCATTTCATGGGAAAAGACAAGTACAAGAGCCTGGATGACATGAATAATTGAATTAACACAGTAAATATTGGAGCACTTGTGGTCTCCTTAGCTTTTATCTGCTTTTCTTGCAGAAGTCTTGTGACAAAGCAGGACTTTGGAATTTACAATATTTGTAATTCCCAAAGTCTTTTGGACATGGCATCTACCATCATGGCAAGTGAGAAAGAAAAGCTGTAGATCTCAGTATTAACTGAAACTGTGTCAGTGGTAGTTGGTGTCAAAGCAACAGAGGAGCAGAAGTTGTGTGAGTGGCACCTCAGAACTTGGTTTTTCCTGAGTCAGAGAGGGCAGGACATGAACACTCAGCCCTTGTCTCTTCCTCTTAGGAGGTAAAGCTGATCTAAATATCACATGTTCATTGAGAAGAGGGAGAAGGTTATAATTATACAGTCAGTCAGCTGGAACAGTGACCCAAGGAGCAGAGCTGGCCCTGAATAATGCAGTCATTTAGTACCTATCTTAATACAAATTCTACTGATTTGGCTGGAGAAGAAAGAAAATCAAGATAATTAACATAAAATATAGGGAAAATAAAAGAAAGAAACTGCCTTTTACAGCCTCATACTCCTACTCCTTTCAGTTCCTACTACAACCAATACTCACAGTGTTTATACAAGCTATCTACACAAGTATTAAATTAATCAAACCAACATTAAATATATACCTGTTAACAACAAAGGTCTGAATGTATCTGTAAGCAATGTAGGGAGGGAACTGTGCAATTTACTATAACTGTGGAGTGACTGGAAACAGCTTGCTCAGTGCCTTTGAGTGCTTTTGCACCAGCATGGCACATTTCCTTTACAAGAAATTTTGTATTATCCCATGTCTTCTCCCTTTTACCACAGTCCAGGGTTTTAATACATTCATTTGCAAACCTCCAAAGAACTTGGTATAAGGCTGTGGAAGTGAAAGAGATCCGTTTTTACCCACTCCCCTAGGATTTAAATATCTTCATCACCCTGACACTTGTTTGCATAGAATATTTGATTTTTTGTTGCTTTCACGTGTGTTGCAGACTCATCTAATGTGGAAATTTCTGCTTCCCCAGTCCAGGGAGACCCACCTTCTGGGACTTTGTCTTAACTAGAAATGATTGTCAGGGTTATTCAGAAACCTTTATGTAAATAGCACTCCTGACACATATCTGCATAATTAGAGTCCCTCATGAATATGATATCCCATGGCTTAGGATAAAGTATTAATTGATCTATGAAATAATCTGAAATCCCACTGGAAGGTAGTTTATGTCCAATGAGTTTCTCCCTGTTTTATACTCCTTGCATCATATTCAGATAAATTCAACACAACCCTATTAATCAATGTTTCCTCCTAATGAGGTGGTTCTCTTCAAAATCCACAGTAGTAGTAAGAAGTACCCAGATAGCTTTGACTTATACCCTCTTCTGCAGGGCATATATAATTTGCTCATTTAATAATGATTTTAAAATGTTTAAAATCTAAACAAAACAACAAGTTCCCACTCTTGTATTCAGGTGTGTGTTATCCATCTTTCATGATGAGACAGGCATAATAATTATATAAGCCCCTGGGCTGATATACATGAGCATTAAATTGAATTATGACAAGATCAGACTGCTAAGGAAAGCCACAGTTATTTTGTAGAAATAGGGCCAAATTCTACTCTCCTGTTACTGGTCATGATGCTACAGAAGTCAGCAGTTGCCTTGTTGCAAAATTTGCTGCATGCAGCCTAATGTAAACTTGAGATTTTAGTGCTGTCATACTTGTACACTCCACTTCCAAGCCAACAGCACTGAAACAAGGTGATAATTTTCCAGTTTTACACTGCAAGTGCACCTCTAATACTCTGTAGGACAACAGCAACAAAACAAGAGATGACTCAAATACACAGATTTAAAATACGTGCGGTTTCTGAATGCAAAGCATAAAGGGGGAAAGTGAGAGAATTCTTCAGCAACAATAGTTTGACCAAAGATCAGAGAAGTCAATGGGAGTCTTTCCATTTTTCATTCAATGAGATTTAGATCAGATCCCTTTGGGGAGCCATAATGAAGTTTATTTCCATTATAAATATACAGTTGATATGTCAAATTTTACTACCATCATGAGAAAAGGATTACACACAGAGTCACAGCCCAGCTGAAATTCACATGAAAGAAAATTGCATTAAGTTACTATTGCCAAGTTCTAAAGGGAATGACATTTGACAAGAAAAACAGTCATGCTTCTTAGATACAATCACTAAATTTTATTCTTTCTGTGGTAATACATCTATTGCCCTCATTAATGAACAATCTGTCTCTCCTAAAGATTGATCCTTAATGACCTTTCTCCATATCTTCCTCCTGATCTTAGCACATGACTTAACAGGAGGGAAAAAAATTATATATTTTTACACCAAAATAGCCAGCTGCTAGTGAAGATTGGATAGATGCACTAGATGCAACCAACTCATTTTTAAGTAAAATTTTTTGGTTGCCTCTTATAAATTAGCTTCTTTGTTTTCCTTCTAGTGAAGACAAAGCATCAGTGGAAAGGTAATATCTTTTTTACAATCATAAACTACACTGTTTGATTTATGGCTTTCTTTCTCTGGATGTTATATTTATATAAACCATATCCTACTTTGAGATCAACCACAACTTTTGTGAAGACCTCTGTACTTAAGGAATGAACAAAACCAACCAACATGTTACTAATTACACAGAAAACTCATATGGAAAATTGTTTGACAATATTTACATCAGAATCTGTTCTTTCCCTTTTGAAAAATGAAGTGATTGACACACTTTCATCAGGCGCTCAAAATTCAGAATTTTCAGCCATTTCTACTCATTATAAACATAATTTGGTTTGGTGGGTGGAATCTCATTAGTCTCTGAGCTGGCTGATGTGTTTTTGATAATTGAAAAACAAAGTAAATATTTCTGCAATGTGAAAACACGTTTGTTTATTTTCCCAAATGACCCTACCGAAATTCTCTTCCCAAATTAAAAGCACTCTAATATACACTAATAAGTTTCACATGCTCCTAACTTTGAGAAATTCCATTCGTTTTTATCTTAAATCACTAAGCTCTCCCTGTATTTCATATTCTCCCATCACTGTATTCACTAACACATTGTAAAGAGAACATAACAGAATGAAATCTGGAAAAAAAGTACAGCTAAGGGATGAAGGAGTGTTTTTTATCTGTCTGTCTCCTGAATTCTTCAGATGGTGACTAGATGCCTACAGATAAGGCATGTTTTAATCAAGGAGTTAGAGAACTCTGTAGTTAAATGACATTGAGTGAGTCATAGAGTAGATCAGAACATCTAACAAAATCTTCAGTCGTTAGAATCTACATCCCTCTGAATATAGATAATAATTTTCCAAGAGTCAAAGATCAGATCTTCCTAAATCAGTTATTCAGTGGAAAGAGGAGCTTCAGGGGACCTACATGTCATTTTTAGAAGTCCTAAATGTTATAGCTGACCTAGGGCAATGTGACAGAAGACACTGCCTGAAATTCTGTCTCCACTGAGCCCAAGAGGGAGTTTGAATTCAGTGTGGCCATGTTACCACCCAGTGTGTCAATGGGAAAATTGCCAGTTTAAAACAAGAGTAAGCAATATATTTAACCCCAGGAATCAAAATAGAAAAGATATTTCAGTCCCCAAATCCTCCCCCCTAAGTTAATGATATGGGCCAAATGGAGAGAGCCATCAGATTTACAGGTCTGTCAAGGTAAGTTTTGTTTGAGGCAAGTCTGAGCAGAAGACATGCGTGAGGCAGGAAGGTCTTTTTTTTTCTTATACATAAAATGGATAACTAAATGTAGGAAATGAGGCCTACAGCCATGATATACTAAGGCTGTGAGAAATTGCATGGACTGGACAAAATGGAGTTCATTGTTGGGTTCACAACATCACAGAATGGTTGAGGTTGGAAGGGCCCACTGGAGGTCACCATACCCAACCCACCTCTCAAGCTGGGTCACCTAAAGCATGTGGCCTGGACTGTGGTTCCATTTCACAGAGACATCCAAGGACATCCTCCACTCTTCACCATCAAAATTCAATGATGATGCCATCAGAGCTTTCCTGTAGGTGCAAACTCTTCCCCAGCTCTCTCAGTACTGCTGTTTCTCATTCACTTACAGATCCTCCAGGAGGAATTGCTTGACATGCAGGTAGCTCATAAACCCACAGTTGTTATGAGAGCCAGGGCAGAGCATAATTCTAGTTACAGGAAACAGGAGGAAGAAGGGGGGACTTTCGGAGTGTTTTATTGTAATTTAAGTAGGCTTCTAAGGTATGAGGAGCCAGCAATCATGTCAGAGGTTAAAAGGAGTTTTTATACAATTGCAAATCCATATTTCTCCGTCCTTATGCACAATCTGGGAGAAGGGCAGCCAGAGGTAAGTGGCAGAACCAGGAGGAGGAAGCCTGCTCTGGTTTGTCTCTCCTTCTTATCAGATTCACAGTAACTTCACAGTAGCAGCTTCCACAGCAAACTCCCTGTAGCCCTTCCAGATTAACATTCAAGCCTGACTCCCTAGACATGGGAAATTTCAGACACAGGAGAGCAGCTAATGAGGTAGAGAAGCAGTTCTTTCTGACTGCAACAAACAACATGGATCCCTCCATCACACAGCTTGGTTTCCTTTGCATACAAGCCCAGCAGGTTTCCTGATGAGGTAGACAGGGTTAATTTGTCCTTTGTTATTAGGAAAAATCCTGACAAACATTAAGACTGTACTGAGAATATGTGATGGGCAGCTGTTCGTGTTTTTTCTACTTGGCCAGTGTTTCTTCTGCTGGATACATATTTCAAACTGCTAAAAAAAATCACTCCCCACTTACTTATTTCATGCTGGTAGACATCTCAAAGAATGTCACCGAATGAACTGAAGTAATTTGGGACACAACTTGGCATAACAGAACACAATTGCTCCACTGAGATTGTTACAGTTTTACATCCACTTATGAACTTCAACAGAAATCTGTCCACTGGTAAGATTTGAATTATTATTTTAATCTGTTTTTTTCTTGACAACCAGCTTTTCTGTCACTTTAGATGATATTTCCTGTTTTAATCCATCCAGGGTACAATTGTGTGTTCTTTTCCTTGCAGTTCCCAGGGCAGATGGAAGAAAATGGGCATCAGTTTAGATTGTCTCTGCCAGGAAATATATAATAATGCCGTCATTCTTAAGACAACTCTTGCAACAGCAGGCTCAGACAGCTACAAAGTAGAACACATGCATGGATTTGTCATCCTGTCTTACTCTTAAACAACATTGGCTTCTTTGTCAATTGTGAGGGAACGGAGGGGGGAAAACCCCTTGGAGATGAGCCACACGTTTATTTGTTCCTAAGCTCTGATAGCAATGTTGGCTGCAGCACAACCCTTTTTTTAGAAAGGAGAGGTGAGCATCTGTGCAACTTGTTCAGGAAAGGCAACAGATACATTTGACAACTGCATTTTCTTGACACACCTTGGCTTGCGACACCCGAGGACAGGACGTGTGTGACCGCACGAATCCGACGGTCATGACAGACTGTGGGTGCTGGTACTCGTTCCCTACAGCCCCACTTCTGGTGTGAAAAAGCCATTAGGTATAGGAGAGATCTATGGGCAGAGGTGCCCCACCACACTCCTGACACGGAATGAAGCAAAACTTGGGGACTCAGTGAGCAGAAACGTCATTTTCTGCTCTTCTGCATCACTGTCCACTGTTCTGTGGTGGGGGACACCTGATGTTTCTATTCAAACTGATGATTTAGTAAGACTGGGCCCTTTATCAAGATTAGCTGCATGTGGCAGGCCCTTTGGAAAGGGGGCACATCTGACTTTGCTCCACCTCCTTCTTTTTCATTGCACTCAGAGCATGAGGAGGTTCACCTCTACCTTTATCTTGTGGGCTAGTGAATACAAGGCCTGTGGACCCAAATTCCTACTGGTTTTCACAAAGTCTGTTTCCAGTGTGCCAGTGGGAAGAAGGTGCCTTCTAAAGTCCCATTATTCAGTGTTGCAGATTTTTCAGTATTTCTGCCTTCCCCAAATATTTGGGAGATATCATGAAATCATTTGTTTCTAACTGTAAAGAGAGATCTCTTTCACTGGTAGATTCTCTGTTTCTCAGGTCCTATGTGACAAACAAAGTCTGATGCTAAAAGATATCACTTAGGTGGTTGCATTCCCCATCCTCATCAGTGCCAGAGGGTGGGTCATCCACAAGCAATCCTGATGCAGGAGCACTCAAAACAGCACCTGAGGAACTTTACTTACACAGAGACACACAAACAGCCTATCCAAGCACTTCACAAGGGGGATGGTAATATTTTTAATGCCTCCCAGCAAGCACATGTTGAAAGGTTTGGTAAATGAATATGAATTCTAAAATGTACAGACACATCTGTGTCAAGCCCTAATGAGAAAGTGCCTCTGAAGCTCTCCAGTAAAACACCTACAAACTGTGAGACTTATATTGCCTTTAGATAATCACATGCTCCCTTGTAATAGTGACCTTACTGTTTAAGTTGATGTAACTGCAGCTCATGGAGTAGGAAAACGAGTACTGGTAATATTAGTGCTGCAAGTCCTGATGGCAAAACACATTTCCCTTAAAAATTGAGTGTCACAAGTGGTGGATGACATCTAGTTGAATGACACACTTCCATACACATTAGCACATACTTTGCCCAAAATAGAACAACTTCATTTTTAAGAAAATCTCTTCAACAGAAGGGAAGGAAATACTTTCCTTCCTTTCTCGTGCACTAAGAAGGCTTGAGATTTCCCCACTTTCCTAATTGTTTCTTGGAATTCAGCTCCTGCTAAAATCACAGGCAGCACTGAATGTCCATTTCCAGACCTCCTGCATCAAGAGAGATTTCTGTGCAGTGCCTCATTGCATCCCAAAACCAGAAGATGACTGACAGACCAAATGAATTTAATAGAACACATAGGTCAGAGAACATTTGATGAAGCAGGCCAGCTCTTTTGCTGTTGCTTTTTCACCACAAATGTCCCCAGCAAGAGTGCCCAGAGCTACCAGAGAACCCCATAAAGCAGCTGAGGCCAATTGCCAATATTTAGGCATAATTCAGGTCATCTCATACCAAAAAAAGAGCCCAGAATAAACTGCATCAACTGCTACCTCTTCTCCTTGCCCAGCCTCTTCTGGACCCCTACACTATCATGTCACTGGAACAGGCTCTGCATCACCTCTCCAGGAGGTACTGTGGTGCTCCAGAGCTCCCTCCCATCAGCTTCACAGCTAGTCCTAGCCTCCATTTAATAGATTAAAATAAATAATCACAATAGGGAACTAATAGCTAACTAATTAAGGTTTAGAAAGACCAGCAAAATCATCACAGAGCTAAGAAGCTTTCCATAGCTTAGATTTGAAAAAAGTTGATACATGAACAATATTTAGCTTCTAATCCTCCTCTATCCCGTGCTCAGTCTCAATGAGAGAAACATACCTCTGCATCTCTCTTCTCTTTTACATTGTATAGTTTTCCTCATTAATCTTGTATTTTTCCTCGGGCAAGTCCAGCTCTGTTCCCATTCAGCCTCAAGACTGGGACCCTGGAAAATATCATCTGAATTTTCAACAAGTATTTGTCTCCCTCATCATGGTTCTTATGTTTCCCTTAGGAAACATAACTCGTTAAAGATCAAGAAGAATTTAACTCAAATATAAGTTTTATTTATAGAATTTCCCCTTTGTCTCCCTTCCCATGTCCACATCATTTTTCTCAGTATATTTTATTTTCACCACCTGTACTATCCTCTCTGAAACAACTTTCCAGCTCCAAGCTCCATCAATGTTAAAGGAGTTACCCTCCATTCACAGGAAGTGTAAAGATCCCAGTTGTATTCCTCTTTATCATTTAACCTGTAAAAGCTGCAATTTACAGGTTCTGTAATCTTTCAAGCTTTCCTTAATAAGGAGTACTTATGCTTATCACAAAAATGTAACCTTAGGGTTATACAAGAATAAAACTTTTGTCTTTTCTTCCAGGTGTCCATATGTCTGCAACAGGGAATCTGGCCAGCTCACAGAAACTTCCTCTCCTCCAAGAACTGCATACTGAGGCAAATTCCCAGCTTATTAAAAAATAGTTCTGTTATTTTGCCATCTTGTTTGTTTTGTTCTGCAATTCCACTGCATTTTCCCCCCTCTCTCTTCATTTATTTATTTATTTATTTATAATGTTGCCACTGGCTTTTGGGGAAAAACAAAAAAGGAAATGGAAAAGGAAAAAGAAACTCCAAGAAATTCTTAAATATATCTGTATTTTGGGCTTTGTGTCACTTCCAAACTTCTGTAGGAATTGATAGGAACATCCCAATATTCAGATGCTGTTTGTCCAACAAAGAGTTGTTTGCATGAAGAAGTACACAGAAGCTTCCAAAAAAAAAAAACAAACCAACAAACCCTGAAGACTTTTAAGTATGTTATAAAGCTTCTCTTCAGCTTATGACAGAAGTGCCTTAACTTCACTGTTGCTTAACTCCTTTCCAAAGTAAATGAAATCAAAGCTGGAACAGCTAAAACTTGAGTAACACTGCCCCAGAGTTTAATGTGGTCCAAACACTCAATTTCAAAATTTAGGTTAGTTGTTTTAATTTTCCTGAGTGATTCCTGAGGCAACTTTTCAATCCAGTAGTGGATTTTTTTGTTCGTTTGGGTCTTTTTTTCTTTTTTTTCCCTCATCTGATAACTACCTAGAGTTTGAAGGTAAAATCCAGTTATGTTTAGATCCGGGGAACTGTTCCTTGAAACTGAAGGAAAATGTTTTGGTCTGGCTTTGCTCATGACGTGGAATTGCCCATGTCAACTTCTTACATATTCTTATTTATACTTCATCCTTCATCATTTTTTGAGGGAAAGGATTGACATACAGAGAGTAGAATGCCTTGTGTCCGTTCTTCTTTGAAGGCTGTAAGAGAATTTCAGAACTACTTTTTTCCCTAATACATATTTGTGAAAAAAAAGATGGAAAAGACAATCGAAAAGAAAGAAAATAAATTGAAAAGACAGTGCAATGTTTGTTCATGAATCATCAAAATGGCACCCAGAATCTCTGCTCCAACACAACAGCCTGTTGCGTAGCTCTTTGCAAACTTCACTCGATTGAATTTTGCAATGCCGTTTCACAACGCCGCTTTCTAACGCTGCCTGCTTAACAATCCTGCTCCTTGCTGTTTAAAAATCCCAGTTAGGCTTCTGAGAGGAGGCTTTCAGTTCTGCCTGTTCCTGGCTTCTCATAATCTTTCCCCATCCCACCTCTCCACTGTGCCCCAGGCTAAGCTATCTGCTCAGCTCATCCAGGGACGCGGTTCGAGGGAGGGAGTTGCACCTCCCAACCATAACACATTCTTATCCCTGTACATCATGCAGTGAACCAACAGCTCGGTTCAGTCACCGACAGCCTTTGGTGCCTCTTCATTGCACAATGGTTATGGTTTTAACACGGCCTCTGCCTTTTTTCCTGCTCTACCAGAGCAGAGCCACAACGATTCCCGTCCTCCAGCGGCAAAACGTGCTGTTTTGGTAAACTTTTCAACCCTACTGACAAGCTGTAACACTGAATGGTGGGAAGAGCTCGTTATGCCTTAATGGCCTGAGTGGATTCAGTGCAGGGCTGGGAGTACAAGTGTTTATGGAAGGATGAAGAGCGAAAAAAAAAAAGGGGTTTACGGAGAGGTATGATGTCACCCTGATCCCAGCCTATTTCTGGAACTAAGCTGTGAAACCCATGATACATTTTGACACATAAATGTTGCCAAGTAAAACTGATAATATAATTGTTAATATGGTCACAGCCAACTGTTTTTCAGATAAGGAGTTAAACTCTTCTGTGCAATACAGTATTTGTGGAACATAGCACCTAGTCGGTTCCATGCTTTCATTGGCTCTGGGATTACTTACTATCGTATTTAAATAAAAGGACTAGATTATTGGGTACCATAAGAACAATGGATTGCTTATGGTCTTGCAGCATTTATCTTAAGTCAATACAAAAGTTTGGAGCTCCAAAGCCCATGTCAAGGGCAGTGAAACAAGGGCCACATTCAGTGAACTGGTGATTTGTTTATTCTTTAATGCACATTTAAGTATCTTATTTTGGGGACTCAGATATACTTAGATGACTCAGTTAAATATAGTTTAATTTTCAAAAAAATTGTGTCTGTCTGAGGAACAAAATCTGATAGAATATATTAAAGGTTATTATGTGCAATTTGTTCTAGATAAGAGTAATGATCAAACAACTTCCTTGTCCCTGCCATAGTGCAATTTCCCCTGAGATAGAGGTCCATTTTGCATAGCATCCTTCATACCAGCTTTGTTTCTAGGAGCTTGACAGGGCTCCACAATGTAATTATAGTGTGATTAGGAGTAAGTAATACCAGAAAAGAAGAGATACTCTATAAGTGCAGATATGGAAGGGAAGGGATAGGTTCAGATATGAAACAGAGAGAAACTGTAGCCCAGAGACATATGAAAACTGCTCAAAGGTGCTCAGGACACAGAGGCAAAGAATGACAGCTAGGACTCAAGGTGTGCAGGGAACAAGTGGAGCACTGAAGGTAAAGCCTGGGCATGAAAAGCAAGTGGAACATCTCTGCCACTTGCAAAAATGCAGGCAGGCCAGAGTTTAAAAGATATTTAGGTGATCATTTAAGAGTTTCAGAAAACCAGAAGTCTCTCTGGGCCTTAGACTCCTATATGCTCCTCAAAAGCTTATGATGTCCCTTTTTTCTGTTTTTACAGACAGACGCTTTTAAATATAAGGTTATAAAATTGTTTAACTGTTTAAATCAATAATTTCTTCTCCTTAAATTCTGAAATTTGTGATTGCAATGAAATAAAATAAAACTTTTGTCCTGGTCTGTAGTGGATCCCTGCAGTTCATTTGCAGCTATGGCCAATTTACTCTCTTATAGAAAGAAAAATAGGTCTCTGGTTGACTGTTTCCTTCAAACACAGAATAACATCTCTTTACTGCTGACCCTTCCCTCTCCCAGTGTGAGAATGGAGTGAGTGATTTTGGCCATGAACATGCTGTGCTTCTGACTTTGATGGTGTCTGAGGGTCCATGAACAATTCAGATGGGAGCAATTTGTGTTGGAGTTATTCCCATTTCCTCAAAAGCAGCTTTGCTGCGATGATGTGAAGGCAGCAGTGTGGAGGTGATGCTGTGTTATCACTGGAATGGAGTGCAGGGACATTGGAGGCTGGGCCTCCACATCCAGACCCCTGCCTGGTGATGCCTGTGCAGAGTTCCCTTGGCTATGGTTGTTTTCCCAGCTGCTTGTTTGGCTTACAGCACCAGCTCACCATGTTCAAGGATCTGTAAAACACGGTTTTCCCATGGTGGAAAGTGTGATGGTGTGATCAGTGAGCTCCATCAGATGGTGTTGCATGTCATGAAGGAAAGCACATCTAAGAAGGAACCACTTCTACCTCCTCAAGCCCAGTTCTTTCTACCAGAAAGTCTATTCCCAGCCAGCCTCTTCCCATTGCCCAGCAACACATGGAGGAGAGCTCGTCTTTTTCCTTTCTCCTGCTTAATATACAGTATCACACCATTTTACTCAACTGGCAGAAAAGTTTAGACTTTGCTCTCCTCTGATTTCCTGCCTTTAGCCACAGTTTCAAGTTATTTTTCTACCGCACACTGATTTATCTTTTGCTTTCCCAAGTAGCAGCTTCCCAAATGATGGGTGAGGGATGAGTGGCAGCACTGAAGCGGGTTGCCAGAAGACATTTTTATATATTGTTCTCCCTTACTGAAGACAGAACGTGAATTCTAAGGGATTCAGTATTGCTGCCAGCTCAGCATCAGCTCAGTCCTGACCTTTGCTCCGTGTGGAACAGCCGAAGAGCAGCGAACAGCAGAGTGAGGTCCTGCCTGCTGAAGCTTGGATTTCTGTGTAATTGGTTCCCATGTTGCTGAACTTACAAGGTCAGGTCACCCACCCTGGCTTTAGTAGAGACCTTTCCACTGGCACAGTGCCAGATCTGACAGCCACGTGTCTCTCATTCAACAAGACCCAGAGCACCAGGCTCATCCTCCTGTGTTCTGGGGCCTCCTGTTTCCTGCTTGTTGGAGACCTCCAAGTCTACAAAACTAGTTTCAGATCCTCAAGTGCAGAGCCCATAGGAAATGCTCATTGCAAAGGCTTGGCCAGAAGTTAGGCCAGATGAAGGCAGAACTTAGTAGAGGGAGCAGGTGACGGTCATTTGGAAAGATTTATTTATATTTTGGTTGGGGAGGTTTAACTGGGGATAACACAGGCAACAATCTGGCAGTGCAGAGATGGAAAATTTGTGTTTATACCCTGAATATCAACTGTTATTGCCAGTTGTGGGAATAGTAACACTTGTGGGAAACAGGTGCTTGTTCTCTCCAGTGTTCACAGAAGGACTCTCTATCCCACAAAAACCTTAGTTTGCAGAGAAAAGGGTATTTGCACATAAATAACTGCTATGCATGTTTCAGATTCTTAATGTCTATGAAGTAAAGGAGGAAAAAAAAAAGAGTGCCATCTGACCAATTCATTTAAGAAATTATATGGCCCCTCAATACTTGGGAGTCTGTGTGTGTAGCTATGTTGTTTTCCTCTCATTACCAATGTCTTTGTGCAGATGGGGACTGAGAAGTGAAAAGATGAAACATCGTGTGACAGCCAAGCAGGGAAACTGCAGGTGAGTCATGGAGACAACTCCCATTTCCCAAGGAATAAGCACTGAAAGCCATCTCTAGGTGACAGAGGAACCAGTCAGGGGAAACCCTGACCACAGAAGGTCAGAGATAAGTGAAACATCTTAAGGACTGGTGTAAAGGTAGTGTGAGCTGGTCTCACTGTGTGATTACATGATTCCCATCAGTGGC
This sequence comes from Corapipo altera, assembly GCF_003945725.1. Taxonomy (NCBI): domain Eukaryota; kingdom Metazoa; phylum Chordata; class Aves; order Passeriformes; family Pipridae; genus Corapipo; species Corapipo altera. The sequence goes on along the minus strand of NW_020884920.1, from coordinate 1,418,482 downwards.
AGTGTCACAAACAGAAAACATGTGGGCATTTCTGCCATTCCTCAGCCCACAGCAGCCTGCTCTCTTTGGTGCTTCTCGAGAGTCCCACCTCTCTCTGAGGCACTTGCAGAGTTCGTAAAAATCAGCAGGAATTTAGGCTGGTCATGTTTGCCTGGTGAGAACAACACGTAGTGTGTGCTGGAGAAAATAAAATCAGGAAGGCAACAGTAAAAAAAAGCAATCCCAAATATTAGTCTCACCTTTACCCCTGCTCCCTCTCTCCTGTGACACCCCATGCCAGTATGGCAGGCAGCACCATGGACTCAGCATCCACCAGCAGCAGAAGGGTGGTGTTGGCAGCAGTGGTTTCCAGGGAGGGATTTGTCTTGGATGGAGAAAGTGTACGTCTTGGCAGTGTCTGATCAGTGTGACATGTCTCTCCTTCATCCCCCCATCTCCATCCTGCACCTGTGCCAGTAGCCAATTCCATCACTTGTGAGTCTGTAGCCTAAATAACCAGATGGGGACCACAAGCAGGGAGAAGATAAGGTAGAATTGGTGGAAGATGGATAGCACTTGTTATCAGAGTAGCAGGGTTAAACCCCTTAGCAATAATAAACTAATTATCTTTGCCCAAACCACGGTTAATAAAGTAGTTACCACTGGACAGCCCCAAAATGAGTGATTTTTTGGGGACAACCTGGTCAGGCCATGGGTTGGTGGGGGACACTGCTGAACTGAGGATGCTTCCAAAGTCTCACCCACAGCCTGGATGGAAATCTCTTCCTCCACGTGTCAGGGCAGGCTCCAGCACTTCAGTTCAAAGGCAATGCCAGCTGGGAACAGGTTTCTATTCCACAGGAGTGTGGTGATCATGCTGCTTTCTTGTGGTTGTGAATGGCAAAGAAGAAAATAATGCTATAAGTCTGCAGAATGTTTTTATTGTCATGTCAACAAAATATTTTCTGCCTCCACAGACTGTGGAAGTACTTAGCATGCAGCATCCATCCAGTTTTGGAAAACACTTGAAAACCACCGACAGAATCTCACTATTCCTTTTTTTAGCTACATAATGAAAAAGCAAACAAGAAATATGCTGATTCCCAAAATGAACTAATTTTTTTTTTTCTGAAGCAATTTAATTTTTTAGCTTTGATCTGATACCAGAACCCAAAGGACTTACTTGCTATTTCTAAATAATGAGTCTAATGTTTATGCTCTGAGCCTGAACTTTTCTGGTTTTGGAAAAAATGTGACTTTACATAAAAGTCCTTTGATTAAGAGATCTGCAGTCAGAGGAGTTTTCGATACAATAATGAAAAGGCCTTTCAGATTGCGAACTCGAATGCTGCTCAGCACGATATTACTCAAGAAGGGGAGAAGCCGACAGAACAATCACACTATTAGTCTTTGCTTTGCCAAGTGTTGTGTTAGTCATATTCCTATGGTAAAATCCCCCAGAAGTGGCTCAGAGAAGCCTTACATGGCATGGAGCGATGCATGCCTGACAAACGCACCCTGACCTGGGTGGTCTCTCACACTGGTTCCCTCCTTTTATTGTTTTTTAACCCTCTTTCATTGAGGCTTTAGGAGTTGATTGCTGTACAGAGGGAAAGTGCTTGGAGGAGAAACAGAGGCTATTTCCTCCTGCTATGGCCCAAATTCCCCTGCAGCAGGGACAGTACCTACAGCAGTTTACAGCAGGCTTTTCTTCCGAGCAAGATCACAACACAAAGCACAGCATTTCCTTGCTTGCACAGTGAGGATCCCATTCCCTGCCCCGTTGAAGCATGCAGGGGTTGGCTGCCGTGCACCCACCTCTCCCTGGGTGTCAGGAGCACCCAGCACCTGGGCTCATCCAAGCTCCTGCTGCGTGGCTGCGAAGGTCACCCCATTGTCCTGGTCCCCGCTTCTGAGATGTGAGATGGAAAGAGCGACTTTCACCCTTGCTAAGTAGGTTGAGGTTTGGAAGCCGAATGCCTGTGTTATTTATGCAGAACTGACATGTCTCTTTGTCCTGAGCCATGTGGCCCAGATTCCAGCCCTTGTATCTACAAAACATTACTCATGTGCGTGCTCCTCTTTCAAGTCCTTGATTCCAACGGGATTACTCACATGTGCCTGAATACCGCGACCGTGCGCCCGATCAGAGCTCGGGGCTCTGCAGAGCAGGGGCAAATCCTGCTGCTTTCAGCTCATTTACATCATTATTCTGGAGATGAAAATCTGTAACAGGAGCAACTCAATGGGAAAAGGAAGATCAACCTGACACCTATTCCTCCTCTGTATTCTCCTTCCACATTCCCATCTCCACTGTCATTGGGGCAGCCTGCAGGAAGGTCTGCCCCACTACCACGAGGGCACTGTTGCATACTAGGGGTTAAAATGAGAAAGCACTTTGGTTTTGGAGATTTATTGCTTTCCTCCTGCTATATTTGTAAAGCTCATAGTTAAGGTCAGCCATCTCCACCCCTGCAGCTGTCTGTACATTTTTTCCTCTGGTTCTAGAGCTGTACTTTACTGAGAAAATTATAATTATTAAAATACACAAGGTCACGCTCTAGATGAACTTGGAACCAGTTCAAATATGTTTCAGGTCTGAAACTATTTAGCAGCTCTGGCCAAGTGGTGAGTTCATAACAAAAGAATGGTTAATTTCCCACTTCAGATAACATTTCCCCCAGAAAGTGGTAAAGCATATTGGTAAAGAAATTATTAAAGGTTGAGAAGACTGGAGACACATAGTCAGTCATTAGTCCTGGTAATTAGATATTAAAGGTAGGCTCAGGAAGGGAGTAGAGTAGTTCTACCTGAATGAGCCAGTGTGGGTCCCTTACCTTTAGATCACTCTTTTAAACTTTTTCATCTTCAGAAAAGCACCATGACTTTGTGGACTTAATGTGGGACACCTTGAGATCTATCCCACAAGTGGTTCTTCTCTGCCTGCTGTAGATCACAGTTCAGGAGACATCATCAGGTAATCACTAGCATTAAAATTTACAAACCATACACTAAAATAGCAGCAAAGAAAACATGAATCTCCCTCTCCCCGAGTTACCTTCCCCTGTGCATTGTGAAGGTGGGAGGAAAGCAGTGGCAGATGTTTGTGGCCTCCCCAGAAATCTGCATCAGAAAGAATCACTTCTTGTCCTTTGTGAACTGCAAAAGAGATTTTGATAAAACAAGTTCTGAAAGATCAACCCCCCTTTGTGCAGACAGCAGCCTGAAATGGCTCTCTGTGAGCCTATATGAGATTTGTGGCTAAAGCAAGTTGATCTGTATTGGTTTTCTTTCAAAACTGTGGCTCTGCCATCCAAACCTCCCCTTCTCCATTGACCTGGATTTCGGTGTTGAGGCTTATCAGCAGACCTTCAAAAAATCACTTAAAAGAATGTTTCTCTTAAACAAAAAAAGAACACCTCAAATCATCTGAACTATCTCTGTCTTCCTGGACACTGACATCCAAAAATCAATGTTGGATGTTACAAATCCTCCCTCAGTATCTTTTCCCTGGAAACAGCAATAGCCCACACATCCTCAACTGTGCCTCTAGGTCCCCAGTCTCACCCTGCACCAGGGGAAAACACACAGTACATTTGACTTCTGCAGCTGGAGCTATGAAAATCTACTCAAGAAGAAAATCAGGAGGTGGCTGACTCTGTGAGCACATCTCAGAGGCATGTGTTACTGCCACCCACATCTTCCACTGCCAAGGCTGGGGGTGACACTGGGCTCTGGCCTGTGGTTTTGGGGAAATCAGTGACACCCCTGGCTGGTGGGGTGAAGGGGAAAGGTGATGCTTTATCTGGGTTATTGCCCTAGGTGAGGGTCTTTTATTTTCTCAGCTGTGCACAGCTATGGAAATGCCCACAGACTGTCTCTGAATCGTGTCCCAGTGCTGGCTATTCAGCTGCACAGCTGAGCCTTACCTCTGAATTTTCCTTCTTTCCCAGGTATCATATTTTATTTATAATTTAGAAAGATCTTACTCATGTCTTTGCGTAAAAAAAAAAAAAAAACAACAAGAAAAGAAGAAATAAAAAAGGAACGGCAGTGAGCATTTAACATTAGTTTCATTTTTCATCACCATTATCAAGGTTTGGATTTTAGCTTTGGAATGTCCTTATCTAAAATGAAATCAAATAAGCACTTTGTGGCAGGGGTCCTACACTCCCTCCTCACCTGAGGGAGCTTGTGCAATGTTTTCCTCAGTGCTGCTTGCTTGGATCAGCTCACCGGAGCTGACACAGGCACATGTCTACCTACACGTAGTGCCACATGTGCATGTGGCTGGTAACATGTAATATTCATGCTCAAAGGTTTATGCAGAGCAGGCTTCCCAGCCTCCAGGTATGGGTGAGGATGGCTGTGGGTGCTGCTAAGCTCATGGACAGACACTCAAGAAAGTGAAATACAGGTAAAACCCAAAGCATATTTTTAACAGCTCTCATGTGGCACAGGGCAGGACATGAGCAGGATGCCATCAGCGTGATTCACATGAAAGCAAACTCTGCAGAACAACAAGCCCAGCTCTCACAACTTATGCTGTGAGGACCTGGGAAAGGGTGTCACTTCATCCAGCCTCTTGACCCACGTGCTTCTATAGCACAGTCTGAGCTTCTGCCAAAGCTGGACACAGGCAGAAAAAGGCCCAGTGACCTGATGATGGACTGAGCCTATCACATGACCAGATCACCCAGAGGAGCTGTGTATTTGTGTGCCATGATGTGGACAACTGTCAGGGTGGAGCTGGAGAGCAGCCTTGGGTTTCCTTACAAATATGATTGCAGACACCTAATTTTTTGCCAGTCCCTTTCCTATCATGAAAGATTACAAACAAAAGCTGATTCCTGTCTCTGCTTCCACCACAAGGGGGATGGACACAACGAGCACAAACGTTATGTCATCTGCTTTCTGTGGGGTGGGGAAAGCTTGGCTGAGTCCCCGCTCAGCTCCAGGAGGACTGGCAGCCCTCTGAATTCTCAGCAGCTTCTGGGCTTCCTTTTCATCCTGAACCTAATGGGTGAATGGCAGCAGAGTTTATGAGGATTTTCAAATGAGCTCAGAGGAGCTTGCTCATGAGAATTTGAATCCTTGGCAAATAGCCCACAATAGCTGATATTTTTCCAGTTTATGGGGGAGTGTTTTCCAGCTATGAGCACGTTTTTAACTCTCATAATCAGCACATCTTTTTAATGTTAATTCCTTTGCCTCCCCTTTGGAACCATGTGCGTTCTTTGGAATGACACTTGTCCCTGTCTGAAAGACTCATGGGTTTTTTGTATGGGTGTTCTCTCACTCGTTCCCATGTATGAAGTCTGGCTCCTGGGTAACCTACGTGAGTTGCGCCAGCGGAGCTGCCACAGGTTGGCAAAGTGGAAGGGTGAAACCTCTAAAATGTGAGTTAATAACACATTGAAATTAATAGTTGAAGGACATGACATATCAGATAATCAAAAATAACAAGAGAGGTGAGAGGAGAAAGAGGAGACAAAAGGCAGGTCCCTTTCAGATGTTGCTCTCCTGACCAGTCAGGTGCAGCATGTAATGAACCTACTGCCCATCCGCATCCACACCTTGGTGTCTGCATCCTGTTGTCTGAGTAAATCTTGCTTCTTTTGTCTTCTATAAACATTGGGGCTATTATCTGCACTATTCCACCCTCATGTCACTGAAGAAGAATGTTCTGAAAATGAACCACTGAAGACTATAGGCTTTAGAAATACCAAGGTCCAAGAGTCATCTTGCTTAAATCCATTGCCTGGAGTTACTCTGAGGGTGATGCCCCCCCATCCCATCTTAATCAGTACCATTTCACTCTGATTTCTGTAATAGTTTGGAAGTAATGCTGGGAAAATCTCTAGCTGCTTTATTTTTTTTTATTTTTTTTTTTTTCCCAAAGCAGGGATTCGTCAACATGAAAACATTTTGTGAATTTGCCTCGTTTCTGCAGAATTGCTCCTGCTGTGGCAAACAAACAAACGTTCACAAAAAGCAGCCTTCAAAACAGAGTGTTTTGATTTTCCGGTGAGAACAAATATCCTAACACTTGCCACCATCCTTAAGACCAATTAAAAAAACGTAATTCTAATAAAATTTCTCACACTTGAAGGGAAACGTAACATTTTGTCCCAGACAAGCTATTCTGTTGCTTTCAGCACTAACTGCAAAATTTATTTGCTTTTAGCCTGCTAAAATACGTAAATCTTTGTTTTTTGGGTCGATCCATTAATTTCAATATTGTTTTTATGAACTTGTCAAAGGCACAAACCCAGAAATAACAAACAAACAAACAGTGATCTTGTCTGTCCCTACATGGCAAGCTGTAAAGAGCACGAATGAGTGAACCAAGAGGAGGTGTTGAATTACAACACTATAAACCCAGTGTGAAAATGAGATGGGAAGACAAGATCATCTGGTCCAAAGAAGAGCTCCAGCAATATCCTGAATTAATGCTGCTGCAGCTTCCAGAATGCTCCAGATGTGACAGGGACCAGAACTGGCCCATGCTAATTTCAATACATTGATATTAAACCTTGGTTTCTGAAAGTTGCACCAAATCTGCTGCATCACTTCATTTCAGCACAAGGAACGAGCAGGATTGTGTCAGTACAGTAACATGATTGGGTCAGTATAGTAACATGACTGCTATAATCAAAAATAACCCCAGGGCAGTCACCTCTCTTCCAAAATTGGGGCTGGAAATTCAGCAGCAATCCCTTGATTCAGGAAAGGTGGCTTTTTCTTAGATCCCCCTGCATGCCAGGAGCCAATGTGAAAGCCAAGACCTCACCCTGACTCACACACATAGGTTGCTTTGTTAAACAATATCAAAGTTTCACTCCATTGCTTCTTTTTCCGGAAGCAATGAACCGACTGCTTAAAGAGGAAAAGTTGTACAAACTTGTACCAGCACACAATTTGCAGCACAATTTACAAAGCTTTCGTTCAAACCAGGGATTTTCCCTCTGATTTGCACCAGGTCTCCTTTAGTATCCCTCCTCTGCACAATATTTTTGGCAATTCCCACCGGTATAATGATAGTGAGGAATTTTCAACATGTTCAGTTGGTGGCTCACAAAATATTCTTTTTTCATATCTGCAGATTTTTTGCCATCTCATGTTCACAAACTGCTCTGTTGAAAATGTGCATTTGTGTTTCATGGTCACCATTGGTGGATCTTTTCAGGGGACTGCAAATCCAGAGAAAAGGGCAACAATGGGTGTATCTGGATAGAACTGTAGTGTACATCTGAAGGAGAATGCTGGCTCACTGCTAAACATCAAAACTGCTATCACTGCCTGTCCTTTATACAGCACTGCCCCCTTCAAAGAATATCCCAGTCCCTCTGCAGCATAAATTAATAAGTTTACCCTGAGCTGCAGAAGTGATGTGGACACAAATCTGATCTTGATAACATGGTGGAGTGGCAAGACCATTTACTCACTGAAATTAAACCATTACAAAAATAGTGTAAATGAAAGGGAACTTTAAGCCTGTCTGTTTTGGTCAGGGCTGCAAACACCATTAGACTGTAAAATTATGGGCTACTGTCTGCTTTTAGAACACCTGGGTTTCCAGTTGGGCAGGTAAAATGCTTGTGAAGTTGCAAGACAATACACTCCCACAACAGCTTATTTCGTGGCTTCCTAGTTTCCCTTTCACTAGAAGAGCATGCTGGAGAGAAGCACGGCAAAGAAAAAGTATCTTTGGAATCCATAGTCCAATGGAAGTTGACATAGTTCTATCATTTCTCTGCAGTCAGTTTTGCATCAGAACAAAAGGAGCCGATTTAGCTCATTGAAGAGGTGCTGTTCCACATGTGGGACTCATTCAGAAACAAAGGGAGGGAGCTACTTGCTTACTGTGAGAAAATAAAGCTCCATTCAAGTTAATGGAGTTACACTAATTCACCTCCATGGGGATTTGCTCCTGTTCTCAGAAGAATCAGCTCACAGTAGTTAATGGGTGCTTTGGCATGGATTTAGGAAAGCCTGAGTATTGCCCCAGTTAGTAGGTGGTGATATTAAAAATAAAACCAGGATAACATTGAACAGGGAAGCCATGATTTCAGTATTATCTAAGACATGCAATCTACAAGATAATTAGTCTATTAGAAATATACTGGAGCTGGATATTCCAGGTAAAATATGTGTTGTGTCAGCCTGATGATATCTAAGTGGGTTATGCACTTCATGACTTGTCAATCCATAGTCACTCTGCTGTTATAAACCTCTAAAATTGATCCAGTTAACTTTATCATTATCTAAAGAAAGAACTTGAGTGGCTGAACAAAGTGCTCTGAACTCCATGGCTCCATCCATCATCTTGTCCTAAGGACCTTGCTGTCTTGTTTTCTTGGAACTGGCTGTTGTTCAGAAAGAGATTAAACATCAAGTCTTCAAAAGCTAGATAAAAAGCAGAACTGTGAGCTGTGCTTGGCTTTGTTCAGCAATTTCTACATCCCTTCTCTGAAGGAAGGAGGAATGGCTGGAGAGCTCTGCAGCTGAACGAGGCATGGGGTAGAAGAAATCACAACATTGGAGGGAATAGCATGTGCTGGCACGCACTCAGTTACAACTGTGTTAACAAGCGGATGTTGCTCAGGGGTAACATGGTAATCAGGTTTATCTGCACACTGTCCCTGTTTAGGTTTCACAGCCATGTCCCTTGTCCCTGCAGGAATTGGCTGAGACACCAGCTACTAACAATGGGAACAACCGGCCACCGCGTGCTCCCCGTGTCAGCCTGACCCTCCTTTGCTCTTTATCACTGTGTTAACTAAACATATTTACTGTAAGGAGGTTCTGATACATCTAAACATTTCCTGCTGCCCAAAATACTTTCTGTCAAATACAGCTGAGACAGAAGCAAAAACTAAGAGGAAATGCCCAAAGGAATCAGGAATTTCTAATGGCCTGTGTGATGGCCAGTCAGATAAGGTGTTCCTTAGGGTCTTGCATACTGGGAAGGGATGTAACAACGAATACTGGATATTACTTAACACTGTTTGATGTGTGAAAAGGGAAATTTTTGTAAAGAGTCACTTCTGTCTACTGAAAAAACAGCAGTAATGTTTGTAAAGCAAACTGACAACACAGCTAATGATATATACACCAGTAAATCGTATGATGAACCTGATTTTAAATAACACTCAACTAAATGGTGCTGCTGAGGACAGACCCAGACGTGGGTAGTGTGTGACCCTCACCATCTTTCTGTCAGGATGCAGGAAGTTGGTGCACATTGCTGACCCACAGCACTGGTGGTTCTGGAAGGACTGTACAGCAAATATTCCAGGCATATACAGGCACTGTTGTTCCTACAAGCATTAGATCAAGGCATAATACACTTCAATGCATTAAAAAAAAAAAAAAGTAGACACAGAAGCTAACCCCTGATTTCCTCCTTGCTGTCAAATTTTGGGGGCTGAATTTTATCTAGCCCACCCTGGGAAAGGGTGAGGCAGGTCCTATTATGTCTGCCTGGTAAGCTGCTCTGTCTATGATTTGAGTTGCAACTGCTGACTAGTTTACTCCTTAATTGATTTATATGGGCTCCTACAGTAATGATTAGTGTGTCTAAAGGGAAAATTAGGATAAGGTCTGTATCTTCCTTGAATGTGTTGTTCAGTTAGCTAAATGACAAATAGACTTTCAGACACCTGTTAAATTGTGATAGAAGTCAATAGCCCACTAAATTGCCTTACTGATTTCCTCTGCTATTTGAACACCTTCCAATGTAGACTCTCCAGGATATTCACAGCCCTTGGAGAAATAAAGAATTCCTTTAAAAGCACAAATACTAGACCAAGGGCACACAGAAAAGATGTGCCTGAGGGATGTGCTCTGTCCTGAGCAAGGACAAAAGACTCCAAAGTTCTGAAGCAAAGGATGTCTCCAGGGATGTCCAAGCCCACTTATTCAAAAAAAATACAACCATAAAATCCTGGAGGAATACCCTAGAGTTTCAGCTATTACATATTATTTTCATGTGTGGTAATTGTTAACCTGGTTACATGGGGCAGTTTCAGTACGAGATCCCAGCACTATTTCTTTCTGGTCCTTCCTGAGTGATTTATGTTAATTGTTCAGGAAAACCAATATAAAAATACTGGTCCCTTGAGACTGCAGGCTTTGTGGCAGTCTCAGGCAGAGTACAAATAACAAGTTGTCTATGCTTAGCAGTGGGCATGCACTCTTATGCAACTCAAGTGACCAGGAGCAGAGTATTTTACTCTTTTAGTTTAGGGCATCTGTCCAGGAATTACATGTTAAAGGGTTGAGAAATGAAATCCACTGGAGTAACTGATGTGCTGTTTTTGTTGGACTCGCTGGGAAAGATTTCATCCAAGATTTCTCCTCAGACATAGAGATCAATTTTACTGATGGCTCCTTTCTTGGAATCCTGTTCCATCAAACATTTGAACTGCAAGCAGCTTTGTTCCTGAAACAGAACCATGGGGTGGCCCAAGCAGCCCACACTGGCACAGCCACCCCAGGGAAAGCTTCATGTCAGTTGTGGATACTTGGACTAAGTGCTCTGTTGAGGTAAACTGGCAAAGAGCTACTAGTTTCAGTGATGGTATTGCAATTGCCAGTGGCTATTTGACTTCTTCAGGGCTGCCAAGGGAAGAAAGGGCAGAGCACGGGATTTGGGAGAGATTTAGTGGATGGTTACAGTGGAGTGATGTGTGGGGAACTGCCTCAGCTGGGCTGGTGGTTCCAAGAAAGGGCAGCAGTGGGTGTTGGCACTGACAGACCACACTGCACCATCTGATAACTGGTCCTGGTTTTTATTCAAGAGCCATTTTTAAAAGCCTGACTCAAGTGACATCTAATTTCACCCAAACACCTTGGTTAGTTCCAGAAGGTGTGACAATCATGTTCTGCTAGTCAGGGTGTACGTGGCAACAACCAAAGCAGTGGCAAAAGAGTCTGGGAAGCTGCCAGGTGATCCTGAGTGATGCAGTGCAGTGTGCAGCCTTACCTGGTAATGTGAATGGCTGATAACAGGGTTAAAGCACTTTCCTGGGGGCTTTCTTGCTAAATCTGCACCTGTCTACTTGCACATATCTACACAGTAGATTGAGTGCCTGGGACATATAAATAAACTGCTTCCTGGCAGGTCATTCGAGATGGTGTAGGACGGTATGTTTTTATATCATTCCTTCCAGTCCTGGAGATATGAGCTGATCTAATCACTGAAGATAAGCAACATCAGGTCTGGTCAGTACAGAGATGAGACACCTCCAAGAAAAACACAGGTGCTCCAGGAAATGCCGCTGCTGATCCAGCACAGCAGACAACGCTGCATGGGACTCGTGGAGCATGGCTGAAACGGCAGCAAATCCCCGGGGAGAGCCATAAATCCCTGCACTTCTCACGGGAATGGGGTGTTAACTCCTGTATGTGTGCTGTCATGTTGCGATTCCTGCTCTGTGCTTCTTCTCATGCAGTATCAAAGTGACTACAATGAGCACCCTTGGAGCCCTTGGCCATCACTGTTTTAAGGGGTTTTAAGGGGCACAGGTCTATCAGACAAACCACAGCTTGCTATCTGTTTGACTACTTAAAACATTGACCCGTATCGTGTTGTTCCTCAGGGCTTGTTTTTGTGCCTACAAAAGGTGCATGGTGCAAACCAGCCACCTTGTTCCACCCTGGAGGTGGGTGAACATCAGCCCTGAATTTGTGTTTCTGCAGAATTAAAGATGATAGCAGTTTATTGTTACCTCTAGAAACGATGTTGCAATATTGGTCAGTCACCACTAGCAACTGAAGTTTTATGATGAAGTCATACTTCATCTCTGAAGTGCTGTTTTTTCACACTGTTTGGTGGTTGGGGTTTTTAAAATTGTTTGTTTTGGGTTTTTTCCTTTTTTCCTTTTTTTTCTTCTGCTGGCAGTTAATCTGGTAGACAAATATCTGACCTTACGGGAACATTTGGGCAACTTTTGTGTTATGAAGTCTCACTCATTTGCTAAAGAAAACTTGAATGTTGCAATTTTTCCAATTCTGAGAATACAACCTTCTGTGAATTAACATTTCACAGAAGCTGCACTTACATGTTTTGGAGAAGGAAAAGGTAGGAGGGAAAAAAAGAAGTTAGGAAGACATGCAAAGAAATCTCATAATTGTCTGTAGTCCTCACCAGATGTGTGAGAAGGAGAAGTGTACACAGTTTTGAATAAGTGAGCTGTGACAGTTGATTTCTCTACACAGAAAAATAGAGCTATATTATGCCACAAGGTAGACTGAACAGCAGCCCAGTTTATAGTTTAAATGGCTTGGGAGCTTCCAGAAAAATCTTTTGCATCAAACCTTTACTACTATTGCCACCATGTGGTGAAATTCGACAAAAGGCTCCATCAGCTGCCACAAAATTTATTCGTTCATGATGATTTGTTTCATATCTACCGTATTTGGAGAGATTTAGAGACTGCTATATTTTTAATAATGGTAGGAATTAAAGTCTTTATTTTACCTTCTCAGAGAAATGATGCAGCAAGATCCACCATGCTTTAAGTTGCAGCTTCTGTTGTAAAGTTCCCAAAATGAGTTGGCATTTTCAGCTGGACCCAAGCTCTGGGAATGAAGGACCCTCAAGCTTTCCTGCAACCTTTTCAGCCTCTTCCTAACTGTCTCAGGCTGTTGATAATCCCTCTCTAACCAGTCATGTCATGGGTAATGCAACAATAAAATAAGTTTCCACCCTGGAGAACTCCCCTAACCTATTTTCCCTGCAGGTACAGATGAACACAGTCATCAGCCATTCCTCTGATCACCCCTGGCACTTGGTGTGGGGACTTGTAACCAAGCTGGGGACTTTCAGCTGATGCAAGGACCCCCAGCACGAGTGACATTGTGTTGTGCTGCTTGGATGAAGAGACATTGGATGAGAGCTAACCTGATGGGACTGAAACACAGGGCAACTCTGGTGGCTGCCTGCAGAGCTCTACTTTGCTTGCCTCAAAATATGTCTAATAGAGATTTTTCAGAGAGGAGAAGAGCAGCCAGATGCTTTACTACTGATGTAAAACTATTTTTCTGCCTAATATTTTAGCAGTGCATTAGGGAATCCTCCTAACTGTATGCCCCAGTTGGACTATCATGTCTGTTTACCCTCAGGTCTGGTTCCTCCAGTGCTATGAAGCACATTTTACCAGATAAAACAGTTAACAAGCATTTGATCTATGTCTAACCCAATGCCATTTTCCTTCCAGTTAATCTAGGCCTCTGTCCTGATTTTTTTTTCCTTAGTCATTTGAACCAGCCTGGTTTCAAACATTTAAACTGGAGTATCAGTTTTGCCATTCTCCCATTGTGTGGCTGAGGGCTGTCTTGAGAGCAAGGGTAAGAGCAGGGACTGTGGCCATGCCAGGATTTTTCTGTGCTATGGGTGAGGTCTGAGAGCACAACAATCATCCAACATGTCCAACACCCCTATCCCAACAGGTGGTCTGAGGCATCTACTGCTTGTCCCATTCACAAGGCAGATTTAATAAAGCTTCTTTTCAATTCAAGCTGTTCAGTGGTTCCTTTTGTGTGTGTGAGCTGAGTTCATTCAGTTTAGTGTCACCCTGCACCCCCTGTCACAGTCCACTTATAGAAATGAGCACTTATGGTAGCATTCATTCAGCTGACCTGACTGAGAAAGCTGCATCAACAGACACAACTCATGCTTAGACAGCAAGGAGTGGCTTGACTAGTTCTTGCATGGCAGTGAAGGACAAGCAAAGGACAAACTGGTATGTAAACACCACACAGGTGTATATATCACCACATGTATCTGTATATCTATATATCTGCATGCAGTTCACTGCAATGAATCTTCAGGTAGCCTTCTCCTCCTCTCCTTTGAGAGGCATGTCACCAGAAATCTTGGCTGCTTCAACTTTGGCTTAACTCAGACCAGACCAGACCGTGCTAAAGCTGCCTGTCCCCCCACTCCTGAACAAAGAGCTCCTCCAGGCATCAGCCAAGGGTGGCTCCTGGGCTGCCACATTCCTGCCCTCTGTGGGAACAGTCTGTCCTCTCACTGCCAGACTGGCTGCCTTCAGCCCTCATCAAAAGTTCAGGGAGAGGAGCCCCTGACTGACTGACAAGGTGGTGGTTCTAAGGACCTGTGGTGATTCTAAGGCAAAACAGGATAAAATCAGCAAAGCTGGGAGAGAAGCTGATTGAAGTGAAAGAGGCTTGTGGAAATTTTTGAATGAAATGAAGTAAGATACACACCCTCTCCCCTCCCAGTGTTTCATTGTCGTTCCAGGCATGTTTTTGTTTGGCTGAAAGCATAGTGTTGTCTTTAATTTTCAGCCTATTTACCCTTCTTGAAGCTTGTGAAGTGATTTTTATGAAAAGAAAACCACAGTTTGCAAAAGAATTCAGAGTCTAACTTTGGGAAGCATCAAAATACGAACTGCAAAGTTCTCTCGGAAAAGACATTTCTGATAAGGAACATTGAAACAATGTATTCTGAAATTCATCAAAATTATTCCCTTGACTTTTTTTCTTCTTTTTTTTTGACAGAAGAGATTTCAGAACAGGTCTTGTCCTGTATTTTATTTTTCTCTCATTGAAAAAATTGTAATTGACTTGTTTGAAAAATGACCAGATTGGGTTTGTCTAAAGCAAAGGCAGACATCTGTGTTGTAGCTGGTTAGAAGCGCACAAGGATAGGCTCAGGGGAAATAAAACCACTCTGTACCCTGTATTTACCCATCTCTTGATGTGTACCTGGCACTGTTGCTACCAAACAACCTTTTTCTGTGATTCTGAGTCATTCATGTGTTCTAGAGCTTTGTTGCCCTCACCTTCCCCTTGCCTGAGGACTCCAGCAGTGCCTCTTTTTGTGCCTTATGCTATGTTGCTCCTTCTGCCAACCAGAGGTTGAGCTTCTGCCCAAATCAACTCCCCATATCCAAAGTTTGGGGTGGGAGTTGAATGTTGTTCCTTTTACTTTACCAAATGTATCCATGGAACCCTCTGAGTATTTATAAGAATCACAAAATCCCATCAATTTAGTGCAAAAGTCCCGTCAGAAGATAACAGGGCTTTAAGCGCAGCAAGACTCACCCTTTTGAACTGCACTCTTGAGCAAAAAAGTACATGAGGTAAACACAGTCTTTGGCACATTTACATGGAAAAACTTCAGAGTGCTCCATGGCTTGGCCTCCTGAGAGTGAGTCTGAGCTCTTGCTCTGTCAGTCTGATGGGATTTTTACTACAAGTTTTTTTTTGGTTGCTCTGCTGTTGGGAGGGAGGGGATCTCTAGTTGCCAGATACCAAACTGTGTATGACCTTATTGAGTAGTCAGTGAAAAAACATATTTATTTCCCTTTCTATACATGGCCATGGAGAGCTTTCTCCAGGCTTTAGTTTTCTTTAGGCTAGATTTTAGGTAGGTTGTAATGACAGTCGTTGAGGTTCATGATGGAAAGTGAAGTCCAGGTTCTCAGTTATAAAAAAGTTCTTTGCAATTAATGGCAAATTTATCCTGGAATCTCAGAAGCATTGACCAGGCTAAAGATACTGTTCACAGCAAGGGAAGCTGCTAGCAGTGAATTTAGCAGCTATTCCAGCTGAAATAACATCAGGGCTCTCTTTTGCCTCTTTACGAGCTGAACTTCTGCAGTGTGACTCCAGCATCTTCCTCTTCCAGTGTAATTCACTCTGTTTTTTCTGTAAATATCTGCACATGTTAATATTAGAGACAAAAAGTATGATAAACTCACATTAAGAGGTCATTGCCAGTAAATGAAAAGGGGAAAAAAAAAAGGGGATTGAAATGATTACTTGACTTAAAACACCCTGTTTGGCTCTGGCAGGATGCCAAGGCTCATGATCGCCAAGGTCACACACTTTGATGACGTTCCCTGGCACAGTGGGAGAGGTAAAATACTGCATTGTAGTTCCTTTTGAGGTGGGGAAACCTTACAAATGTTTATTTGGTAGCTCTGCCTCCAGCCATCCCCCTTCAGGCTAGGACAGAATCAACTCTCATGAAATAAACAGGGTCAGAGCTGGTGAGGTGTTGAGATGGGAACTGGGTAAATGTTTGTGGCCAGATATTTCATTAGCAAAAAAAGAAAAAATTGTGGATGTGAATCCCTCCGACAGGCTTGCAAATTAAATCATGCTTCTCAGGTGCTTGAGCCAAGAGAAGATGATAGCTGAGAGTAATTCAGAGTAATAATTCATAATGCTCTAATCTTTGCTTTGCAATGTTCTCAAGATGAAGCTTTGCTTTGCTTTCCTTTGATTCCAACATTTTTGTAGGAACTTTTGTTTAGAGGTGGAACTAAAAATGTGTGTGCTTCAAGGAGAGAGGACTAATGGAAATTAAATATTTCATGGTTGATTTTTGCCTGGAATGTTTTTTTGAGTGAAATTTAAGATTTTTTTTTTTCAGTTTCAAAATATGTATGTTAAAAAATCAGGTAGAACTCCTTGATACGTCCTGTTCAAAGCTAAAAATGAGGTGTTTTTTGCTTGTTGATATTCATCCCCTTTTCCTTCTTGAGGAAACACATTTGCTACCCAAGGACCAGTGCATGGGGCTTCTCAGCATTTCTCCAGTACCCCACTTGGTTGTGGCACCCTCAGACCTTCCAGCTCTCTGGGTTTCAGTGCAAGACTCATTGTATTTGATGTATAAAATGCCTCAGCTCCTGGAGCTGTCATCACGTGACAATTTCACCTTTTCACTATGAGAACTTCATCTTCAACCCTCTGGATTTATGGGGAATAAAACTTGCTTAATGTGTCCCGAGTCACTCCTCATTCTCAAAAGTTGAACTGTGAATGGAGAAAACTCAAAATGAGGAGGTGTTGACCTGGGAGGAAGGGTTTGAGCAAAATTACAGGTATTTTAATCAGTTTTGGAATTTGGTTCTTGAAGTGTTGGATGAAGTAAGGCAAGCAACTCTCCATCCTTCCCCTGGCTGTCCCCCAAATGTTGCTCACTATACCTAAAGAGATATTGGTTTCTTGTCTGGAAGCATCTGTCTTTTAGCAGCCTTTCCTGATTTTCTAGTTTGTTGAAAGGTGCCAGGATGTACCTTAACACCATTAATTTATATTTGTTATTGTCTGTCATGGTAACTTTATTTATAGTTGATTAAAGCTCTTGGTTAGGGAGGCTGCATTCATACAAGCAGTTCTTGGCTGCTCTACACTAAAGTGAGGCCAATATTTATGAAAAACAGAATATGGCAGAAAAATTAGGTTTTTGTGGTTACTACAGAATGTCCCCATTGTTTTCTTTTCTGGTGTGCTTCCCTCTCTGCTCGCCTTCAATGGCCAGGTTTACTTTTGTTTCTTGACAGAATGACTTGCCAAAACCACTGTTTTGTGATTAAAATCACAGTCTGACAGCACTTTGGATGGATAGATGGAGGAGATCTTCTCTCTGCTTCTTGAAAAGAAAATGGGATTTCTCCCCATGCTGATCCTTTTAGGTGAATGGTCCTGCAAAGCAGCCATTTTTGCGTAAAGTCCAAATCAAAGCTGAGAGCCTGGGAAGAGCAAGGAGCTTCCAGACACTCCAAGGGGAAAAGATGCACCCTTGAACCTAGATTTTTCCCAGTTGGAGTTCTGTCTTTCTTTGCACCAGTCCCAAATCCCTTTCTGCCTCACAAACGCCACCAGGCTGATGCAAACCCCAAACTCAGCAAACGCAAACCAGAAGTGACCCTGAGAGCTCAAACTGGGGGCCCTGCTTTTAATCAGAGGATTAGTCTGAAGGAGGAGGAGACATCCTTGCAGCTCTCCTAATTTTAACCATAGTTAGCGCCTAATTAATGAAACATTTAACTTGTCTGGGACATGGGCTTGGAGGGGGGAGAGATACCCCAGGCCAATCAGCATTGATGTATTCTGTTTCCCTTGCACTGAGGCAGAGCATTTCTAAGTGATGTGTGTGTGTGATTGCTTCCAGATTTACGATTATTTCCATCCTTTTAATGCTGGATTTAAAAAAAAAAAATACTCCAAAGAAGTTGGTTTTCATAATCTAATTTTCTCATGTGAAACAGTTTGTAAACCAGATGACCCCAAACAATGGGAGAGTTTGTCTCAGCCTGGCTGCTCTTGCTGCAGGCAGCCTTCCTCTGTGCTGCCCTCCTGTAACCAAATGTGACAACTGTCCCCTATTTATACTCCTCAGCTCTGCTCAGGGACTTCAGGGCTGCTGCCTTAGCCAGGTTGCACTGATGAGGGCATCACAGCAGGTGAGACTGGATGTGTATCCTGACAAGGAGAGGCCCAAAACCAGACTGAGTTAGATTTCTGCCCCCCCCTTCCCCCACCAAATATCAGATTTTGGAAATTCTCTATGAGGCTAGACAGGGCTTAAGGGATAAGACCCTGGGCTAGTTAAGATACAGATGAACTCAAGAGCTTTTAAAACCCATCTGACTGAATTGTATCTTAAATACCTTGAGTCATATAGCTTCCTTTAGCTGGAAAACTGCATTTCACCCAAGGAGCTGCTGAGAGGCTTCTCTGAGGACTTCTTGGCTGGTAAGGAAAGGAAGGTCTTCAGTAAACTTTCGGTTTTCTCCTGAAGGTGGAGCAGGAGAGAATTGTCACCATGACCTGGCTGCTGTGCAAGTCTGGTAACACCTGCCTGTGGCCAGTCAAACTCATCAGCATGGGGTAGAGATGCAGCTCAGTGCCCAGCATGGCAATCCTCTCTCCACTTACAAGGGCACCTCAACCTCTGCAGACTTTCCAGCCCTGTTTGTATAATCCTTGCCATTTATTCTGGCCCATGGGACAAGTGCATGGCCATGATTACCAGTGAGACAGCCTGCCCTCTCTATTTCATCTGTAGGATGGTAGGAAAAATTCCCAAAAGTTGGTGGTTTCAGAGGTCCCTCTCCATCCAGCACTTTAATATTCATGTCCTTGAGATTTACTCTAGCCACACATCTTTTTGTGCTTGTCTTTGTAGTTTATTTCGCAATCCTTCTAATTAGCATACAAGTGAATGACATTGTGAATATTAATATGATTTTCATTTATTTCCAGAGACAATAGCCATGTGAATCAGCAGGGCTCCTCTCATCTGTGCTGAAGATTTCAGAATTGTTGAAGCTAGTTTAAAAGGCATAGGAACTTGTGGCTGTGGAGTAGCTCATTATACACTCATTATATTTCCATCCTTGAAGGTGAGGAGCATTGAGCATTTGATTATAGCACCGTATATAAATAAGGCAAATCTATCTGAAAAATCTGTGAATTGGTAATCTTTATTAAGAGAAAGAGTCAATAATGAAAGAAAGCCCCAGATAGTGTGTGGACAGAGAGTGGGACTTAGCCTAGAGATTTGCTCTTCTCAGCCACATACATGGCAATGTTTACCAGAATGCCTTCCTGCAGTGGATCTGGGGCTCATGTTTGACTGCATTGCTTCAGATTACAAAGACATTTTTCTGCTTGCTTCTGAGGACTAAACACAGAGCCGTGGGAGCTGGCTGGAGGTCAGGGTGGTCTTAATCTCCTTGTTCATCTTTCCTTCCCTGCCTTCCTCTAAGGACCTAATTTAGACAAGCACAGCAGGCTGTCCCCAGGGCTTAGTGAATGCCAGCACCACGTGGATCTGCCACCCTGCTTGCAGAGCCACAGCATGATGTCAGAGCACAGCACCCTCTGTCTCTGTGCTCTCTGCCTTCTCCCCAGCCTTTTCAGCCTCCATGAGCTCCATGGGTGCAGCTGCCATGAGAGGGCAGAAGCAGAAAATGCAGCAAGCTGAGCTACAGGACGTTGCTTTTCTTTGCTGCTCCTTAATCTAGGTGTCTAACCTGTGTCCAGCAGGACCTGTGCATCAGGCTGCAAAGGACAGCAGGAGCTGCAGAGAGTGATTCAGCCTTCCAGTGCCTAAAGGGACAAGAGAGCTGGAGAAGAACTTTTCTCAGGGGCATGGAGTGACAGGACAAGAGAGAATGGATTTATCTGAAAGAGGGTAGATTTAGACTGGATACAAGGAAGACATTCTTCTCTGTAGGGGTGATGAGGCACTGGAACAGGTTGTCCAGAGGTGCTGTGGATCCCCATCCCTGGAAGTGTTCAAGGCCAGCCTAGATGGGGCTTTGAGCAAACTGGTCTAGTGGAATGTTACCTGCCCATGACAGGGGGGTTGGAACAAGAGGATCTTTAAGGTCCCATCCAGTCCAACTAATTCTATGATTCCATAATTCCATGATTCACATGTGTCCTGGAATGTCCCTCCTAAAATTTCACATATAGTCCAATATCTGTTGGAGGTACCTGAAACATTGCTGAAATGTCTCATTACAGCCATGAGGCATTTGAAAGCAAATATGAAAACTAGGTAAGTAAGGAATGTGTTTTCTCTTGTCATAATATGTGTGCACAGAGAGACAGACAGTAAAATGTCCTTTTTAATGTTGATCAGGCAGTGGCTCTGAGCTTAAAGCTATAAAGAGTTAACTGGTTTATCCACATGGGAAAGTGCTGCCTGGCCCATCTCCACTGCTGAGATACTCTGCCACTGCTGAGCTCCGAAGGGTCCCGTTACTGCAGAATGAAAAACTTCTGGGACATTTTTAAATGCACTGAGCCTTGTGTCCTTGTACGTCTCAGTCTCACTAGAAGCATTCTGGATACCTGTTTGGATCAATGCCCTTCAGGAATCTGAGTGAAAACATTCCCACTGTTGGCTCTGCTATATTTAGCAGAAGAAAATGACTGTGATCTACCTGACTGCCTTTAAAATACGACTCCCATGGACTTCTTGCAGCGATTACCCTGTTGCACCAAACCATCTGTGATTCTCTCGAAGAAAGAAATACAACAGAAAGATTGAATCAAAAGAGTCTGCAGTGTTTGGAAGTGCAGAGTGCTCCCAGCCTTAGCAGCCTCAGCACCCTGCCCACCCAAGTGACAACTTACAAAAAAGCTCAGTAGCTCCCATTTTTTGGCTAATAGGAGCCTGGTTCTTCAGGACTTTCTTTGGCAATTTCCTTGGATAGATAAAGCAAGAAAAGTTGGTTTTATTTGTTTATATTCTGAGGTCTGGTGACCTGATTCTCAGTTTCACCAGTGAAGAATTCCCTGGCCTCACATTTCTTGCATGAAGAGGAGAGAAACACTTCCAGGAGTGACTGTAATGATCTTTTTCTTGCTGTTCTGGCGTCAGTTACTGTATTCCATTCTGATCTAATTTGTGGCATTTCCTCCTTATATTTGTTTTTTCATGTTATATATTTAAATATGAAGTATCCCTAATGTAGAAAATATGTTCTACAGTTCTGAGCACATTTATACAAAGGCTAATACTTATGCTCTAATTTGAAAAGCATGAGTCAAACCCCAAAATTAAAAGGAATAACTGCCTTAAACTTATTTAAGATAATGGCATACTTTCAGGAAAAACAAGAACATATTCAGTTTTATACCAAGTCAAATGTACCCTGGAAGAAGATCTGGATATTAATGTTCACTTATTTTAGTAATGGTGCTATATGGTAACTTAAACAGGATGAGGTAATCAATCTTTATATGGTTATGTAAATAAAGCAAACTACTTAATTTGTTTTAAGTTACAAAGATCTGGACTCGTAACAGGAACTGAGTGCATTTGTGAATATATGTAACAAACATATCACTACCAACACCAAATTACATCTCAATCAATGTTAAAAGGCATCTGACATTTCCCTTTGATTTATGGATTAACCTTTACAGTTAATACAGTCTAGCATTTATTGTTTTCATCAGCTTGTGGTTTGGTAGCAACCCCACAGTTCATTGCAGGGAATTGACTAAATTAATAGCTTTTCCCACCATGATCAAACAACTAATGAAAAAGGTCTATTTTGCACAGCTGGTGGATGCTAATATTTAAACAAATAAAACAAACCTTTATGAAGGACAAATGAGTCTTGGGTCCCGATGCTGCTAGTCAAGTTATTTATCTCAGGAAACCAAGGTGCACCTATTGACTGGGGTCAAACCTGGCTAAAAGGTAATGTATTAAATCCAAAGTGACGTGAAAATCCCAAAGTGGCAGCCAGAGGAATAAATTTTATTTCAGGATCAATTTGCAGGCAAAAAAAATAGAAAGTTTGCACTCCTCATTGTCTGAGATGTTCTCTCTTTGGAGAGAGAATATAAAATATTGGGAAAAAAATGTACAGGTACCTTTGCCAAGTCCTGCTCCCATTCATACTGTTCAGATGCTGAGGGATTATGTATTAGAATGACAAAGCATTAAACAATTATCTGCACCACTTTGTGGAAATAATTCTAATACAAAAGAGTTTTCTTGAATAAAGCATAAGACTGCCTTAAAATAACCCCTGAATTACTCTGATGGAGGACTAATTATTTTAACAAGAAAAACATTATGCGACTTAAACAGATTTTAGTGATGACAAGTCAGTTTACTGGGGACTTTTCATTTCGAGCATCATTTTACATACATTTAATCAACATGAAATTCCCATTAACTTTTGTATTGCAAGCAGAAGGAGATTAGCACCTGGCTAAGCATAACACAGTCTGGCTCCACATAAGCCATGGAGAAGGTGGGATAGGCTTGACCAATTGCCAGATAAACTCATCTTCCACTTCTACACGATGAAAGATGGACCAAGATTAACAGCTTTGAGAAAATCAACATAAAATTGACAGGTTACCTTTGTACAACTCTTCTAAACTTGTCTTCTTTTTAACCCTAACCTTCACTCTAATGCTAAACCCAACCCTAAACCTAGGCACCTCATGGTAGCAGTGAAATTTCCACTCTGTCCCATTTGGAGGGAGAAAAAGTTCAGTAAGAAAAGTCACTTTCATAGTATTTTGGCACGACTGCTTCCTCACTCTCTTAAATATTAATTTTTCTTAAGCTTCACAGAAGGTTTCCAAGCCTTAAGAGTCAGGGTTCATTAGAGCTAAGCTTTTGTTTGAATTACAAACATCTGGCATTGCAAAGAAATAGAAAGTCCTACACTGCATTCTTCTTACTGTTTATAGTGGCCCCAACAGCTGCTGCCTTACACCTTCAGCAGCAGTTGCAGGTGGAGGATGTCTGTAATTACAATGCAGATTTATCTGTTTTATCCACACTCACAGGTAGTTTTTGCTGTGGCTTAGTCGTACGTGCAAAGTCCCAGGGGCTTCTGAAGGACAGAGAAGGGCAGAGCTCATTAGGAAAAGATTTTTTTTTTCTCGCAAAAAAACCCAACAAAAAACCAGCAACCCAAACAACTTTGCCACTTCTGCTGAACTTTTCCTCTGAAAAGGTTGGCCTGTCAGGAAGCCACGATCCATGACAATCCACTTTTTCTTAGCCCCTGTGTAACGGATGGCCATGGATCATTACTTCAGGATGGCACCAGGACTGAGTTTGCAGCAAATGTAATGAGCTGAGTTGGCCTGGGAAACTTCTCTGAAGGCAAAATCAAAACTCTCTTCTTGTAGAGCCTGTGTAAGTGTGATACTGTATTCTACCCCTATTCGGAATAGGGTTGGGAATATCACCAGAAGAGCAAAGCTGGATTCTCCAGGAGATTTTGCATCCAGGGAGCATTCACTATGGCAAAATTGTTTTAAGCTCCTGAATGGATTCCTTGGATATGAACAAATATCTTGGCATTATAGAGATCCTGTGAAGAAAGTGGTTCAATAACTCTCTGCAGTACCATCGTTGTCAGTGCCAGAGATTCCTCTTGAAGTTACAGGTGCTCTGCTCAATTTTACTGCCAGTAGAAGGTTTTTTTGTGGGTATTTTTTTGAAAGAAAAGGCTGTAAAATGCTTTGACCTGCTGTAATGGCACAAGGTTTGCTGAAGCAGGTGGCAGGGCGAGTTAATATGTCATGGAAAGTTTCTTTCATTTAGCTGGAGACATAGGTTTGCTTTAACTCAGCTTGAAAACAAGGAACAAGAAGATTATTTTTTAAAAGTAACAACATTTCCAAGCCTTGCAACCTGATCCCAGTTCTCTTCACACTTTTTTATGCTTCTTAAACTTCCTGCTCCTGGAGTTACATGAAAGTCAGAGAGCTGAGTTTACACATTCAGGCACAACTCAGCCCTGTGCAAAACTGATCTGTGGCAACCGGTCAGGGGCGGGATGGACAAAATGTTCAAGCAATAGAGAAGATTAAAGCAGAGACAGGAAAGGTGACAGCAAATGAAGAGAATGTAGACGGTCAATAACATCAGCTTGCTGATATAGCATGTTTCTAACAAAATGCCTTGCAAAGGTGAATTCTCTCTGCTGCTTTGGGGAGACACAGAGATACAAAATGACTTGCCCCAAGGCGTTGCCCGTGTTGAGGCAAAATAGACAATCTCTGAGACCACAAGGTTTTCTATTTAGGCTATTCCAGAGAAAAGGATGAAATATAGAAACAAACAAAAATGTTTTCTTGGCCGTGATTTAAAAAAGAAAAATAGAATTTCCTGCTCTGTTGAACGAGTGCATTATAATCAGAGTATGGTTAAATCTAATATAGGAGCCCATGTGCCACCACCAGCAATACTTCTTTTGCAACTGCCTCCAGCTATTGCTACTAGTAGTTCTGATTGCAATTTCCTTGTACTGTATGTCAATATTACTGGGTCACAAGCGAGGAAACAGGAAGCCTGATAATCAATGTCAGTAGCTGTACAGTCATTTAGCTGCTGAGTTTGGTGGTTGGAAAAATTTTGGACTTTAGCTCCAGTAATTGCAACCCTGAATTAAGGCAGAGATATCAATTTCATATGTGCTGTGCACATGCCCACATGGTTGTAGAGCCAGGACACAGAAAACTCACTTGCTAATAGGAATGTCCCTTACAGGAAAAGAATTTCAGTTGGGTTTGGAGCTCAAGTACTGTCTTTGCTTTCCAAATTCAGCCTCTGCTTTTGTTATGGTATAAGTGATTCAGATTCAGGCAGGCTTAGAAGTAAAGAAAAAAGTTCCTACGCATTCAAATATATTAATTTTTCTCCCTATCTGTTGTTGAGTAGCAAGCGACAGCTTTATGATGCTGCAGCCCAGACCTGACAGGGTTATTCATTTTTACTTAGAAAATATCCACTAAATAAGAACTGAGCCCCCTCTCAAACAAACATCTGTCAGACAAGGAGTGTTTCAGGTGGGAGTGCTTTGTTACAGAACCTCCTCTGGCAGTGGGTGGACATGCTGGTGGCACCCAGCAAAGGCTGGGACTGTGCATGGGCCGTTCAGCACGTGGGCAGCAGATGTCTCATGAGAAGATCCTACACTGTTTTCAACCAGGCAAAATTTTGCTAAAATTTTTCTCTGAGAATCTCAGACCCAGGCATGAATTAGGTGGGGGTCTTCAGAGATGAGGTAGTCTGCTCCTTCACATCTTCCCCAGTAGCCCTGTATTCCTTCTGCTGTCACCTGAAGTGAGGGGACAGGGGAGAGAACAGGGTACTGGGAGCCAAGATTGCCTGGGACCAGGCTAAGGGATGGTCCTTGAGATGCCCGTGTCCCAGGTTGCAGAGATTGTCCCAAGTGCCTTTATAGAACAACACAGGAGACCATGTCTGTGGAAAATATGTGTTTCCAATTCCAGATACAAGGTTCCCTTAAAGGCAAGTGGTACCTTTTCTATAAAATACCTTGTCAAGGTAAGCGTGTATCAGCAGAGGATAGATACTTCGACATCAGTCTTTCCTGTAGCTGAGGCTGGAAATCAGGCAGCTTCCCCCAGCAGTCTTCTGCTCTTTGGGGCTCCTTTTCTTCCCACTGCAGTTTCCCTGACTTCAGCTTTTCCCCAGCTGCTCCCCCCAGCACGGGTGAGGACCAGCCCATGCAAGAAGGACCGAATCAGGCCCCCCTCCTCTCTCTGCCTGACCCACCCCTCCTGGTCTGCCATGGGAACAGGCTGCTCCTGCCTTTGGGTCGTTTTTCCTCTGGTTGATATGAAATCTGTCTTCTCTTCTCCCACCCCCAGCAAACCTGTCTGGAAGTGCACTCCTGGCTGTGTGCTCTCCACCCGGGCCAGGCTTGTCTCGGTTTCATGCACTGGGAAGCAGAAAGAGTCAAGCTTCCCCTTGATTTCAGGATCAGAAACTAAAACGGATTAAAATGTTGCTGCTTGAATTTTAAAATGTTGTTTTCCATGACATGATTATGTGACCTACCTTTGTTTATTATAAATCTAATACCACAAGTTACAGTTCAATGAATTCACATTTTATTTGAAATTTTTGTCTGAAGTAGCCTAAAGCTCTTCAAGAAACAATTGCACAAAACCATGAGAGCTGCTAATTTATAATCTGCAGCATTACAGCACAACTGGCTTTTCATTTGGTTAAAAGGAAATGGTTACTTAGAACAACAAAGTAAACCATGTGTCCATAGTTTATATTAAATGCCCCTGGTATTTATTAGGGATACACAATGTATCATCTTGAGAATATTTATTTTCCTGTAATTTCAACAACAGCAAAACAAAATAGAAAGTAACACAGTGTCATCCCTTTGCCAAACTGTAGCAGATCTTGGGATAGTTTCTTGTTGAAAGAAAATTTGAGATCCCAAGTCTGGATATTAGCTTAGTGTGACTTGTTTATTTGAGTGTGTACACCAGCCCCAGAGCAGAGGTGCTCTCAAAGAACATACAAACATCTTTGCACCAGGAATCTCACCCCAGATGCCAACATCTGTTTCTGCTGTGTTCAGCCCTTGGGCTTTGGGGAACTTATCCCCTATTTGGACACATTTCCCATTGAATTCAGGAAGTATTTTGTCTGTCGGAAAGACAGAGCCAAAGAAACCTGTGGAAACAAGCTGCTATTTTGTCTTGAGAAGACACCAAGTAACTGCTAGAAGGTATTTAATTTTCTCTGCAGTCCACATGGCCTTTAATCTGATTAATCTCGGGTCCTGGCAATAGAAGATGAAGTTTTGATCCCTTGAACCCAGTGGCAAAACTCTCATTCATTTCATGAGAGTCAGGATTCAAGCCATGTAGCCAGTCCCAGATGCTTCAATGCAGAAAAATGTTATGGGCTGATTAGTGCTGAAGTGCCTCCCAGGGTTTGATAATTGCTCATATAGCTCTCAGCCTCTGAAAAGCTTGAGACAGATTAATCATGAAACACAGCTCATTGCACCTGTTATTTTCCACATTCACTTTTATGGAAAGTGCTGCTTCTTTTCCCCAGTCTCAGAGAGACCATGCTGGAAGGAGGAGATGGCAGCAGAGGATGCTGGGTGCAGTCAATACCAGCACAGTGCAAAGCCTCAAGGCAAAGAGGGGAAGATGGGGAGCAATTTTGTTGTAGGAATAAATATCTGTGGCATGAATTCTCCAAAAGGATTTTCAGCTAGAGCAGATCTTACTTGGGACAGATGGCTAATGGTCAGTGGAGCCTTTGGGCCCAAGAGGGAACTTGATTCTATCCTATTTTTTTTCCTGGACAATGAAAACATGACAGTGTTTCACCATTAGCAGCTACGGAAACTGCAGCTTCAGGGGACAGTTGGATCCACATAGATGGGGCTGTAAGGCCAGTGCTAGTGCTGACAAAAGGTTTTACTGACTGTGGGACAGAGTAGTGTTCTTTAGCTGTGCAAATTTCAGGAAGCCGAGGTTTTGGTTGTTTGTTTGTGTTTGGTTTTGGGTTTTTTTATTTGTTTGTTTGTTTGTTTTTTTAATTAGAACGACTGATATCAGCATGAAAACTGAAAAAACTTCCAAGCCTATTAATTCTTCATCATTTCTCCAATAAATGCTTAAGAGGGAGCAGCTTTTGTGAGAACAGTTAGCCTGTGTAGCTGTAGCATAAGAGAGCTGCCCTGAGCTGCACCACAAGGGCTGACAATTCAAAGAGCATTTCTGTATCTTATCTTCAACCTGCTCAAAGCAACACAAGACAGTATGTGCCCACTGTATATGCTGATTATGGGGACCAGCAGCTCAATTTTGCAGTGCAAAATTTTTTCTGAAACACTCTGGCAGAACAACCACCCCCAAAAGATGAAAGGGTGCTCCTGTTGCTGTCCTAGCAGGGTTCACTGCAAACCCTGCTACAGAGTGACAATGAACACACAGAGAAACGCCCATGACAAAAAGAAACTTGGTTGGACTCACTGCAACTTCAAGTTTTCTTCTCTGTCAGTGCTCTGCAAGTGCTTTTTTCAGTTTCATAGCTATGGTGAGAAACGTAGTGTATTTTGATTCCTAATTTAGCTTGTTTATCCTGAGAGATTCCAGAATCTTCATTTGAAAGATAAATTCAAACCTTCTTTTTCCTTTGCAGCACAAATTCCATAACAAAAACATTGCATGCCGTACTTCATTACAGGGCTTGGAAGACCTTCATGACCATAAATTTAGGAACTTGTGGAACACAATGGACTTTAGGATGGAAACAAGCCAGTTGGCCTATCTGGTCAGGTCCATCCCTTCTGTTTGAATTAACAGCTGGATTTCACAGTGGGAGAAATCCGGCAGTTCTTTCTCAGGCAAAATTCTCACAGTTGGATTTGCCTCCAACCGCTGTAGCTGGGGTGGGAGGGAGCACAACTCACTTTGTTATTTTATGTTAGCTCTCCGGGTAAAAAAATTCCAGTGCAAGTTCCATAGGAATTGGACCTACCCTGTTCTTTAATTTAATGACCCTAAGTGCAAAAAGAAAGACATATCCATTAAAACAGACACAGAGGGCATGTACTAGGTTCTTTGTGCAGTGCACATGGTACCCATGTTCTGGAGAAAGCAATTAGAAGCTGGATGCTGAGGCAAAATAAAGAGGCAGGACCATTTGTTGCCCTGAGAATTCCATCTGGGAGATGAGGTGCTGGCACAGGTTGGCAGAGTGTGTGAGTAGAGATGTTGGGTATAATATGCAAAGGTCCATTTCACACGTGCTACTTCAATTCCAAAGGTAATTATACCAAAGTTAATGCATTTGCAAGGATTTACACCCACACAGCAGGGAGGAGAACATACCCCAGAGAAGACAAAGAGGGGCGAGGCCAGCTGGAATGAACAGTGCAGGATTTCCATGTCTTGACTTCAGGATCTGGTCACAGACAGGGATTTGTGTTACACTGCCAGAGTTGAAGGTTAAAGCCCTGTCTGCTCAAGGGCATGTGGACAAAGTTCCTTCTTTTCCCTGAGCTTGAGTGTGATGGGACACAGGCAACTGCTGCCCTGGATTTACAGTACAGAGACTTGACACACAACCCCAAGGGCCCTTGTGCTGTACCATTAGCAGAGTCCAGCTCTGTATGACTGGAAGACATGTAGCAGAGCTTGTTTTCCCCAAGGCTTGTCCCTCCAAACCCCTTTCCCTCCTCTCAGTGTGTCCTCTCTGTTGGTTGAGAGTGGAAAGGACACATTTGGACCTGAACAGGCAAGTGGTATTTTCTGTGACCAGAAAACTGTAAAAATCTTGGTTTGATTTTGAGGGAGCAAGGGAGCTGAGGACCAACCTGCTGCATGGCTGAGGAAGGTTGTGGCAGCTTAGGCAATGAAATGGAGCACAACAAAGCAAAGGCATGGGGACAACCACCTCTCCAATGTGGCTTGACCTTCAAATGCTCCTTGAGCACAGTTTCTCTTTATACGAGAAGTTAATGGGTCTCAACTAAGAAGATCTATCTGATTGGCAGAAAAATAGGGGAACTTGGCTTTACTGACAAAGAAAAGGTTTGTTTTCAGCTATCCTAATCTGCATTAATGTTCCCATAATGCGTAGGAGGTTCTGCTGAGGGACAGGTCCCTGTAAGTGAGGTCAACTACTGGCCTACCTTGGGGGTTATCTGGCCTCTCTTCACTGTTCGTGTGAAAGAAAAAGTGCTGCATCCTTGTCCAAGTACTTTGAATTTCATTCTGAGGCTGATCATCATTTTGTCGTTCAAAAACCACTTCTCTGACACCAATGGTAAAAGCCTAAGAAATTAAATCATTAGGGGTGAAATTGCTGCATAATAACCTAGTGTGGCTCCATCAAAATATTTATTTTATCACGGGAAGCCTTCCTTTAAAAGGATAAACAAACAACCCCCCTCCAGGGTCCCTCAGTGAGGCCAAGCCTTGCCTCTCCCCAGAAAGAAACCTTTCATCTTTCCTTTGCAAAGGTATTTATGATCCTAAAGGGAGAGGTCAAAAGGCCCCACTGTGCTCCCAGCCCAGCAGGGAGGAGCTGCTCTCCCTCTCCTCCTCCTCCTGCCTCATCCCAGGCCTGGGACAGTCAGTGTCAGCTCCCAAGTGAAGCAGCTCTTTTGGGTTCAGAAAATCCATGGTTCATTCTGGGTCTGTCTCTGCAGTCAGGAAGACCCCTTGAGATGAGGGATTGAGCCAAACACCAAAACCTTTCCTCACTTTGGCTGCTGTGCCCAGGCTGCCCAGCCTGCTGATGTTGTTGGTGGGTACAGAGCCCTGCCCTGCTCTGCTCAGCTGTGGCTTCAGCTCAGCTTTTAACCCGAGTGCCAAACCAGCTACATCGGGAGAACATTCACCTGCTCTAACACAGGGCAAAGAGGGATGTTCCTGCGAGATTTTTTTTCTTTCATTATGGCTTTATGTAAGTGGCTGACAGGCTGTGATGGAGCTGAAGAAATAGCTCTGGACTCAGAGTGCAGGGATAAAAGAAAGAAACCCAGACTTTTTCCCCCTCTTCCCTGAGAAAAAGTAATTTACGTAAATTTATCCACGACCAGCACACGGCAATAGCTCACAACTTTGTTAATGGAAACCTGGTGATCCATAACACTTGTGTGGGAGACATTTGCTCGGGGGTAATACAATATTAATGTTAATATCAATGATCGATCAGAGGATTTGCAAGAAAGGCATAAAGTATTTAATTATAATTACATTGGGAATGGCTTTGTAATGGCTACGACATTTGAATAAGGTCACATCTAGCCCTCACCCCTGTTATGTTGTTCTATATTAAATGCCATTCACTTTAGGAGCTGGAAACCTTTCTGGAGTTGTCAGAATATAATATACTGGGTAAATTGAAATATGTCCCTTCATTTTTTGAAATATGATTGATATCCTTTGCAAAACAAATGTTAACACCTATTTGTACACAAATTTGTTTGATTATATGTTAGGGAAACTCAAGTATGACAGTCTCTCCTAGCAGGCACTTTACTGTGAGCAAAGGACATGGCTATTTGTGAATATTAATTCATCTTACTGAAAATGGTTTCGGATCTCTGCTGTAAATCCACTTGGGTGTATTTCTGCCTTTCCTAATGTATTAATCCTACATTGCTTAGTAGCCATAACTGTATCTCCACTGGTCTCAGCAGCCCACTGGCTACAGTGATGCTTAGGAGGAACTTTTGCTGTCATTGGGGTGCCTTTTGCTAACAGCTTTAACCAAGAACACATAGTAACAACCATAACTGCGCATTTCACAGTAGAAAATATGTATTTCAAGTACAGTGCAGGATGTGTACTAGAACTATCAGCCCAACAGCAGCATTGCCATGTTTAAAACAATCAGGAAAATCATCTGGGTATAAAGCACGAATATACAGCTGTAGGCAGGGTCCTAGAGGGGCACACGTACCAACCCACACGTGAGGACATGCACACACTGGAGCACTAAACGAGAACATGCTCTTCCCACACCTATTTACTACTGAGCATAAATACTAAAGGAGCAAATTCTCATCCCTCTTCAAATGAGAATCCATCTGTCCCATCACCCCGGAGGTTTTCTTCTTTTTCTAACATCAGTGTAAACAGCAGATCAATCAGGTCTAATGAGACGAATTTTGCTTTCAGATAATCGCCCAGAATAACCATTGATTCACAGAGAATTGAAAGCTCCCATTTGAAGGCAGAATTTAGTCTCAAGAAATCATCCCTTCAAAGTTTGGAAGACATGCAGTGATGTAACTGATATGATTTTCCATTTTCTCTTTTCTGAAGAAGAAGCAAAGACTTTTTGCATGCTGTGCAAATGCCTGACGATAACAAGTTTTACAGTTTTCCAAAAAAATGAGCTTTTATTACCAATCAGTGTGAAATACCACTGATGGTAAATTTTAAGTATATGGCAGGAGTTTCAGCATCATGACAACATACATCATGCATTTTTACAACATATAAGTGCAGTGATATTGCTCCCTTTCTCAATAACAATATATAAGAATATATAGTATAAATGTACAGTATATATTAGACACAATGTAAAATAACTTAGTGAAATGTCAAAGCTTCTGCATAAAAATTCAAGTCATGCCTGAGCATACCTCTAGCACAATTTTGCTGAATCTTATCTTATATACCTTCATTTATCTTTAGTTCATGTTGCAAAGATATTTTTTTCTCTCTGTATTTAATTGCTTAAAACCATCAGAATCCTTGTCTTTTTTTTTTCTTTTATCTGCAGTAGGTGAAGACTATAGTAACCAAATTAAAGCCAAGATTTTGTGGAGCCTTTACTAAAGCTGTCATTAGGTTCTGGGAAGCAGTTCATTGGGAACAAGTTGTATAAAAGCAAGTTTCTAAATGCTCATTACAGTTCATCATTGTCCATCAGGTTCTGTTCCAATATCTCCCACTGCATGTAAAGGGTAATGAAACAGCTTTCTTAGAAATGGAGCTCATGAGCTAACATTGATATCTGGAAATTATAAATCTCACCAGCTTTGCTGAAATCATATCAAGCACCACTTTGGTAATTGCTTGCAAGAAGGATCAATAAAAATCTATTTAATAGGAATATTCAACTTGTCTCAAAGCAGGTAGGTGGAATTTTAGCTTTGCTCAACACTGGATACAGCTTCATGCAAAGCTGGGTCTCCCTTCACACTTGCTAAATGAAATATGGTCAAGGACTTTTCTGCAGCAGCTCAGGAAGATTTCTGGTAGTACAAGGGGATAGTGGGGCTTTTTTTTTTTAACCAAGGCATTAAGAGGCTCTATGCCTCTGTCACATTACCTGTCAAAGTCTACCAGAGTTCAGCAGACTTGCAATTAGCTCTCTTGGAATTATTTTGAATACAACTCCAACAATTTTAACAATTCTGCCCTGAACAGAAACAAAAATATATTTTAAACACTTATTAATAACTACATTTTCTAATGAATTATGAATTAAAGCTGCAAAACAGTTTGAAACATGATGTCAAAAGAAAAAATAAGGGAAGACAGAGTGATTTTCAGTGATTCCTTTTAAGAAAACAAATTACCACCCCCCCGCATTCCCAGTCAGTGTAAGTCGACAGAATTACACGATTTTAGATCAGCTTAAGTTCTGACCTATATACTTCAGTGGAGTTAATCCTAATTTCCACCACTGAGAGTGGGATCAAATTCACTTTGTCTTTAATAAAGCAACGGGTGATAAGCAAGTCTCTTCTCTGCTGGATTCTGCTCGAGAAAGGAAATTCTTTGTCGTGTTAAATGATGTCCAAGACAGTTTAGAAAATAAAGCTGGAATTTCATAAATTTCAATGTAGCGAAAACCGATATTGGTAACTGTTATTTATGTTTTAATCTTAGCAAAGTTCTTTGGGTACAGACAGAGCATCAGCTGGTGAGTCAGTAACCCTTTGTGAGTACTGCTCGGGAGGAGACCGAGGAGGCAGGCGGCTCATTTTCAGTGACACGAGGCTGCTGAACAAACTGCGACTCGGACTTTGTTACCACGAATAAATAACATCACATTGTCCAGAACTGGAGATTAATATGCTGAGCCTCCAGTAGATGGTATTTATTTTCTTGCATGTTATATTGAGATCTCAGGACAGGCAAAGGGTCAGGGGCTGAAAGGATGTAATCGATGCTAAACTTAATTTCAGAATCCGATTTTGCTAAGGAGGAATTGTTTAGGCTCTGCCTGTTGGTCATGCTGTTTGGAGCAAACCCACAAGGCTCCAGAAGTTTTGGGCCCGATTCAATTCTTTCATGTTTACTTTCAGAAGAGGAAATGTTGTTCAAAGCAGAGTCCATAGAAGAGATATTGGGGGATGAAGGACTTTTCACTCTGTTTGGTCTCTGCTCCTTGTGTTCCCTTTTCATGTTCCTCCTCCTCCGTCTTCGCCTGTAATTCCCATTTTCAAAGAGATCCAGCATGGATTCGCATCCCGTTGCAAAGCTCCAATAGTTTCCTTTCCCCTTCTCATTCCCTTCTGTTCTGGGAACCTGTATTTATTTAAAGGCAGTTCAGTATTTGTATGTGTTACAGATGCTGCTGCTTAGCATCTGCATTCATTTACATTCAAGAACGGTGTAAACACATATGACAAGATTTTAAGCCTATTCTCTGTCATTATATGAGTAAGATTAAACTCCATCCTCTTCAATTTGTTATCTATTAGCACACATCAGACAAGGATATACTCCTTATCTCAGGAACTGACAACTCAGAGAGATTTTAAGTGATTTGCAGCTCAGCTGTTTGTTTCCCTCCTTTCTTAGGCATGAGATTATTGCTGCATGTATTTTTTAGCCATGCACAGAGTGTATGTAAATACACAGTTACTGATCTTACCTTTACAAAACAACTGTTAAGTGATAAGTTATGTCGGATGGAGTTCTGCCAGGCTCTTTGATTTGATCTGTAGTAAGGAAATTTCTTCATTATAAAGTCATAAATGCCAGAGAGGGTGACTTTATTTGAAGGACTTTGCTGGATGGCCATTGCAATTAAGGCAATGTAGCTGAAAAAAGGAAAACTTGCTGTTACACCATCGCCCTACTCACAGACTCAGTTTTTAGGACCACATGGATACATGTGTGCCTATATCTTCCTTCCAAAAGTTCTCCCAGTGGATCTGCACCCTGACCTGAGGTGTCCCAGGGAGAAGCCCTGAGCATGGTCACTGCCTGTCCTCCACAAGACCCCAGGTGACACAGAGATGTTTCTGCCAGGCACTTGAATCCCAACCAGGCTGTCTGCCCTGCCACTCAGTGCAGGGGGCTCGGATACAGAAGGACTGCAGAAAGATCACACACCTCTCAAGCTCCATCTGAAAAGTTTCCCTTAGAAGGAAGGTTGCAGGGAGACAGACCAGGCTCGGAGACACTGTCACTGGAGACCTTTCCTGCTTGTAGAAAGGACCTTGGATGTCCCTGTGAACATCCATACTGCGCCTCTTCCCACCAAATTACTGCAACTGATTCACCCGTTGGCACATTGCACATCAATTCCCCTTCTCCCAGGGGTCCTGGAGGTTGGAGATAGCCCAAGATCTGGAGCCTCAAGGGCATGTCAGAGTTGCTGTGAGCCCTCACAGGAGGAAACAAATCATGAACACCTCGAATGTGGAGAGAGGGGAAATCTGCCCGCTGTGGTGCCTGCACCAGGACCAGACCCACTGCACACACCTGAGGAAAGGTCCCACGATCCCCTGAGAGCTGTGATCCCACCATCCCAGAGCTCAGAAACCTCCCCAGAGATAGGAGGACTTGGAAAAACTTCATCTTACCTGTACGCCGGTCTGGTGAATTTTTTCTCTTCGTCAGAACTACAGGTAGGATAATCATCCCCGTCATAATTAAAGCAGTTATAGGGGTACTGCGTGTTGTCAAACATCGTCCTGCTCCTTGCTCAGCTCCTGTGGAGTGAGAGAGATGGAGTGATGTTTCTCAGAGCTTGGACTCCCTCCTCCCTTCTTCCCTCCCCTCTGTCTGTCTCGTTCCCTCTCTCCCCCCTCCTCACACTCCCTCTCCTCTGTGCACACACACACTCACTCTGTGATGGGGTGGGGATTGTTTTTGCAGTTCTCGCGTCCCAGACAACACGTCTGTTAGGATATTATTTTTTTTTTTCTGGGGGGGGGGGGTTGTTATTGTTGTTCTTGCTGTCGCCTCCAAGGGGGTGGCACAGCCGGGTGGCACAGCCGGACGGCTGGCGACTGATGGAGCCGGTGAATTGGGGGTGAACCTTTGAACCGGGGAGTGCAGCGCCGGTAGCTCCGCTCAGCTCGCTGGGTGGTCCAGGCTGGAGAGGGGCCAGTGCTCCCACCCCCCCTCCCCCGCCACATCCACAACGTGACAAAAGCAAACAGCATGATGTTAATAAATCATGCTTCAAGGTCTCTACTTGGAAATTAAACTTTGAGAACAGAGTGCAGCTCCCCCTCAGCGCCCGAGTCCTCCCCCTCCGTATTTTTCTCTCCCCAGCAAAGCGGGGTGGCTTATTTATTTATTTATTTTTAGAAAACCCGAAGTACAATAAACAGACGTTCCAGGCAGTAATGCATGCTTGTCCTGATCTGCAATCTATAATACAGTATAATAGACATAAATTATATTTCCATGACTAAAGAAAAATCTGTATGTTCAAAGAAAGTAGAACAGAGGGATATGAGGGACTACTGTCAAGCAGGAAAGTAAAAGGAAAATAGCTGTAGGCAGGAGAGCTGCCTGTGTGGGCTTTGATCTGAAGGATGAATTAGACTAATAGCCCTGTGTGTTGGCATCCAATACTGTAACAATTTAATAGTTTTTCAATGCTTTGGAGTGTTTTCCAACAAGTGATGTAAACCAAAGGCATCACGCACCATTTCAGGGGGGACTTAAAAGGTGTGTGCCACATGATAATTAAATTATTTGAAGACAGCTCTGTCCCAGGAACTAGCCCCAGGAGGAAATGGGTATTGGAAAAGAAAAAGCAAATTGGTGTGCAGAGAGTTTCCCTGGATGGAAATATAAAAGCGGAACCACTAGCATTGCAACTTTTGTTTTCTATAGCATCTTTCATACAAAGTATGTCCCCAAATCCCTTTTGGAGTTAAAGGATACAATTAAGGGACAGTTAATCTGAGTGACAAAGAGTGCTTTAAAATTATGCTCCTAGAGTTCTGACAAAGGTGGACATAAGAAGGCTTTTCCTGTGGAATAGAACAAGGGGGGCATAGAGGGAAATACATGGCAGGAAAAAAAAACATATACAAGAGGTGTTTTCTTGGGAACATGAAGCCAGAGCAGATACTCAAAACGAAAATTATCTCCACTCTAAAATACATCAATAGGCATATGCATGAAGCATCCACTGCAGAGGAGGTGTTAATTCAAAGGGTCAGCTACTGCTGCCCAAGGCATTAGCAGGGCTTTAATATTGAGTAAGATAGAGCAGATTCAGTGGTGGAGAATGAAATATATAATGTCTGATCTTAATTCATGCTTTGTCCAGCTGGACTAGGAGGTTTAAAGTAAAGAAGAAGCTGGGTCACAGACTTGGGAAGATTTTCCCTCACTAAAAACCAGGATCCTTGAGACAAAAGTAAATGTCCACTTTGATTTTTAGCAGCAGTTTTCTCTTTGGAGGTGTTTTACCTCACTGAAATTCCAGTAACTCAAACTAAAGGCTAAAAAAGTCTTACTTCTGATTTATAACAATTTGCAAAAGTAGAACTGGGTTGTTGACTCTGATATTACCTAATCTCTTAGCACCCTTTTTACAATTCTTCATATTCTATTTATGACAGTTGCCTTGCTAAGGAAGTCAGACAATACACTTTGACCAAAATCCCCACATATTTACTGACAGTATTTAATAGGTAAGTTTTCTGTAATGGGAGTTAAAGCAAACAACTGCAGTGTCATATATTTAGTTACGTTATTTACCTCCATTCCTGTGTTTTGTTGCAGTAGTGAGTGTAATACACTTGCCCATGTCTAACACACCTACAATGTGCATTACAGCTGTTGGTAGGACCTACTCTCTGTGCAATAGCTCATGGCCACTGTATTGCTCACCCATTTCAGTGGAAAATACACTTAGACTAAATTTCCATCTCAGTGGTTGGTTTGTGAGACTAAATTGAGCAAAAGGAGGAAGGTCATAACAACCACTGTCAGTGTCCTTGAGCAGCACTTCAGGAGTGAGTGGGACCATGGGTGGGTGGTACGGGGGCAGCTTGGCAAGACATATAGGAAACTCCTGCCATTGCCTTTTGTGCAACACACCACCTGTGGATATACATTATTACTTCCTAAGAGCCAGCAGTGAGCTGGAGGTTTTAGTTTCTGGCTCTGTAAATATCGCTACATTCACCTGCAGCAAATTCATATAGACCCTAAGAGAAAAGCAGACCATTTCTGAGTCCTACAAGATCAGAAACAAGCTATATATGATCTCTCATAAACTTGCTTCTGAAATCCAGATATGCAAAACTGGCAGAACATTTCTCAAGATAAATTTTAAGGCCTGCATGCTGATATTTTATCCCCAAGTGAATGTTTATGGTCCAATTATAATCCTTGAAAACAGTTTTCACAAAGGAATGCTAACATGCTCTTGTATGTACCATGGTGGAGTGAGCAGGTGCCATGCTTATGGTGGCAGAACATGTTGTACAATAGTTTTTCCCCAGCATCTGTGCAGCCATCACAGTTTAACTGGAGTAACTATAACTCATCCCTGTCATTATCATAAAAGCATAATTTTGCCAGGCTAGTGTTTTCTTATGTTGTATATTTTCAGAACACAAAGTTGTAAACCATTTGATTTGAGATAGTAAACAGGCAATAAAAGTGCCGGGAAAGATTTGACTAATTTTTAAAACATCGATATTAAAAAGTTATTTGTAATTTGTGTAATTATGACAAAGATTATGAAAGTTGTACATGAAATTCAGACCAGTCATAAATCCAAACAGGGCTGAATTACTGCTCATTATGGGATAACAGAATAACAGTAGGCACCTCAGTGTTTAGGACTGAATGCTGACATTCCAGTCTTCTTATGGTTGTAGACTGGCATCTCCCAGCAGCATGAATCCTCCTGCTCTCTCTCAGACTAGGAAGCCAGAGCTACTTGCAATTTAGTACTTTATCCCAAACCTTTTAAGTTTATCATAAAATCATAGAATTTTGGAGCTTGGAAGGGATTTTTTTAAAGATCATTTAGTTCCAACCCCCCTGCCATGGGCAGGGACACCTGCTTGACAAGGTTGCTCAAAGCCCCATCCAGCCTGGCTTTGAACACTCCCAGGGATGGGGCATCCACAATTTCTCTGGGCAACCTGTTCAGTATCTTACCACCCTCACAGTAAAGAATTTCTTTCTTATATTCAATCTAAATCTACTCTTTTCTGGTTCATCAATGGAAACAAGCAGCCTTCAGCAGGCTTTGAATCACTCAAAAGTAGTCTATACCGCCAGTAAACTGCTTTCTTTTCAGTACAAGATCTGTAGCTCTGACAAACAAAGAAAAGGATGGAGAAATGCAGGTGGTGGTATTTATTCTCCTACTTACTTTGATATAGGATAAGAAGGAGAATTCCCCAGACTTCTTTGGGCAATTGGCTGCAATGGCACTGGATACCATTTTAAGAGACCTTATGTCATTCAATTTGGTGACCCCATTTCTGGGAAGGTGATGAGGCTTGCCACCCTGTGCACCTGCATTTCACCCTAAATTTCTCTCTGCTTCACCCACATTCATCAACTGAATTGCTTTCCCTTCTACAGCTCTTTTGTGTTCATATGTAGAACTTCATGGAAATAAAATTTGCACCACAATTTGTGGTTTTCTGCTGGAGTTCAGTGAGAATTGTTTATATTTCCTAGCTAGGGGGTTATTTGGAGAGACATTCCTCATCTGCATGCCTTGTAGCTGCAGCAGTGTAAAACTCATGCATAAAACACAGCACGGGTTTCTACTGAAACAGGAACCTGGATAAGAAACCTTCAATAACAATTCATCACATTAGAGGTGGTAAATAAGTGAGCAACTATATAAACTGGCTCAGATATATTATTCCTGCCCTAGCTAGATATGGAGATTCACAAGACATATGTGAAAATCCATTACTGGAGATTCTGAGTGTGATTTTGGTAGTGAAAAATAGGAAAAGAAGGCTCAAAGCCCTGTCCAACCTGGCCTTGGATGCTTCCAGGGATGGGGCAGCCACAGCTTCTCTGGGCAACCTCTGCCAGTGTCTCACCACTCTCACAGGGAAGAATTTCTTCCTAATATGTAGTCTGTCTTTTATATTAGTGGGATTTTTCCTCCCCCAGCTGTGAAAGCCTCCAGGATCCTGATCCATGAGGCTTTTGGAGTCAAGTAGAAGAGTCGGAGGGTTTGATGTGAGGATAAATCGAGAGATGATGCCTATTCTTTGCCACATAGTGCACCTCTTGGACTGGCACAACAGTCATGCCTTAAGCAGCCTACACTTGTTCACCAAAACCAGACATGATCCTGGCACAGCTGCTGCACCTCGTCCATCTTTGGGCATTTCTCATTTCAGGTCTGTTCAAAATCAGTTGGCAATAGGCCTCACATCATACATTGTTTGAATTCTGCACCAGACACAGCTAATAACTCGGGCCAGGAAACTTGTTCCAGATGTTAATTAACTCCCTCTGCATTAACTGAAATCACACAATTAAGGCCTGATTATTTATAAAACCATTTTTGTCAAGAGAATTAGGAGAATTAGAAACATCCTGGCTCACACTTTCACACAAATGTCCATGTGCTGTTAAACTGTGGAAACTGGCACGAGTTGTCCCACAAATTTATTTTCAGCCATCATAATTATTCCAGAGGAGAAAGGGCAACCGTCAGCCAGGCGTGGAGGAGCAACACTGGAGCAAAGGAGCTAATTCCCAGCCCAGCAAAGGTCTGCTGTTGTGGTGCCATCAACCCTCAGAGATGCCTATCAACTATCCCACAGGCAGTGTGTCTCTCCTACTACCATCATGCTAAATGATGTGCAGCCTCCTGTTGCCCAGTCACAAATTGCAATATTTAGGAGTTTAGTAGCTATTTAGTGGCTGGAGGGCCTGACCAGTGTCTGTGGTGCTTTGTTGGCTCTCTACCACACATTCGTTGGTTTAAGGGATTTTTCAGGGGGTCACACAAGCACTTGACAGATCTCACAACACAGCGAATTTGAGCTAATTCAAACCTGCCTCTCCCATCTGCCTTGCACACAGCTCACAGTCAGCAAATCTGGGACTTTTTGCTATCTGATGTGGACAAAATGGACAAATATGAGGCAAACAAATGGAAGAAGCACAAGCTTTGCCCAAACTGACTGAACACATGTGGTCCTGTAAACACAAGAGTAACCCTCCTCATGGTGATGCAACTTCCCAGCTTCTGGATGGATGGGAAGGTGCATTCTGAGCAGCTGGAGCACATGCACAGCTTGTCTTTGTTGCCTGTGTCTCCAACCACCAGATATGGTCACTGAGAACAGTCCAGGGACTGTCTGAACCAAGGCTGAATGATTTGTTTGAATCAAGAATCCCCTGACTGCCTTGGCCAAGCCTGGGAGGTTCAGTGGTATGTGTTGAGCCAGGACCCCCAGCTGTAGGGCACGGGCAGGCTGAGCAGTGGGTGGTAACTTACTGCCTCTTTCTGTACCCTGTTGCCACTTTTAGAATTACAAATCCTGCACCTCAGGGAACAGGAGGGATAGGGAGAAGCAGTACTCTTATGTTTTGTTGATTTTATTTTCATTTGAAAGTAGTTATTCATTCCAGCTCCCTTACTCATAGTCCTCACCCACGCAGAAGTTTTCTGAAAGCTGCATGAACAATCCCAAAACAATGCAGATCAAACTGGCAGGGCAAAGGCAACTGGAAATTGGCCCCTAAGTGAATGCTGTTACTTCTTTAGAGGAAGGGGATGGTAGACAGGAACCATCTCCATCTAGAACTGAGCTGCAAGGTTACCTATCCACAGGTTTCCTCTCTACCACTTTCTCTTCAGGCATAATCCCTTCTAATTTCTCAATAAGGTGCAACCTATGGCTGCACAAACCTCCTAGGATAGTCTAGTTTTCCATAAATACCCATCTTTAAAATAACATCACACTTTCAAATGCGTTTCCCAACTCTTAATTACCAAGTGATAATAATATTTCCCCATTACCGGTAAGATTTCTTTTTTTTGCATAACCCACCAGTTCTGATTTGGTGTATTTCTCCATGTAAGTAAGTTCAACTGGCTTTTCTTCATTCTGCAGGGAAAAAACAAAAAGGCCCAAAAAACCCATACATGTTTTGATGATACCAGTTGAACTACTCAACTTCCTTCAAGGACAAACACTTGGTGGTTAATGTGTCAGGGACATCTGATTACATTTTTCTCAGTGCCAGGCACAGGCCACTTTCTCTTCCTGTGAATTAGAATAATCATTACACAGTTCATCATTTATCATCCTTCAAGTATTTGGTTATCTATTGCATGAAAGCAACTCCCAGCTAACATTGTATTCTGAGGTTCCTGCTGATAGCTCCTTAAAGAGGGGTAAGCTCCCTTCTTGCTTTTTCCATCCTTTTCATCTTATGAGAGGCTTTCTGGTGCACACAGCAGAGTCTAAAGGGAAATAAGCTTTGATCTCTGCCACCTGAAGTGTATTTTCACCATTAGTAGTTTCAGGTGAAAATATTTGTAGTGTAATGCTAGTCTTCATTGCTGCTGTCTTTTAGCGAGGTTGGGAGATTTGCTGTGTGTCTATTTGTGAAGTCATAGTTTATGTTTGAACTGGGTAAGTGTGATAAAAGAACTCTATATGAATATAAACCAGGGGTTTTATGCTTCTTCTCATTAAATTTTGACCTTAGATTACTTTTCTCCATCAGCATTTCAGTTTGAAATGTCTTTGGGATTTAAGAGTGTCTGAAGCCAACCTGTAGTGCTAAAAGTTTCTCATTTTTCTAATGCTCAGTGTCCTTTAGACAGCTGAATTTAAAAAAATGGGACCTTTAAGAAACCAAGTATTTTAATGGAAGCTCAACTTCTTTCCATTCATTTGGTGTACGGTGCTTTTAGGAATGTACAGGTAAGTTCTCAGTAAACCACACATCTTGATTAAGAGTTGAAGATTTCCTTATTTGAGAGTCAAATCCTGTGTATTTTCTTACTAACCCATTTCTGCAGCAGCTTGTTAGGCTGTGTGTAAGGAAAAGGGATGGTTATTCACAGGCACATCCCTCTGTTAATGAGTATTTGTGGGAGTAGTTTATTTTTCTTTAGTATCTTCCTTATTTCCCAAGTTGTTCATCGATTCCTGTGAATAATTCTCAGGACTTCCAAAGTTAGAAATCATAGTCCTAATTCTTGAGCTGTGGATTAGAACACTCTTAAGGAAATAATAGAAGATGACTTTTATACCCATTTAGCTGCTGGTGTGAATTTCCAGGCAAACAGCGATTTATGAAACTTCAAGGATTCAGGGACTCTGTATTTGGCTGTGTGATCAAAAGCTAAAAAATAGGATCTGGGAAATCACAGGGTAGCCAAGTCAGCACTTTTATCATGTGAAAGATATTCCTAAATCCAACAGCTTCTGTGGTGAGTACTCCAATGTCTCAGAGCTGCAACCCAGCCATGTGGTGAAATTGGTATTGTGTGAGGTATTTTGCAGTGTGAAGCTTCACAAGCATCAGAGCTGCTTTGTGCCCCTTTTGCTGCCCATGGCACAGTCTGCAGCCACAGCTCCAAGGGCACCCAAATAGCCCAATGTTGTACTTGTAAAATAGAGGCACGAGCAAAGGCTCTAACTGAGACAAAATTGACACCACGGCAGCTGCTGGGGGTGAACAGGAGCAGAGCAGGAGGAGTTGTGTGGGTGATGACAAAGGCAGTGACATGACCCAGGAAACCAGAGGGAATGTGTCTATATTTAATCGCAGATCCTACTGTTAATGATAGTCTGAAGCAGGAACTTCAGTGTTACCATTTGAAGGCTGGTCCATGACTGGGTGATCAGTGGGTGGAGGTGAGACACAGGAATGATTTCACCCATTCTTTCTTTAAAGCTGCCTGGCAGTCTTGAAATGTTGCCCTTTTTTTTTCTTTTTTTTTTCTGCAATACCAGTTAATTTGGAAAAAAGATAGTCAAAATCATTAAAGGGAATATTGCATGGCTCAGAGACCAATGAGGAATGTGCTGACCCTCCAAAACATTTACAGCCACTGCCCAACGCACAGCGTTGATCGAAAGAAACCAATGATACAAGACAGTCCTGCATATTTTTCTTCATGTCTCTAGTTTTATCCCACTCAGAAAACACCGCCCATGCTAAAATGATGAGCAGGGATCTGCAGCAGAAGTAACTCTGCTATGCAAGCTGCCTTTTCCAACACAATGTCCATCAGAGGAGAAGTGCAGCTCTTTGCTGACTTAGCTGGGCTCGGTGGTGCTCAGTGTGATTTACTCAGTATGCTTGGGAAAGACTTAAAGCAGCTTCTTTCTTACCTGAG
This sequence comes from Corapipo altera, assembly GCF_003945725.1. Lineage (NCBI taxonomy): Eukaryota > Metazoa > Chordata > Aves > Passeriformes > Pipridae > Corapipo > Corapipo altera. Next base: position 1,374,357 of record NW_020884920.1, on the reverse strand, counting down.
ATTAGGCTCTGGGCTGCTAAAGGCAATTTATGTTGTGGCAAGAGCCTATAAACAGAAACAATCTTGAAAATTACTCAGATGCATTGGTGTTGACAAAGGGCATTGGGGTAGAAAAAGGGTTTCTAGGAAGCAGGATGCAAAGAAGCCAAATTTGCACTTAAAATAGGCAGAGAATCCTATTCTGGCATGTGCTGCAGAGAGATCTGCTGGCGGTGCATCACTGTGCCCTGGCACTTGAGAAAACTGGAGCACAGGAGTTTTATGGGTCATACAATGTACTTTAGAGTTATTCTGCAGTAACTGAGCTTGGGAGAGAGCACACCTTTTTTGTTAATTTTATTTAATAAGTCCAAATCAGACACCAGGATGAGAAGATTGTAGAAGGGCTGTCTGAATCACAAGCTCTTATTTGTGCTTTGAAATAGAACTCAGTAGAAATTTCGGATCCCAAAAACTTTAAATTTGACGCATGCAGAATTCATCTCAGCTTTTTGTGGTTAATGGCCTATTTAGCTTTTGTGGGGAGAACTTCTAAAAAAAAGGGCATTGCAAATATTTATGTTTGTTTGGTATGGAGCTGAACAGCATTGAGCAGAGAGCCAGAGATGTATTTTCGTTCCCCTTGAATACGGGTGGGGATGGACATGTTCTTAATTAAGTGTTGGAGTTCAGAAGATTGTTTCCCAAGGTTATTTTTGGTTGCTAAAGTCTGGATCTGAAGCTTGTCTCCTGGCTCCAACCCCAATGCATTCATGTCTGATTTGGGCAATTTAGAACTGACTCTTTATTTGGAAGCAAAGAAGAGCAATGGTTCACTTCACTGATTTCAAGGGATGTCCCCAGTTTTCCTTAGGACAGTGGAAAGCTGTTTGAGCCATCTGAGTCTTACAAACATCTCCATCTTGCAGAAATCTGAATCTTAAAAACATCTATCTTGCAGCTTGTCAATGTATTTTGTTACCAGGTGAGGGGTAGGCTGGGAAACCTCTGAGTTTCCTAGAGGTGTCTAAGGAAAGGACAACACCTTTGTGTAAGAGTGCCTGGGTGAAAAGTTTTCTCATCTCATTCCCCTACTCTGGCATCAGCTGCCCAATGCCATGGAGCTCATGGCACAGGCTGAGAGAAGTGATGAGAGGGGAAACGGTAACATTGAAACGGGAAGGGCACTTCAGTTATTCATAAATAACCCCTGATTATCCATTCAGGGTTATTTAACATGACTCAAAGGGGCTGATCTGCTGTAAATGCTTGATATTCAGAAGAAATAACTAACTTGTGCATTCTGAGGAAGCTAATTCAGTGGAGCTAATGAAATCATTGTAAGACCTGCACTACATGAGGTCGTCAGAAGCAATTTGGTTTCAAGTTGTAATATCAAATTGCGCTCAGAAAATGGCAGTATTGTGGCACTGGAGCAGGTTGTCCCCACAAAAATGTTCCCAGAAAGGGTTTGACTGTGTCCCAGGTCATGGCATCAGGATGCTCCCGGTGGAGCACTGGGATCTAGCAGGATGTGGGGAGCTGATGAGGGAGTGCAGAGCCCCCTGGCCCTCCCTGCCCCGTGCAGGCAGGGAAGGGCTCCCTACCAGCTTTGCCCCCCTCTCTGCTAATCTGGGTGACCTGAACAGGCTCACGTGGGTTGGGCTAAGGGGAGAGCACAGGGTATACCATGCTGAGCAAGAGGAGAGGTCCCTCACTGTATATTCCTTCAGGGTCAGCTGCTGTTCACTGCTCAGGATCAAATCCCCCTTAATCCCTTGGAGGGAAAGACCCTGGATGCTGCCTGTTGAGCAGAACTTAAACCATGAGAGAGCCTTTTTCCAAGCACAGCTGCCTAAAAAACTTCACGGTGCTTATTCACAACTTTTGTTCCCTGGATAGCAAAGAAGCAACAGCTTTTCGTGCAAAACCCATTGAAAGATGTAACTCAGCTTCCATGCTGTGCTTCTTGAGGAGAGGAGAAGGACCAAGGTCCTGCAAGGATGAGGATGATGCTAAAAATTATTGAATTGCAAAATGAAGGTAATCAGCACTGTTCTGGCCATTTTCTGGTGTTTTCTTTCTACTCCCTCAACCATTCACTGTTGGCCTCCTTGCACTAGAAATGAAAATTACATGAAAACACGGTTTATGAGCAGGTCTTTGTGCATCAGGAAGCCTCTTGCCTCAATCTCTAGCCTTATTTCAAACAGTTTTTGTAGTAGTTCAGCAATTTATTTAATTAATATTATTAATGATTTCTGATGGGAAAGCTGGTCTTGGACACATCTCTTGCTGGATGTCTGAGACATCATGCAGAGCTGCATTTTGGGGCAGAAATTGGTGGATTTCCAAGCTTCACTGCTCCCTGGACGTGGTCTAGCCTCTCAATGTCTTTCTTGTTGTGAGGGGCCCAAAACTGAACCCCAGATTTGAGGTGTGGCATCACCAGTGCCCACACAGGGGGATGGTCACTGCCCTGGTCCTGCTGGTCACATTATTTCTGTTACAGGCCAGGTACCATTGGCCTTCTTGGCCACCTGGGCACACACTGGCTCATATTCAGCAGCTGTCAACCAGCCCCTCCAGTTCCTTTTCCAGCTTTCCAGCCACTCTGCCCCCAGCCTATAGCACTGCAGGAGGTTGTTGTGACCCAAGTGCAGGACCCAGCACCTGGAGCCATGGTGGTGTGTGCTAATAACCCAATAATAAACTGATTAATGGTTTGATAAATCAGTTGTCACACCGCAAACCAGGAAATACTTCCCTTGCCAAATAAGTGGTCACTATCAAGCTTAATGGGACTTTAATAAGAGCACACACATAATGGTGGGCTGTTCAGTTAGGGTCATGTCCTTTGCTCACCTTGACAGCAATTCACTCAGAGACAGGAAAATCTTTTCAGCAACGTGTGTTCCTTCAGAGCTGCACTGATTATAGCAGGGATATGAGAATATTCTCTATACAGTGGGATGCAGCAACGTCTTTGCATCACTGGTACTGAGCTGGGTGATGCTGCTGCTGCCCTCTAGATGGTGCAGTCTGATAAAAAATTTGAGAAAAGACTGTAATTTGCTTTGATTTTTTTTTTCCTTTTGCTGGGCAGAGATTTTTTAATTGCATTTACAGGAGGGCACATTGCCAACGGCTGTGAATTGGAACACCAGTTCCCTTAAGTGTAGGGGTGAGGGTCTGATCCATATGGTTTATGCATATTTTGTAAAACCTGGTGCAATGTCCTGTATTGTACCTTGAGATATTTTTGCACATTAAGTTTCTACCTACACCATTCTATTGGAATTGTTTTTTATTATATAATTTTTTAAGTCCAGGAGTCTGTGTCAGGAAATGCACCGTGTTTTGGAGGTCAGACTGGGAAATATCACAGAACTGAGTAAAAGACCTGGTTCAATGGGTTTGGGTATTTATATCCAAGAACCACATGTTGTTGACTGCAGATTTTTAGTAAACAAACCCAGTACTGTATATGTTGTGCTGCAAAGGAGATATTTCACAAAGCTGATCACTGCCAAGTGGAACTGATTGGGGAAAAAAAAAAAGGAAAGAAAATGGGAATAAAAACATCCTAATTCTTAAAATGCAAAAACTCCACCTAAGAGAAAAGACAGCAATTTGAGGTGAAAGCCTGCTTTTGATTCACTGATGAAATATGTTCACCAACTGGAGTGAAAAAAGCAACATACACCACATGAGAAAGAGTGTGGGTAGGGATGGGCAGCAGCCAGCTCAAACTGGAGGTCATTTAGTACAGAAAATAAATGTGAGGTGGAGATATATATCCAAAAATCCAGAGCAGGGCTAAGGAAAATAAAAAAGAGGTTTGTTTTCAAGCAAAAACATATCCTAGCAACATCACTGGCCTAATATTAGGTGGAGATACTGAAGCTGATGCAGCCATGGGAAAGGGAGAGGTATCCAAAAGATACTTTCTCTATTTGGAAAGCCACTCTCTTCTCACATAAGGTTGGCTGGTACCTCCTGGTTCATCCAGCTAGGAAAATATTAGGCATCATCTGCTAGGGTAAAAATCAGACTTAATTATTCTCACCACTAAGCATCTCAGTGGAACTGGTCAAGGAAGTCTCTGGGCTATGAGAAATCATTTTTGGGTTGCTTGAATGCAGTAAAGTCCAGGACCACAAGGATGCCACTCCTGCTGGTGGGACACTGTCATCCAAGAGGTGGAGAGTGAATCCTATGAAGATAAAATGCATGGACAGGACTATAATGAATGCAAATCAATTGGAAAATGGATTTTCTAGGTACAGCCTAAATTTACAAAGTCAGTAATTCCCTTGTTGGGGTCTGATTGCTGGGCTGGAGAAGAGGTAGATAAGAGAAGGGTGGTTTGCTTTTGATCAAGTACCTGTGATGCCAGTGATGGGATTGTTCATGTGTTGGAAGGGTTTGGGAGTGCTGACAGGAGCTCAGAACAGACTGGCACTGCCAAATTGAAAGACCTTAGGGAAGGGAAGGCTGCAAGGGAAAGTGACTGCAGGATATATAACATGGTGAAAAAGGACATAGCAAAAAAGTGGCACATTCAGACTGGAGAGAAGGCACCCATGTTAAAAGGAGAGCATCAGGAGAATTGCCAAGGGAAGCAAATCACTTTGTCATTTCCTTGTGTCTTCAAATCAACTGTGGTTGCCTTTCATCAGGCAATTACTGGGCTCTGTCTGGGGATACCTGGTGAAACCTTGACATAAGGAGGATCAACTTTAAATCTTGTCTAAGGTCCCCTCCTGGCCTTTAACTCTGGAGCAATGAAAATCATCTCTGAAGAAAGATTGACAGAGACAGTTCATGAGAGAAAAGGAAACACTGGGAATTTTCTTCTTCCCCATGTTCATGTAACTTGAATTTACTTGCTTCTTATCTCAAGATTGGTAGGTCTTGTACTCTGCAGAAGAAAATAATATTTGCAAAGGTGAGGCTTTTGAGGACATTCAGCACCTCTGAGCATCTGAGGACATCCAGCACAGGTTTGGACCCAGCTGCCACCTGAATGCAATACAGCTGTGTTGGCACAACACCACACCTCAGACCAGAAGCCCCACTGAAGGGCTCCTTCCCACACATTTCAGCAATTCACTGTGTCCTCCAAGGTAACACACCCCCTCCAACACCTGCCAGGCCAGTGTGCCACTGCTGAGTTTGTGCCCAGGTGTGGGGACCTGCATAAACCACTTACCAGTGGATGTCCCTTTAGAGGGTTGGGCATGTCCACACCAGCAACCATCCTGCCCAGCAAAGCATCAAAATAGAATGCTGAAAGATTTGTCTGAATTGACTTTTGTGAGATTTTAATTTTTTATTTTGTAATCTTAACATTTTCTTCTCAGCATGTAAGTGCTATTTACAATGAATTCTTCCTCTCCTGCCCTTTGAAGTGACCTTTGCTCAGACCTGATGTCCTCTTCAGGCTGCAAGGGGGACAGTGTGACCAGAGCAGTTGGGAATTCTTCAAATGAGGGAATGTGTTGGCAAAGAATATGGTTGTTTTTTGCAATAGATTGTAAGCTCCAGTCCAGTGGGTTTTTAAAAGTATTATCAGAAGTGAAAGGCTACATTTAAAAATGTATAAGCAGGGACTTTCAGCACTGCATGCCTTCATTCATAATTTACCAGTACTCGTTTCTAAAGAAGATTTGATATTTTTACAAGGTAAATGTACTTTGAAACCTTTCTTTACTTTGCAGTGAATGTGCAATTAAGTGAACTTACTGAAAAGGAGGAGAGGGAAGCAAGGTTTAGAATAGAGTTGCCCAAATACCCATGAAATGATTGTAATTTTCATGTAATTCAGCTGTGATTGGGAAATGTTGTTGCATTCCTGTTCTTAGTACTGCCATGAGTTTGGGGCTGGTAGAACAACTTCTCTGAAAAGATCTCCAAATTTGTGGCTGGTGACTTTTATTATCTGCACTTTTATGCTTGAAGCTCCTCCCTGATGTGCCAGAGCCCCACATTGCTGAAACCAGTCCAGCAGACTGGTCTGGCCTGAAAGTTGCACCAGTGTGTCCTAATACCTAAACCAACTCCAAAGGCCTGTTACTATATATGGTGCTTGAATGGAGCTGAGCTGGATGGAAGAACATGCTGAGTTGGAAGGGACCCACAAGGATCATTGAGTTCAACCCTTAGCCCTGCACAGGACCGTCCCCAAGAGTCACACCGTGTGCCTGAGAGGAACGTCCAAAGGCTGCTTGAGCTCTGTCAGGCTTGTTTACTCTAACAAGAGATACCCATCGTTCCAGTCTCCACAGTAATTAGGAGGAGCAAAGCACTCTTAAAGCACCTTCCCTGCACCTCTTATCCAGGCACAGTGTGAGGTGCAGCCATTAATCAGACAAGCTGCTGGAGATAACTGCTAATTGAGAGCAGTGTGGCTCCCTGAAGTTTCCTCCCTCTTTCTATTCATGCTGAAATATATAATTTGTTATCTATGCTGGTGTTGAGGAGCAGGTTGTGGTTTGACACTTGTGCTGTGCAGGGGTTTGGAGGAGGGACAGGCAGTGTTTATACAACAACACAGCACGTGTGTGTGCTGCGTGCCCCTGTCCACAGCTACACAGCAGTGTGGATGCTGACTGCTCATGTTCCAGTTCTGCAGGAAGAGGTAAGAGTGGGTCGTTGATAAGAACCAACTGGAGAATTCCCATGGATATCTGACTTCGAATGTCCAAATGGGTGGCCACCAGCTCAGCAAAGCAGCACCAGTATAAAAAGTGTTTGCAGCTGGTGTCAGAAAACTCAGCACGGGCTTAATGCAAGACTGTTGCACTATCCATTACTTCAGCATAAGGAAGACTTTCTTTGCACTAGTAATCCTCTTAAAGCCAGAGAGCCACTTGTGGGGGAAAGTGCTGCTCAGAAGCAGAGCTTGAGATCAGGACTGGCTGAAACTACACAGAAAAATGAAGAAAAAAGTGTAATCACAAGTCTGGATAAATTAGGTGGAAAATTCATGGAAAGCACCAGAGTGAAAGCACAGTGAAACCAGAGTAAAAGGAATCAGCCAGGTTCCATGTCCCAGATGTACTACACCACACTCAGCAATCTCTGGACAAGGTCACTTCCACCTCAAACACTGTAAAACAGCACCTGCTGCTTTATTTTCTAGCCAAAATCATCATTGTCATCCTCGTTCTCATTTTCTGCTGATGGATACATTGTCCCCCATCACGATCATGCACGAAGGGTGCTATTAAAAACTGCATGAAGTCAGAATTAACTACAAGAGACTTTTGATATGGCAGATTCCTCTTAGGCACTCTTGTCCTTCCTCTTGCTGCCGGCTTGTACGAGTGAAGAGAAGCATCAGCAGTTTGGGCTCCTTCCTACAAGGCAGATGGGACAGTGACAGTCCCCCTTGTGGCATCTGGAAGGGGGTGGGGAGCTACCACTGGCTGGACCCACGACAACTCTTTGTTCCTGCTTGTTTTTTTCCCTAACCCACTTTTACTATTCAAAGGGAAGTCTTTCCAGGGACAATGTAAGGGAAAAGTCTCTCTCCCCAAACTGGCCATTTGGGGACAGTCTCTGTCTGAGCATTTTCCCATGTAACCCTCAAATGGCTTTTTTTTGCCCCTCACTGCTCCATTTTTCATCCTTTAAGAGTTGCCTAGGACTTAGGGATAAAAGCCTGCCTCATTCTCTCAAAGGATCAAATCCATTAGGCCTGTTTTTCAACTTGATTGATGTTTATATCTATAAATTGTTTTCCCTCTCATTTTCTGGTTTCCTACTGATATCACAGAAAGCCCTGAAAAAAACAATCTTTGATGGAGAATAACATGTTTCAGAAGACAACTTCCCACCTTCAATGTTTGTGGATAATTAGAAGATTGAGTATAAATGGCTTGTGAAGCTGCTTATTAATGTATTTTTCTTTCCATTACCTAAAATAGTTCATTTCTCTGTTCCTTTTGTGCATCCCAGAATCTTTTCCATGCAAAAGACAAAGTTGACCCCCCTCTCCACCTGTTGTCCACGTTTGGCCAACTGTGATTTTAAGCAATATCATATTTTTAGCATCAACTGCGAGATGACTCCTGGTGTTTACATCCTGCTTTATCTCTCCCATGCAAGTGAGAACAGATTAACCCACACACTTCCCAAGGTAGACAGGTCCTGCCAGATTCCATAGATGGACAAATGGAGGTGAAAAAAAATCAGTGACATCATGAGATCACAGGAGCAATCAAGACAAAATCTGGAACTGCAGATTCTCCCACCCAGTAACTTTTGGCCACAGATGCATTAATAATGGGATGTGACCTTATCTAGGTCAGGTTAAGGTTTTCAACTTTGAACAAAGCCCAAGCTGTGAATTCAATGGGAAAAGACTTTTGAGTCACAATATATTGCAAACTCATATTCAGGACAGATGGTATTTTCTAAAAGTAGCTATTTACTCCTAGAATTACTCTTCCTTCCTGTGGCATTTTTTCTTCATTCTGTGGTTCTTCTGCCCACAAACTTGTCTTTTCCAGTATATTTCTGGTGGCAATTTTAACGATCTTTAAAAAAAACCCAGCTATAAAAAACCTCTTGCCCTGTCTTTGTCTTCTTACCTTCATGATACTCTGGGGCAATATCCTGTCCTAATTATGGATAAAAGTACAATATTTAGTTATTCTGGAAAATGTCTTTTGTCTTCATATAGGAGGTCTAATTAGAAGTTTAGTTCATCTTGCTTTTTGTCCAGCTAAATGCCACTGTCTCTATTTGTGTTGCTGCCATTTTTTGTGACTAATTAAGGAAATCAAGAATAGATTGCAAAAAGAAATATACCTTGGGTTCATTTTCTTTCAGAAAACTGCTTTCAGCTGCACTGTTGTCTCCTGTTTTCCCCCTTTGTAAAGGAGAGCAGACTGTTTCAGATGTCTGCCTTCCTGATCTCTCCCTTCTGACAAATTCTGTCTGGATTTATGCCCAGGTGCAAACCAAGACAGAGCAGGATTTGGCCCAGCAGCCCCAACAGGAACCATACACAGGTCTTGACTGAAATCCTTAGGCACCTTATGGGGCACAACTAGTCCCAGTTAAATAAATGAAGTTGTTGTCTGTGTCAGCTTCATAGTTCTGTGATGAGGCTTGGCTTTTGTATTTCCCAGTCACAGGCCTGAACATTAGATTTTCTGTTATTTAAGCCATATTTTCTTTCAGTTTGGACGACGGCAGATTTCCACTGGCACCATATTCATTAAAAGGCCTCTAAGTCCATAGCAGTATTCAAAAGTGTTGCTCATTAAACCCTGGAAAGCAGACAACCTTCCTCTTGTATGATGGAGAGGATGAAAGGTCTCATATAAATCTTCTTTATATAAATTAAAATATTAAATATATAAATTAAAATATTAAAATGCTGTCCCAGAAGCACAGCTTTTTTTTTTCTTCCTATTCCACACAGGTTACTCTGTTAACAATTGCAGTAAATACTGTCTTCTGTTATTTCTGGATATATTTATGTTACAATAATCTAACAGAGATTCTTCTCTTCACATAATTAACTAGCATTCTTGCCATAATGTCTTATTGGTACCCATCACCCTGGTTTCAACATTCATTTCAGATATAAAATTAGAGACACAGATGCTGAATTTTGCACCATTTGCAATGCTAAATTTTGTTTGGTCTGCTTTTATCTTTTAACTTTACACTTCTTATTAAATTAAAAACACCCCAACTCTCAAATTACGGAGTTGCACAGCAAATGTAGTTATTAACTTATTTCCTTGAGAGAGAGAGAAAAAAGGTAAGAGAATTATTGTTGGTACAGCAAAAGGAATGGGAGAAAAAATTGCTGGCTTCAGATTACACATAGTATGTGACTGAAAAAATGGAGCCAAGTGGGAACCTGCAGTGCCAAACTGCAATTAATCCTGGCTCACCAAGGCTTGAAAAGCAGATTTTCAGCTGATATGTATTACACAGTACCTTGGAATAGGCAGGCAGGAGCTCCATTCCTCAGGCAAAATAGTTGTCTGTGAGAGGAGAACTGATCTGTGCAGGAGACAGAGCTCCCCCAGGTTACACACTGGGCTCCCAAGGAAGGAAGGGGCTGTGGGAAGCTGCGCTGCTCAGGGCTTTGATCCTGGCACGGCAGGGCTGCTGCTTGGGCTGTGCCTTCTCCAGTGCAATTGGAGTACTGGGATCAGTTAAAAGGGGGAAAAAAATAACCCACAGACAAAAATATGTACTTTGTTCTGTGCACAGTGCACGGGCTGAAGGACCCACCTGTGACAGCTGCCAGTCACACAGAGGGGCGCTGGGGGGGCCCAAACACTCTGAACAGTGGCAGTGTCACTGTCAGTGCATCACAGCTGAGCAGGCTGGGCAGGAATGAGCAAGCACAGAAGAATAACAATTTCTGGTTAAAATATTGTTAAAATATTTGTATTTATGGACATTTTCAGCATTTTATCCTTGTTTTTGTTAATTTTTAACCTGTGAAAGAAAACCTCTTTTTCCTCACTGTTCATTTGACTTTTGGTCCTTGGAGCGCTGTTTTTCATAGCTGCTTTGTTTAATTTTTCTAAAAATGGTTACACTTTCCCAGATGGTGCAGGGATTGGGATTTTGGGAGGAAAACTCCACTCTTACCATTATTAAAAAAAGAAAATTGAATATATTGTAGGCTACTGCTGCTGCATTTTCATGAAAGAATTTTTCTTCCTTGCCTGGGCAGGACCATTCTCCAGGTTTCTTCCCAATGTTTCTGTCCTTGTTTGGGTTTAGTCTTATATCTCCAACTCTATTTTATGTTACTAAAGTGAAAGCATATTAAATCTCCACAAAGCAGTTGCCTTAGACCCAGTCAGGTTTTCACAATCAGAGCTTTTTCATAAATCTGGGCATGTAGAACTTCAACAGTCTTTAATGCTACTGTAAGGGTAGGAAACAGCAGCTTCTTTCATTCAGAAGCACCAAGCATATTACTGCAGTCAGACACAGACCAATGGTCTCATGAGCAACACTTATTTCCACTATTGTTCCTGCTCATGCCAAAGATTAATCTCTTTGCCCACAGCAGCCTCCTTGTCTGATTTATTTGTGTGCATGAAAGGGACCATACCCCGGGCTCTGGCTCTGTGCAGTCATTGCAGGGACATCCAATTAGCAGTTCATCATTTTATTTTGATTCAATGATAGTTATGATGAACAACCCCACTTGGATTGTGTCCTCTGCTCTTTTGTGTTGCTATTAACACACGCTTAGCACTGGCTGTGTGAGAGACCAGCCCTTGCCTGCATGCAAAGCCAGCTGGACTCAGAAAGGGCCTTTTTAGTGGCTTCAGAGGACCTTGGATGCAGCCTCTGATGTGAAGTATAAGCTGGTAGTCACAATAATTTGCTTTTTCAATCACAGGAAACTCCATGCTTCTGGATGCAACCAGCTCAAACAAATACATATTCAAATGAGAGCACACCATAGGTGGGAAGAGAAATGTAATTGCACCCAATTTTGCACTTGCATTTGTCCTCTAGGAGCTAAAACAGGATTTTTAATACACTTGTTATAAATATCTGCTCTGTCATTTTTGCAAAATGAGCACATTCCTGATACTTAAAGAATTAGCTTCCCCTCTCTCTAAGATATAGGCAAAATGAGGCCCGCTGTTGTTCATGTATTTATTTATTCATTCATTATTTTTTTGCATGAAGCATACTGGGCAATTCATCTTGTTCCCAGGAAAACCCCAGGGGAGATGGAGAAGGCTCAGCATTCAGCTCTGAACTCAATTATCACAAATCTCATCCTATAAATTAGAACATGTTGAAGATAAAGAAGAAAATGCAGCTCTCCATAGTACATTCCCTGAAAGAAAGAGGGGAAAATGCTTTTGGACAGTTGCCTTGAGAAATACAGGGGATGGAGCTTATCCAGCCTTCCCCAGCTCCATGCTGCAGGAAGGGAAAGGCCATTAGCTGTGTTTCCAAATATGTTTTGCCACATCATGGTTTCATAGACTGAGCAAAGTCCAAAGCAGCAGCAGTAAACATGGACAACATACACCATCCTCGACTCCAGGATGTATCTGGAGCTCAGACATGATGCTTCCCTCTAAGGAAAGCAACTTTTCTTGCTCAAGTGAACCAAATAATGAGCTTTTATTTCCCCCTTTAGTGACTCAAGGATAGTTCTAAAAATATATTATTTCCCCAAGTAATTCAGATGTTAGAAGCCCATCAGGAGAGCACTTACTGGGTATGTCCCTGCAGCATGACTTGTGTCCATTATAAGTGACATCTATGACTTCCACAGACCTGCTCCACAACTGCACAACGTGTACCAGCACCTCAAAATGATGAAGAGATTTCCAGAAAAATATCACCAGTTTTGACACTTCTGTACCACTGATCTTGCTAACAGGTTGACCTGGCCAGTATTTTCCTTCAGGTGATGTTCATAAGATGTGATTTGTAACCAGAATAATTGCTGTGATCCTTCTAACAACTTCATTTACAGCCAAAGCTGGACGCCCACGTGTGCCTGGGAATAGGGGAGCAGGGTGTGCCAAGAGTGCTGATGCAGCACAGAAGCTGTGAAAGTAGGAGCTTGCTCCTTAAAAACTGATAGTGGTGCATTGCTGGCTTTATTTAAATAGTGGTCTTATTTGAATGTGTTGCCTTGTTTAATATAACTTTTTAAACTTATTTGGGTTCTGACTTACTCTGGGCAGCTGCCATGGTCTTTGTGGCAGTGGGAGACCACTGTTCCTGGTGCTACAGCTCTGCACTGAAGGTGGAAAAGTGAACAATGGGGCTCAGATGGCCAAATACACAGACAACCTACAGCTCTGTGTTGTGCTGGGTTAGATGAATGGCTGCAAAGGGGTTTGAAGGCTGATGAATGAACAAGAAGCTGCTTGTATGGCTGAAGTAGTGTGTAACCAGTCAGTTCACTACCATTTCTGGCAACAGAGGGGAATGTGTAAGGAACAGGCTCTCAGGTTGCTGTGGGATGTGTTTGACAGGCAACATTCCTGTGAGTCACCAGCACTAAACGTTAGAATCCTTCAGTCTGGGGTGCAAAGTGTGGAGACCTGGTAAATAAGTGTCTGAACCTCTTAAAATGCTAATCAGCCATCACAGGCTTGAGGTAGGATGCTCTAATAAAGGTGAGGATATGTGAGATCTCTCATAAATATGCAGGAGCCTGCCAGCTGGTTGGCAGACTACACAGGATGGTATAGTCCATATATTTTTCTTCTGACTTTTTACTCTCCCTCCTTGGTAAGCAGTATCTGTTTTCACCTGCTGCAAAACTGTAAACAGCTAAGGGGTTACTCTTTAATCAGGAACCACATGTACCACCACCATGTCAAATAAAACACTTGTACAGCCACTAAGCTCTTTCAGTTTTTAACATTCCTGTTTCTCAGGGTGTTTCTCAGAAGCTCAGGCAGCAGCTTTGTACCTCTGCAGCTGCTATAGGTCGGATCCAAAGAAACTTGAAACCTCTGGGAAACTTTCCATTAACTTCGCTAGATTAGGTCCTGTAACAGGAAAATACTCATAATTTCAGGCTTCATGGAATGGCTCTGCCAATACCTGTTTAAGAGGTGAAAAAATACACTGTGGGGACCACACATCCTGAAGACTGAAAAAACAATTTTTCCACTGGAACTATAGAATCAGAGAAATGTTTAGGTTGGAAAAGACTTCTAAGATCATTGAGTCCAACCATTAATCCAGCACTGCCAAGTCCACCACTAAATCATGTCCCTAAGAGCCACATCATTAAATCCCTCCAGGGATGGTGACTCAGCCTGTTCCAATGCTTGACTATCATTCAAACATGAGCCATGACACAGGTTTTCAAACGTTATCTGAGCTTCTCCAGAAAGAACAGCTTCCTTCCACTTCCTGCATCAAGCCTAAAGATTACCAGCAGGCTCCTCTTGCTTACTCTGCTCTAAGCATCTGTTAGAGCCTTCAGGACAGGAAAGAATCAGGGGATCACCCCCCACAAACACTCTGGTGCCTGAGCAATGCTGAAGGTTCAAAACACCAGTTGCAGTGCAAGTGCCAGGATAACAGCTGGAGTCAGGAGGATCTGTAGGTACTGAGTCAATAAGAATTGGGGTTTTTTTCTTACCCCAGACAAGTGGATTGCTAATGACATTTTCAGTCCCTCCTGATGAATTTAAGGACCACAGTTCAGCAAGGCTGTTCTACACATACAGAGGCAGCATCTTTGTCTGTGCAGGTGCAGATATCACAGAAGATGTGCTCAAACCTGGCCCTCAGATGGACAGGGAGGGTAAAGCCCTTGGTTAGGTTCTTTTGAAAGGGCTCTGGAGGAACGAGTGTTTTCATAGGAACTATACAATCCTAGAATGGTTTGGGGTTGGAACGGACCTGCAAGATCATCTTGTTCCAATTCCCCTGCCATGGGCAGGGATGCTTTCCACTAGATCAGGTTGCTTAAAGTCCCCCTAAGCCTTGCCTTCAACACTTCCAGGATTATCACACAAGCTCCTGTTTAAATCTACCAGATGTATCACGAAGTGAAAGCTCTCTAGGTATGGCCAACATAAGGAAACTTGCTGCAAACAGGAGAGTCTAAAGTTCACTGACAGCATTTAAACAAAGCTCCAATTACAATGCAAAGACTTGGCTATAAGATGCCTTGAGTTATAAATAATGAATGTTGATGTTTATTCAGGCAAAAAATACAACCATTAAAAATGGAATTCCAGTACAAATCAGTGATGCAGACATCTAGAAATATAGTGAAAAGATAAACAATAATAAATTATTAAATTTTACAGCTAGAAAAGCCATGGGAAAGTCAGAGGAACCATTCATCTGTAAATGGGGCAGTGAAAGAAGATAATGCACCTTAATTCTATGCCTGTAAAACCCTCACTGCCTTCACTGATTAAGGAGAAGTTGCTTAAAAATCAGCAGAAAGGATTCTGATTTGGTGTAGAAAATGATGCAAACTCCACTCAATGGGTGAACCAGAAATGCCTTTTATCATTGCTATTTATAAAGTGCTGGCAAAGATTCCTGGTGCTACTGTTCAATGTTGCATGAATTGTTATGGTGGAGGACTACTAGGGAAAGCTACAAGGGAAGTTGCTTGCAGTTTTGGATAGCCTGATTTGCTTAGTTTACAAATCAGAAAATTTGTCCCCTATTTCCAAAGCTCAGCCTGGGATCAGAGCAATAAGTGCTGCTCCTGGCTTAGTCATTGGTGTTGACAAGAATAGATTTGACCATCAACTTGCCTTTGTCATTTTGAGTTGTTTCTTTTCCCTGTCTTGGGCTTCCTCAGCTGCATTGCTGACATGTTTGTCACTTATGTGTGTATGAGGATTCAGAAGATGCAGGCAGACTGTAGTCCTCCCTTGATTTATGGCACCTTCTGGAGGCATCCAGGTGCTCCAGCGAGCACAGAGGCCACAGTATTCCAGCAGACTCCAGCACCACCTCTGGAGTGACACATGGCTGGTGTTAGTACAGCAGTTGGGGGATGAGATTTTAAATTGTCTGCCTTTCAGGTAGGATCTGTCTTAGGCCAGCCTGGGGTGTATTTTGAAGTTATGTCAGGGTCAACTAAAGCATGTAGGTGGTTTTGGGCATATGTCTGTCAGTCAGTGAGCACCTTTCTAGAAGCATCAGAAGAATTTATGATGAGATCCTAATGCCATTCATTACTGTGGCCAAGGCACAATGTGACCCAGATTCCCACATTCATAGAAGTAGAGAGTGCTCTGGTCCAACACCTCCAATTTCAAGATAATTCTGTTTCAGTTCAAGCTGCCAATTCCGTCTGCAAGCTCTTGGGTTTGGGACTGTACCTGAGCAAGAGTCAAGGCATAACATGTTACTTCTGACAGGGGAGAGGGGCTGATTGCATAGTAAGGTCATTTGAAAGACAGGAACTGATCTCCCAGCACCTAAGTCCTCATGTAGTGGATCGGATACAGATGTTGGCATTCGTCCCACACTGCTCAGAACCTCCTTAGTTCTTCACGTTAATTATATCAGTGTTGTATAAATGGAAAACCTTAGAAAGTGCTTAATAAGTCTAAAAAGATGGAACAGCAGGTATTCCAGCAGCTCTTCTCTAAACACAAACTTTTGCTTTGACCTTGCATTAGAGGAAGAGGAACTGGTACTGCCAAATCAACAGCCTCCTCTTTGCTTATGCTTCATTTCTAACCATGGCCAGAGCTGGTCTGACCCCAGTTCTCAGGTCTTTTGACCCAACACATTAAATGGCTCCTAATTTTTTTTCTAGACAGCCCCCAAAAGCATTGAATTGGTACTTTACTGATGGAAATGTAGAAGGTAGCAGATAATTCAGTTTGATCTGGTCACAGATGGAATTACAGCTGGAGGCTACCTGTGAATGACTTTTAGCATGAAAATATAATTCTCAAGAAACTCAGCAGCTTCTAACTGGTAATAACTTGAAATTCATGTGAAAACTTGTTCCAGAACACTCAACATTTCCTTCAAACACTCAATTTACAGTTTCAAAAGAATATTCCTTGTGCACACTTATTTCTGCTTTTTGAGCTCCAAATATTTTAGTAAACAATCACCCGTAAGAAACTCCACAGGAAAAACTGATAGCTGGAAAAATTTCTGGAAAATGAACTTTACATTCAATACTAGAAGAAAAGTTATCAACAGTCTATGTCCAGCTCCCAGCTGGAAACTTAGAACTCTTAGGCTGGGGCCACAAAAGCCTGGATGCAGGGACAGTCCTTAGGTGGAGTCTGGATGTGTTAAGGGGACGATGCTGTTGCTGCAATAGAAGGTAGCAGGGTGTCCCCCTTGGGCAGATACAGGCTCTGTATCAGGTACAGGCTCACTAGCTGGAACCAGATATACCCTTTGGACACTCTTCCCTGTAACACCCACATAAGACAAGTTCGTTTTCAGTTCAGTGCCCAAAGGCAACAGCCAGGCTAAAATCCGAGTTTCTCTCCTCCTACACAACACATCTTGATGTTGCTTACACTGCAATCTGCTTCAGGCTTCCAGCTTGTACATACATCATGGGCTCTGCCTGGCTCTGCTGATCACAACAGTGATATCTAATTCAAACAATCAGAGCTTTTCCCCTTTAACTTGTGTGAATTTCCTTTGATTCTTAAATAACTGAAAAACCGCAAAAGCAAATGAGGCTCTCATCTGAATTACTCAGGAGAGCACAGTAAGCTATTCTAAGCTGTCAGATACAGTTGTAATTAGGTGCTTTTAGAAGTATATTATCTATTTTTATCTGTTATTTATTGTGCATACTCTATTTATTGTGCTGAACTCATTATGTCCCTGACAAACTACCGCAGATTTCTCAGGTCGTTAATTGTCTGGGTGCTCCTGCTACACCCATTTTCGAGACTCTGAGACAAACCAACTGAATTCTGACATTTATTTATCTTCTTAAAGCAAATCTTTTTGTCTGGTAAATATGTAGGGCTCCTAAAGAGATGTTACACCTTGTCATACTAATCCTCCTTAGTTCGTGGATTACTGACCAAACACACAGTGACAGCCCTTTCAGAGCCATCATCTCCCACAGCTGCAATCTGCCGAGGTGCACAACCTCTGCACACCAAACCCACCTTGCCCTCCCCACCAGGACCCCAAGAATGAGCTGTGTCTGTGCAAAGACACCCTCAAACCTTACCCGCTGCTGGGAGAGCTGGAAAACTCTCATTTCTTGTAGAAGGATGTATTTCACTGTGGGAGAGCAACACCCTCTGCCTAAAGGCAAACCCATGAGGTTTTCAGAAGAACTTCAAGCCAGCTGTTTCTTGGGGCAATGCAGATGCACCTCAGAAGTAGGAGTTTGCCTCTGCCTGGGCTGCACAGAGTCATCCTCAAGGCTGTGTTACCCCAAGAGCTGACAGGTAGAGCCCCAAGCTCACTCCCTATCTCGTTTCCTGTCTCTCGTGCCCACTCACCCCTGCTCTAATAAAAAGAAATAGCAGAATAAGGCAATAACTCTTCTCCCTTCCCAAATACCTAGAAAATGAACATGAGTCAAAGCTCCAGCTGCCTGGCAGCAGGAATGCAAACACACCAGAGCTTCCTGGTGGATACCAAGAAGCAACTCCACAGCCTGTTTAATTAATCATCCCTTCCACTCCTTGCAATATCCTCCAGTTCAGCCTATGTCCTCAGCTACCCTGACCATGGGTGAGGTCTGAACTCACCTCTTACCATTAATTGCCTGAGCACCCCACAGTGTTTTTAGGCTGCACTGCCCAGGTGGCGTTAATTGACCCCAATTTATCATCACAGGCACTGAGGAAGGGAAACCCTCCCAGCGTGTTAGCTGGTGTCTCCCTTCTTCCAAGATACTTGTATGTCTCATGCCAAAGAAAAGCCTCCCCTTCAGCTTTTCTGTATGCCTAATTTAACACTGGAAATTAACTTTTATAGGTCTACATCAAAGTTCAGGACAGGAAGGAAACTGGAGACCCTTGGAATTCATTGGCAAGGATTAACGACCTTTAGTTCTATATATTCTACACAAACACTACTTATTCCATAAGACACTATACTTATTCTATAAAAGCACTACTAGTTTTGCTTATAGAAATTCAGAATTAGATTCATAACAGTAAGTTCATATCCCTGACAGCACCAGGCAGCCTTCTTCAGCTTGAACCACCCTGCCAGGAGCTCCTGACCTACACCTGGCTTCTAAAGAGCAAAGGCCTCCACTGTATTTGCTCCTCTCTGAGCTAGGAGTCTGCCAAGTGCTACTTTCCAAAAGAAACCAGGTTTGCTTGAGCTGACCACAGAAGCAAAACGCAGAGCAGCCCCAGGAAGGTGATTTTATAGCCCCTGTCTGCTGTCCTGGCACAATCTCATTGTGAGAAAAAGCTGCACCTGCAGGAAAACCACAGCCAGGCACTGAGGCTAAAGCAAGGATAGTACCTTTTTATAATCCTGCGTTTTGGGGGGTTTTTTTGGCTCATGGGGGGAGAGTGCTGCAGTGCCAGTGCTGTGTTGCAGAGGACTTCCATGTCATCATTGGTCGGTCCTCTAAAGCAGAAAAAGAAGCCATGGGATAATACAGAAATTTTCCAAGTTCACGTACAGTTGTACAATTTGAGATACTCTGTTGTCTTCGTATGGGTGTGAGAGATGTGGGAATTTGAAATGGGCCATAAAATATAAAAGACATGTTTTTTTTTAGTGATAATATATCAACCTAAGAAGTGAGTGAGCCCGTATAGCAGCTCTTTGTCTCATTCATAATTTTAATATGCTGAAAGGCCCACATTTTAGTCTATCTGGCTACAGGCTTTTAAAGTATATGTTTACGAATCCCTGGGAAGAAAGACATCAAAAGAAACAAATGGCAACTTTGAATTATAGTGGTGATGAATATTGTCATAATAAATTCTCTCCTCACCCAAAGGAGCAATAAGGGATTCCTGCTGTACCACACCATGTTTTCACAAGTCAAATAAAGCCACGTGTTCAATTTATAGCTTGCTTTGGGGCTGAAAGTCTCCACACATCTTCTGCGAATGCAGCTGAACATGATTCAAAACTATTTGGTTAAGAATATAAGAATACCATGTTTCTAGCTGATTTAGGCTGAGATTTTCTAGGTTGTGCACGGGCTTTTGCTGCCCAAGTCAGAGGCACTGATGTGTCTAAATCCTCTGGGCAGCACGTCAAACCATAATCTTTTAGAGGCGCTGCTCTGCAGCTTGTTTCTACAGCTATAATTGCTGGAGGAAGGGCTGCTGAAATGACAGTCAAAACAATGCTTTCATATGAAAGATTAGCCATTTCAACACCATGGTCCTTATCAGAGGTGCAGTGTATATTAATCACCAATTCCCCACTTCTGCTCCATTTGCTGTTGCTACAAAAGGGGATGACAATTTAAACAACCACTTCTGGGACACTTGGCTGATGCACACAGCTTTGCTCTGAACAAGATGAATGAATCCATTTAGACACAATGGCTACACATTTTGCCATATCTTTATTGCACTTTTACCACGTTGCAAACAATTCCACAAAAATGCTGCAAAAGTAAGCCTAGAGCTGCTGAAAGCAGCTTTTTACCCATATATGTATATATTTACACAAAACTATCAAAAGCAAAATTGAAAAGTAGCAGCTCAGCTATGATAGTCTAGAAAGATAAGAGCTGCCACCTCCTTATGGACAAATAGTACAACTTGTCATTTTACATCACTTTGTAAAACCAACATTCAAGTATTCCTGTCAATGCACAATTAGTGAAATTCCCTTCTGGTAACCACTGTATTTATTATTTTTATTATTATAATTATTATAATTATTATTATTTTTTGCCTTTAAAGGTTCTTAATGCCTTAACCCTTTAAATGCTGAGTAGCTGGGGGGAAAAAAGCATTCAATTTAAATAAGATACAGTGGATTAGAGCACTTAAAGGGTTAACACAAAATACTAAGTGGACTGTCACCACAAATAAAGTGTGAGTCACAAAACTATGCCATCCCTCTTAGTTAAATTTGGTAGGTAGGTCTGGGGTTTCATAGATATACCATATATAAATACAAAATATTAAGTAAAGGCCTCCTTTCTATACAAAAAAGGACAGGAGGTGTTTTGCTATCAGACTGTTGTCTGTCAATGATCTGAGTATTTTCTGAATCTTTTCATAATCTCTCTTCAGGAACTAATGAAAAGCATCACATTAGACTTATTTTTTCTTAATGAACTAATCCTTTGCAGAGTCTACACTTTACCTACTTTGGGAACAATTATATCTCATTTCTGAATTCACTGAATTCACAAAGTGGCATACACAGTCTTTTGCAAGACTTAATTTTTATTTTCTTTTTCTTTTTCCTCTTTGAATCTTCTTTACTCGGCTGGTAAAAACGTAGTCTTGCGATTTCACTACCTCTCGGTTGTAACAGTGTTAACATCAGTGTTAAAGTCATTTTCAACCACATTGTCATAACCATCCTTTTCTATGCAGTCACTAACAGCCTTGAGGACAATCCGTAGCCGCCTGTCCATCGCCTCCAAGTGAGGCTGGTAGAGAATCGGAGCTATTTTATCTTTTAGCAAAGATTCTTTCATCAAGAGACTGAGTTTGTATTCCTCCTTGGCTAACAGCTGTAATCGCAGATAGGTAGACTTCCTTATTCTAGGAGAAAAAGGAGAGGAAAAAATGCAAATCAGTATTTTCATCACCGTTGGTCTTGACAGGGCTAAAAGGCTTATAGTCAGAATTGCATTAACAGTGTAAAGAGTGTATTATGTGATCTGAAATGTTGAGAACCAGGCACTGTCACAGTCCTAATGAGCAGCTGGCATTGTCACCTGGCCAGTGATCCCCAGGGGCCCTTGGAGGTGGAGAGGTTTTGGAGCACAGCTCGATGTTGAAGTGCAGGCAGCCCTCGTGTTCCTCAGCTGGGAAAGGCACCAACAGGAGCTGGTGCAGCATTCACAGGGTCATGTCCATCTTGGCAATGACACACATGGCACTGAGCAGGGGGATGAGTGACAGCAGTGGAGGCTCCTCAGGCTCACCCTGCAGGGATGCCCAAGAGACTCCCCAGACACAGAGCTCACCCTGCATCTCAGCTGTGCAAAGCTGAAACTCAAAATATTACCTGTTCTCTCTGAAAACCCTGGCCATGGGCACCAAGGAAAGCTGTGGTGAAGCACCTGAACCAGCTGGGATAAGTTTTGCCACTTGACTTCTGTGGATATTTTGTCTTCAAGCCTCTCTTCTGACAGCTCATAGCTACGCTCCTGCAAGGTCCTGATCTCAACAGAGCATTTAATGTGTCAATGCCAATGCTCAGGGACAGCTAAAGTCAGGCTCCATGGGTAGGATCACACCATGTCCTCATCTCCATGGTGTACAATTAACAGAATCACTTGAAAATTTTCAGTCCTGTTAGTGGAAACAACTGTATAAACCAGGAAACAACTCCAGAGGTGAAACGTACCTGCAGCACTGGTTTAAAGGCACCAATATGGAAAGTTCATCATGGGAATATTTTCCAAACCTATTTAAAGATAAGAGCAAGAACGTGACAAAGGCTGTTTTAAAGACTCACTTTTTTCTTTTTTTTTTTCCCCCAGAAAGATTATTAAAGATATTTACCCTCTTCCATTATCTAAGTGGATAATAAACGTTTCATTTCCAAACTTCTCAAAGGTTTCATAGTGATGTCGATCCATGTTACCTGTGGAATAAAGAGGAAAAAAGGTCTTTCTCACTCTGGTTTGCTGCTGAACCTGCAGGTTAGGGCAATGCAAAAGCCTCAGTTCAGTGAGAAGCCCAATGCTCCTCACACATGATGGCTGTGAAGGGCAGGGAAAGGAATGGATTTACTGAGCTCATTTGCTTCTCCCATGGATACCCCAAAGTGTGTGATGCTGGAAGATGGTGGAAACGAGTCCTGCTGCTCCAGCCTGGGGTCAGCAGGGTGTGTGAAGCAGCCACGGCACATGTGACATATAAGCCTTGGCTTAGGGAGGAGCAAATGCCTCAAGCAGGGCTGTTAATCCATGTGACTTTGTTAATATTGCATTAAACTTTTTGAACCCCGACCAAACATCCTGGTTTTCCTCTATTAAGAACTTTGTCCAAATTTCTGACTGCCTGGAAGGCCAAAACAGTATCATGGCTCTAACAAATGGATCAGGATGGTTCTGCAGTGGTACAGCTGCACAGCCCCTTTGGGCACCAAGGCAGGCAGCCGTGGGACCTGCTCTTTAAGGTCCATGTGCAGAGTACTGGTTGCCAAGCTGTGAGTTTTGTCTTCATGGCAGGGGTCTGGAGCTACTTATAGATGCCACATATGGCTCCTGAGCTGTGACTTGGCCTCTCCTGCTGCAGCCTATTGCAGAAATCTCAGTGGGGGCAGTGGCAGAGGATATGTCCACGCTGGCATGTGCCCAAGGATCAAGTGTGCAGGCTGGCAACTTACAGGTGTATTAGCTACAGCAGAACAGATTTCATATGAGAATGTCTCAGTGTTAACCAATGACTGGGCTTGGAATGTGTCACTATTACCCAGTTGTTAATATTTATTTTATTCTGATTTTGTTGCATAAGCAAATAATACCTTCCTGATAGATACCACAGCTTCCTTTGTGACAAAGCAATGCCTCTTCCCCCCCTTCTCCCCGACATTTTATAGAGCAAGGAGCAGAGAACACCGCTGCAGGATGCAAAGCTCCAGCAATGAGCAGTCCTTGCATGTGCCTCCAGGAGCCATACATTACAGTGGTAAAGCACTCACTAAAGCAAACTGTGAAGCCCTTCACTGTTGTGAAGGAGACTGGCCTGACCTGCATTCATCATCACTCTGCATTTCTGAACATCTTTGTTCCTTTAATCTGCACTGATGGGAATACATAACCATGTAAATCTGCATTTTCTCATAATCATCTAGGATGGCACATACAGTAAATGCAGCTTCAGCCACGCTTTAGCAAACTGCTGAGCTATGCAAGCAGTGTAGAAAGAAATGGTTCTTATTCTAATTAAATGTTGCATTTAATTTTTGAAAGAGATGAAACATACCCATTAGGAAATCAAAAACTGTCATATCCATTATATCCAGAATTCTGGTCCCACTGTCATACGGGGGTGTTTGTTTAACCTCTTCACAATAATCTGGATCAACTTCCCATCTGGAAAAGGCAATGTTTTGATATTTTATGTGACATACAAAGCTTACAGAAAATTACAAAAAAAAAAGTTATTTTTCTAAGATCTAGTTGTGTCATGTTGGACTGAGGGCAGGGTCAGGTAGAGGCAGCAAATTCCTCAGGCTGCTTCCAGCAATGCAGGCAACCGAGAAAGATTGTGACTGATGAAAAGGGAAGAAAACCACAAGATTGAAAACCATCTGGCTAATAGCTTCAGGATTTAGGAGACTAGCTGCACCATCAGTCATATGATGAAAACATCTCAGACTTGCTTAGGGCTGCTGATAGCAGTGAATCTTTCTCCCTCTGATAGGACTTAAGACAGGTCCCGTTGCATCCTGTCAATGCCACTGGAGGTATTTGTCCCATGAGGGAATTATGCCACTGAAGGTCCTTTTGGGTTCAGGACCACAAGCTGGAGCTCCTGGCATATTAAGTGCCCTGTCCCTTCCCAGGAGATGGAGAAATACAGACGCTGTCCTAAGGCCAGGACAGCCAGGGCAGTGACTGCAGCACTGGTTTATTTTCCCATTGCTCTCCCTTTGCTCACCACTACTCACTCTGCTTTCTTGCGCTTGTGGTAGGAACGTCTCCAAGGGTTTCTCCAGGTTTTCCTTTTTGCTAAAGACAAATCTGGTAGGAAAGCAGCCAGGGACCCTTCAATCTGATCTGGTTTTCCACACAGGGCGTGCTCTGTTGAGCAGTAGTAAGAACATTCCCCATAGAAACAGATGTTGTTGGCTGGCAAATAAAGGAAAAGAGTTATAAAACCTGCCCTTAAATTAGTATTTGAGAATTCATAAAAGCACTGATGTATGTAGGAGCAGAAATAAATCCAAAACCCTGTTACCACACATAGTTTTCTTCCACTGAAACCACTAGAAAGACATTCATTTCAGTGGCTGTGATCACGCCCTGTGCTGAGCTTTCTGTGACTATTTCCAGTCTATTTATATATTCCAAAACCATGTTTGTTTGTTTTTTAAATCCTTCTCTTTCTCCTTTTTTTTCCCCCCGACTGATACATTCTTTAGGTTCTATCTGTTACCCCAGGCTGGAACCCCAAATCCCACAGCTGAACAAGCGGCAGATGCCCAAAATTAAGTAATTTTTCAAAACCTTGGCTCGTTTCTTTAAGAACAGAGAACATTTCATTCATTTACTTGTTGCCTTGTTGGTGTGAGAAGAACTGGCAGTTTAAGTACGGAGAATTATTTACCATGCAGGCTCCCGTGGGGGTGTGTGTAGAAGGTGGAAATAGCACAGATGTAACTCTGTCAGCACACATCCCAAACACAAATTTCTTCCTCCACACCTCACACTACTCCAACAACCGCAGAAAAAGAATCTGCAGCAGGTTTTGGAACTTGTGTTACCTTAAAACCTCCCCAAAACCACCACCACCTATTTCTGTACCAAGAGGAACACCCACCTCTTTACAGGAACACCCTGCCCACGGGAATTCACTGAAGGTGAGAGAGAGCAGCTCATCCCCAAAGCCCACCAACGCTGGGCTACAAACAGGAATAGGAGCACACTGCTGCTCTTGTCAGTGTGCTACAACTCTTTTGACATTGCTTTATGCATATAAAATGTCATTAGAGGAAGAGTGTGCCCTTTCCTCATGGTAATGCATGAAGCTGAGAAGTCACATTGCATCCTAATTCCCCACTAGGCTTCTAAATTCAAATATTCTTTCTGAGCTCCTCTCCCTTTGGACAGGCTCAGTATAAACGAGGCAGGAAGGGATGGGAAAAGAGGGAGGTGATTTGCTGCCTGCCACAGAAGACCAGGTGGCTTGGAAAGGTAAGCTGGTGGGTTTTCATCACAGTGATGCCCTGCAGCATCACTGTGACATCCCCTCAGACCAAACCCAACCTACAACCAGCCAAGTGCCCCATGGAGATGGTGAAGTGCTGGTGGGAGACAGTGAGTCAAGGGGATAGGGAACAATACTGGAGTTAACAGGAGGGAGCGAGGAACACAGCAAGGAGCTGTGTTTAGAGAAGGAGAAGTAGGGGAACATAAGGTCTCACAATGTGTTTGACTGTATTAAATAGCTGCATTATCTGGGACTGGCTGCTAACCATGGAATTACACCAAATAAGTGGACTGTAAGGCTGATGTGTTACTACTTGACAGTTTGTCTCAGCTTTTCATTTCCAAGCCTCTACTGATGTCCATCAGATTTGTCCATGAAGTTGTGATAACTTTGCTCTAGAGAAAGCCCTTTCACATCCCTCTGCTGTGACTGACTCATAAGGGCCACCCATCCATCCCTGCTCCGAGCAACTAACCCAAACTGTATATTTACATTCACAGGGTTGGATCATACCAGTTAAATACATCCTGGCTAAGTCCAGAAATATTTACTCTGTGGCGAAAAGCTTTGTTGGCAATTACGAGAAGAAAAGTACTTCAGGCAAGAGAAAATGAAGAACAGAAATTACAAAAGGAAGGAAGGGAGCACTCAGCAAGTCTGTACTTCTGATTTTGTAATTCAAGTGTTTTACCAAGCAGAATGTTCTCTCCTAAAAATTATTTTGAAAGCTCTTCCTCACATATAAGGCATACTTAGTCCCTTAGCATCTTAATTAAAGGAACAGTATCTTGAGACTTCCCATGAGCTGAGAAGTGATCATGTCCTTGGCCAATAAGCTGCTCAGCTTGGCTCTTTCCTACTAACCCCAGCACAAGTCCTGGTGCTGCTCATTCCATGATATGCCTGTTTGCTTCTAAACAGAAATCCCACTAATTTTTCATTTTATGCAGCTCAGTAATATTATAACTGCAAAAGAGAAGTTTTGAAGCCCTTTTTACAAATTGCATGGGAATGGATGAAGTTAGGGAAACTTGGGTTGGAAGGGACTCTGGAGGCTTCTGGTCCAAGCTACAGCTCCAGGCCAGCTTCTCTAGGTTAAAAAAATCTGCAACTCTCAGCTTCTCCTTGTGCACCAGGTCCACCAGCTCCAGGACTGTCTCAGTAGCCTCTTTCAGACTCATTCATCTCATTAGTCTAAAAGTATAAAGTCAAAACCCAGACAAACCCAATCTAAGGCAAGTCCTGGGCACGGTGCCCTGCAGTCTAGAACCTCTCATGGGTTTCCTTTTCAAAAACGGCAGCTGGACTTGGCACAGCTTTTGCAGGGCTAACACAGGTGCCTCACCTTCACCTTTAACCATCCTGGCAAACCCAGGAAGGCTTCGTGTCTCCCTGTGAACCTGTTCCATCATTCAGGATGAAGGTAGAGTTGTCCAAGCAGCTGTGGGCAGTACTGCCAGCTGCAGATGGGCCATCAGGAAGGTTGGGATATTCTCAGCCAACAAAAACTGGGGGAAAACATCTGTGATTTATATCCTTAAAAGAAATTATTGCAGATAAAATATTTCAAGGGGTTCCAAGCTGCCACAAGGGATGATTTACAAGAAATCACAGGCAGATGCTGCTTGCTGAAGGCTAAAGCAGAAGAGTTAGGGAATACAGAGATCCCTTCTTTCCTGGGCACCAGCTGCCTCAGTGGGAAGGTCAGGTTTTCCCTGTGCTGCAGCCAGGGTTTGTGTTTCCATGGATTTTAAGCAGTGGGGCTTGAACTTCAATTCAGCTGTCTCAGCATCACCCCCTCATCTGTGGAGGGAGGGAACCACGTGGATTTATCGTGACCACCTGAGACAATTTATGTTCTGGGCTTTCTGTGACCTGACTCCCACCTGGCAGCAGGAAGCCAGTGCTCAGTTATCTGACACCACAACAGTTTTGCAAAGAGCAAAAGGCCCAGCAATGCCCCCCACGCTGTGCCATCACAGCCTCTGCTGCTCACTATGTAAATCTGACCTTTCAAAAAAGGAATTGTATTAAACACAGCATTTTGCTCAGTGGGAAGATAAATACTGTGTTTAATAGTTTGCTTCTGAATTTAACTTTGGGAACAATGAAACCCTGCTCTGTATTGTCAATGAAAGCAGCTGGGACTAATCATTTGACAGTAATCACACACTGGTATCCAGATAAATCTCGAGGAAGGCTTGGGGGCTGTGGCAGTGATGGTGTTTGCTGCTGCAGAGTGATGCAGGGAGCACGTGTGCTGCCTGCACCATTCCAGCCACTCATCCTGCTCATCCCTGCTGGGATCCACCAGCTATTGATCTTCCCACAGAGCCCCAATTGCCTGCATCAAGGCATCCAGTCCCCAAAGTAATGGCAAGATGCATCCTGTCATTAAGGCAGTGAACTTGCAGTAAAACCAAAAGTGTATTTCTCACTAAGAACTGAAAAGTTATTTTCAATGGCAAAGCTTTTTCTGCCAGCAGTTATTCTTCCTGTGGGCTAAGACCTACTCTCCACAGCTCCTGTCCATTTTATGGGGATAGCAGAGGTGAAAGGATGCTGTATCTCAAACTACTGCTAATGAAATTAACTGCCTTGATTGATACAAAACAGACATCTTATTATGTCTACCTTAGTTCTTATATACTGGCAGTAAGATGAAGCAGCCTGAATTATCTGTGGAAACATTCATTTTTAAGGTTTCTTAAAAATGTAGGGAAAAAAAAAAAGAGGTACCAAATATAGAAACCCACAGTTATCATTTAAGACTTCAAGGTGCAGCAGCAAGGCTCTTTGAAACCTAAGTAGGTGACCCACATTCTGCACAGCAGGCTGAGGGTGAAATTCCAGCTAGAGACACAAGCCCAGCACTTCATGGCCATCCCATGCTGAGAGTAGGATTTGGCTTTCCCAAGGCAAAATAAGAGGGAAAGGGGAGATGAGCTCCCTACTGGAGCATGGTCCTTGTCCTCCCATTAAAATTGCCCAAACCTTATGTTCCTCTCAGCAGATAAAGATGTTTCTGTATAAGTACACCCACAAAAGGAGAAACAGCCAGGAGTTTGTGCTCCTGCAGAGTGGGTAGAAATGGCAACAGCAGCAGTGCTGGCAAAGCAGGCAGGGAGGGATGTTTATACTTGCTGAAATGTTCAAATGCTGCGAGTTTGCAACATGCAAACTCTTTCTTCGTTATAAACCAAAACTGTTTCCCCAAAGCACTAAAAAGGCAAGAGAATCCCATGTTGCAATGTCTGATTTTCATTATCTGAGGAGGAATGGCTATGATTCATAATGAAATGCACGCAAAAATCATGGTCTGGTGATCGAAACTCCAACTAATTACAACAATTAAGAACCAGAGTGTCTGTGTACTCATCTGTACATTTTCTGGGCATCATCCTGATAGCTGAACAATAGTTCTCAGGAAGAAAAGGAACGAGGGAGGATACCTTAAAGCAAATTGCTTGGCAGAGCAATTCTTTCATTGAGCTTTGCATGACTGTTAATAGAGGACATTTAGTAAGCCTGTCCAATTGGAATACTGGAAAGAATCCTGAATATTTACTAAAGCAATGCATGAAAAGATCTTTCCTTTACCTCCTCTAAATAATAGGTAATTCAGAATTGCTATTGTATGCTGAGAGGGGAAAAAGAATCCATAATCCCTTGGAATTGGTTAATATGAACAAAAACATAGTGCTTACTAGCTGTGTAACATTGATTTCTTTAAGCTGCTGCCTCAATTACTTCCAAAACGAAGGCTGACATCATTAATATGTCTCTTTTTTCCTAGCAAATTACCATTCATTTGTGAGAGTAGCAGGGCTACTGCAGTCTGCCCTTCTGCAAAGGATGTAAAATTAATTTAAATAATTACTGACCTAATTCCATTTTTCATGTTTTAGTCCAAACTGCCTGGAAGTGCACTTTTCTGCAATCTGCTTCCTCTCTGAGTGCAGCCTAATGCATCAACTGACCTGCCTGCTCAGAGCCATCACCACTTTCCAGTGAAAGAAGGGATCCTGCTCGGCACTGTGCTCTGAAGCCTGCAGCTCCCTGGCCCTGATTTCCATGTCTGATGGGACAAGGGAGGTGTCCCAGGGGTGGGAATGCAGTGAGGTTTCTTCCAACACATCCCCATGCTGGTCCAGGGAATAACACAGTGCAGTGATGAGCATCATCAATGCCCACCCTCTGAGGGTTCCCACTGCAAACCATGGGCTCCCAGCCCGAGGGGAGAGTGTTCTATGAAACCAATTTCATTTAGTGCTCGTTTAATTTTAAGAGAGGTATATGTGTGAATGGAGAGGGATGTATTGCCAGCACGACCATTAATTGTCACTGAGCACCTCTGGGGATAGAGATGCAGTGACAAAGCCACCTGAAAGAGAGTCCCAGAGAGTCCTCAATAGGTGCACAGACTGGTTTGTGCAAGTATGATATGTCACACTTAACTTCTCAGCTTTGTGAGCAGTTCTCCATCAAAACCAACTGCCCTTCATCTGCCAGAGGGGACAAATCAGCCTCTTCCAGTCTTCCCCAGGCTCCCTTTTCCCTCTCCATCCTCCCCTTTCCAGACCACGAGTCTCACCCCTGCACCTGCCTCTTCCTTCTCTGCCCTCAATCTGCTGCTTGAGCTGCCTGCTAGGCTTCTGAAGTTGTTTCTAAATGCTTAATTTAGGATCTTTATTATTTTTTCATTAAGCATTAATTAATGTCTGCCTTTTAAGGTCAGTATGAAATACAAGACAGAGGTTGGGCATACGTTAATGAGAATCTGACTAATTAAACTGGGGACTTGTAGGGAAGAACTCTGACAAGTAACCAGCATGATTTAAGCAAAGTATATTGATTTAAGAAACGTAAAAGGGAAAGAAAACATTAATTGCTTAAGCACTTTATTCTCCAGAAAAGCCTGATTCATAGTTAATCAAGTATTTTAATTGAATTTATCTGAGGCCTCTAAATAAATTTGAATAAAGGATTATGTTTGGATCATCCCTTGGATGTCTGGAATTTCATAATGACAAGATAAAGATCTTCATCCGAACTGGCAGCCTTAACTCTGTGTTGCCCTGCTCTGGCTGCTGTAAGCTTCTCAGTATGTGAGAACAGTTTTGTAATTCTCAGAAATCACTGAAGTTCACTCCTAAGCCTTGAAATATAACGTGGGAAGATTAAAAATCAAGCAAACCTACTAATCTGTGTCTTACTTACCAAAATGGGAATAAAATGACTTATGTTTTAAATGAGCCAAAGCACCTTGTGCACGTAGACAGTCACAAGATTTTTTTGCCATAATTTTTGTGTGATTATTTGCCTACAAAAAGCCCAGTCAAAAAAAAAAAAGTAGAAAGAGAGAGACAGAGAGGGAGGGAAAGCAACTGATGCAAATACAAAAATGTCTGCCCATCAGGTTTGGTGAACATGCACTGTCACCATGTACTGTCACCGTGTACTGTCACCATGTACTGTCACCGTGTAGTGTCACTGCTGTCACCATAACTGTGCCTGTAAAATTGGAGCGCTCATAATACGGGGCAAGAGGAAACCTGTAATTATGTAACGTATTTTACAAGTGAAGTTACTGTAATAAATAACTGTCTGCTCAACTGTGTCCTGCAGAGCTGAACACAACTATGAAGCTAAAAATAACAGCCGTAATAATGACTTTATTGGGGATCTGAAAAGTGTGATAAACATTTTAAGAGTGAAAGCACTGCAACGACAGGGCTCTGGTTTCTCGCTAACAGCAATAAATTGCAGTTACATTGGGAGAAACTGTAATTAAGTCTTTGGATCTTTACTTTAGGGATCTGGGATAAACAGCTTCTGGCCAATCACACACAGAGCAAGGGAAGAGATCTCTGGAGGTTTCTGCTCCAGATTGCCTCTTACACAAGTCACAGCCTGAGTTCAGCAACACACATTTGCACGCAGCTGAAACAATGTGAGTTAAGCTACTGGAATGCAGCATCATGCTTTAAGTTGAATGTTAACCTATATATTCTACATGTAAGAACAAACTTAAGCATTATTTTTGTGCCTTAACTCAAAGCTCTTGTTTCTCCATCTCAACATCTCAGATGCTACAGAGATGTTGATATTTTTTCCCACCCTTTGCCCATTTTTCCCAATTCCAGTTGTACCTTTTGGTGAGCAGGGCAGAGTTTTATCCTGTGTTTGTATAATTCCCACCCTGTGGAGCTCCATCCTTGACTGGGTCCACAAGATGTTGTGAAAGAGTGATGAGTAATAGAGAGTGGTATTGGTTTCTGGGTCAGCAAGAGTGAGTACTGGGGACAACTCAGATAATTTCTAGTCTGCCCTCTGCTCAGCAGAGATTTCAAGCTGGAGGCAGGATATGTCATGTATCTTTCTTGATTTTTTTTTTCCAAATTCCTGTTGTAATAAAACCTAAATGACTCTGAGAAAATTAGGTTTTGGTCCTCCAGTCAAAACCAGAAATAAATGCATCTGACCAACAGAAGTGACAGATCACACTGCAGTAGGAAAAAAAGTCTAGATAACTAATGGGCCAGGTAATAAGGTTTAGGGTAAACTGAGAGCAACAGAAAATTGCTTTAGAAAATGTTCTACATAAAACATTTGTTGAATACATTGCTTTGGTGAACATAAAAGCCTGTCTCTGAGGATAATTTGTCAAGGGGAAAAGGCAGTCAGTTCAAAACAATACAGTCTTCTTTGTAAGCTATGTCTCCACATTTATTTTTATTCAAAGGTCTAGGAGACAGTTTTATTAGAAATATCTGAGCAATTAAGCAATCTACACATCGTTCCCTTAAGTATCTGTTCGGCGGGATAGAAAGAATATAGTGTTATTTCCAAGACTACCTGGTGAGATGAAAAATGTTCTCCACAGCTTCTTGTCACGAGTAACATCTCGTATTTCCCTTGTCATGTTAACCAGTCTACCTGCAACTGGTGGCACACGACGGAAATCCAGGATCCTGGAAGAGAAAGAAAAGAGGTAGTTTATGTAAAGGATTAAAATGTAACAGTAGTGTTAGGTCTTAGGAAGCTTCATTACACTCTGAAAGCACATTTATCTGTGGCCTTTAAGTAGCAAAAAGCCCATCAACTTTAAACTGGATAATCCTTCATATAATATATTACAAAATATGTCCTGAATGTGATGAGCTCTGACTTGCCTCCATAGCATGGAGCAAAATACAGGAGGGTATGGGGGGCATTGTTCCATGATAAAAATGAAGACATACAATTCCAGAAATAAGAGACAGTGGAAATTTATTTTTTCACTTTGTGCTACTTCCTGATGGTTATGACATGCATTTTGCTCACCAGTTTTTTCAGTGACTTGGGGGATGGGATTTCAGCCTCTTTCTTCCATAAACACCATGTAATTCTTTTTCTGACAGCCTTAGTATGTGTTTGATTTATTTCCTTCTGCTCCTCTCTGTTTTAATACCCTTACACCAACCTAAACAATCTCCCTGAGACTAAAAATTTTCCCATGGGCAAAGGCTGGGAGAAGAGGCTCTTTCTACCCCAAACTCCCCTGCCTTAATAGATCATAAAAAACTCCCTGCTAAGCATTGCTATTAGATACAGTAAAAGAGCAAAGGCCCCATACAAAGTCTCCCCATAGGTGGGATTTTTATATCCACTGTCTGCTGTTCAGATTTTCTACACTGGGTAGCAACTGCTTTTCCTGCTTAGTGTGTGGATATTTAACATACCCCCCGTAGGAACTCCACTAATGCTTTTTTGATACAGCACCATCTGCTTAAAATGGCAATATAAAACACAAAGCAGAAGGGATCAACACCAAGGTCAACAACAATAAAATAGAGAAGATCCCTGAAGGATCTCATCAGGATGGCTCCTAACAGCAAATCTACCCTGTGCCACTCGCTGACAGGTTCCCATACCCCAACCATCGTCCCAGAAGGCAGCAATGTTACACAACCCCCCAAATAATTTGTTGCCCCAAAGCTTCAAGCTTTCTAAAGGATGTTTCTCAGCACTTCACAGTGTGAGAGACAATTAAGTTCTGACTCAACCTGTGAAATGCCATTGTTACTGGCCCTATTGTTAATCAATTTTTAATTTTAATGTTAATTTTTAATTCCCACCCCTAACCTGGGCAGGCTGAGAGGGCTGCAGTCCCTTGCCAGTCTCGGGGTATCCACCATCCCCTGCACTATCTCTGCCTGGGGGGACATTTTCAGCTGACAGGACCATGAGATGACCACCAATGTCCTCTCCTTCACACTAACTTGTGGCCTAAATGTGCTCCTGATCTGGGACAGTCCCAGCTTTTTGCTGTGAAACCAGAACTCCCTTCCCACCTCGATTACTCCCCTCTGACTGCTCACACCACTCCCCACATCTCACTCTGCCCTGGAGCTAATTGGAGTGAGCCAGACTCCCTTCACACTTAGTGACACATTCCCCTGGAGATGGGTCCTCTCCATATGTACTTTGAGATCGCAGGGGAAATTAATTTCTCAGCTTCTCTTCGATATAACTTCTCCTTCTTTTTGAGAATTACTTATTGCCAGGCTTCTCGTTCCCAGAGCAAGTCGCATTTCCTAATTATTAATCTACCCTTTCATCATCTGCATTTCATTTATTCATGGAGTTTGCCCACCTTTGTTCGACTTTCCACTTTTTAAAAGTAATTCAGTTACAGAGCTGGCCAAGTGCAGCAACTTATCACAATATTTCCCCTTTTCTTCTAATGCAAATCCGTTCTACTTGCCTGTCCAGATGAAATGCTGCTATTTCTGCATTATGTCTCTCATAGTCTGAGAAATAAAAAAAGTCAGGTGGGGTTTCTTGTTCTCTGGTTTGCCTGCAAAGGAAAACAAGGGAAGTGTTTTAATGAAGGGTTAGCATTTCTAAGGAGCAGTGCTCAGTCATCAGCATGCTATTCAGGAGTTCAGAATTGTTTGCTTAATGGAAGACCTTTAAATACCTCATGTGTGCATTATTTGCCATGCAGCCTTCATTTTATCTTCTTTCTTAAACTACTGTGACAAAAAAATGGGAATTCAAGACTTGTGCACACAGTCTGCTGTCACAAAGCTGTTCCACTCAAGATTCTCGCTCTATTTAACAAGATCTGTTTTATCACTCTCCAACATTTCATTAGTGATAGCGGTGAAGACAATGTCATTTCATTAAATTATCATTAATCGTAATTAATTTCCAAAAGTAATAATATTTTTCTTTCATCTTTGGCAGCCATGCACCTCCTATCTAGAATATGCCTCTCTTTTTGTGTTACTTGGAGCCAAAAGTGACATGTTTTTCTCATTTCAGAAGCAACGGGATCATTGCAGTTTGACGGCCACGACACATGTCATGTTTCAAAGAACATTAACAAGACCGTGCTTGAGAGAGGGTGCAGAATTTGTTGTTTCTTCAGTTTAAGAAACAATAAAAAGTGTCATTCTGATGGAAATAGAAAGGGTAAAGCTTCCACACTGCACTCCATGGAAAATACAAAGCTCCATGTTAAGACAGAAGTCTCACTTGTGGCAATTTCAGTTCTGATGGAACACAACTCAGGCAGTTGACCAACACAATGTCTGGGTCCCACCTCAACGTGCATTATGCCCTGTTTTGAAGTTTTCAGTGGGAGATAAGCACAGCAAAGCTGTCTGCAGAGTATCTGCAAGGGAGGACAGTTCCCTAGAAGAGGAAAACAAAGCTCTTTTTCATTCCCCACTGCCACAGGTGGCCCAGCTGACAGCTCATGCGTCACTCCTGCTACCTGCTGGCAATTAAAATACAGCTTCTGCATGGGGACCTTGGCACATCAAAGGCTTTGGGGTGGTGCTGGTGCACAGCTCAAACCTCCAGAGAATTTGCAATAAGCCTTAATTATGGGGTTTGTTGGGAAACCAAAGCTGTGTCCACCCACGACTGTGACTACCAGAGATGGTATCTGCCCACAAACCCTCCTGGGGCTCTCCACAGTGCTGGAGAAACTGGGTAAGTCTTGTGGGTTTTGGCTGTATGAAGACTTTGCTATGCACCCAACAGGGTTTGAAAGCCTGATATTCTTTCTCAGACATTCCTTCTTATATTAACATCTTGGCAAGGCACTTGATCTTGCCCTAAATGATGAACAATTGCTATCATAGAGACAACATCAAGGTATTGCCCAATGTAAGTCAAGGTCAGAGTGGCCTTGAACACCCCAGTGACACTCTGGCCAAAACAGCACTGACCACTGTGATAGTAGTGGCCACAGAGGCGGCCAACACTTGGCAGAAGTCCTGCTAGGGCACTGCTGTGGCCAAAGGGTTCATGAAGACACAAGCTAAAAGTGAGCCTGGCGTAAAATAAAAAGCAGTGTTTTGCTTTGTCCCCATAAAAAATGCAAAAGTGGAAGGAATGAGCACACCCACAAAGAGGAATATGGAAGAGCAGAACCTCTGGCATCCCAGACCATGCACCACACAATCAAGGCAAGAGTTAGGAGACCTGCAACCTCACTGTGCATATTCCCCTAAAAAAATGAAGGAATGAGCCCTGAATATAAATTCAAAGAAAAAGATTAACAGATTTCTTCTAGGCATAAGATTACACATTTCTACATAACTTTCCCTCCCCTCCAGATTTTAAAATAGTTGATTTCTTCAACAAGTCAAAGAGAGAAAGATTCAACCCAAGATTTTGCAAACTTTACACATATCAGCACAGCTGATAAGTTGCAGAAAATATTACTAATTAGCTAATCAATGCCATCTGCTTTTTATCTCCCAAATACTTAAAACATATCACGTCTGTTCCTTTACAAGAAAATCCTGCTCCAGAAAATCAGACTTGAATAAGGGCTAGATCTCAATCTTGCAAGCACAGCCATATCCCCAGCCCAGCTCCCCTGCAGTCAGCACATCACTGCCAGGATCGTCCGGTCACTCCAATTCCACTTTTCTCTTTACTCCCTGCCACCCCCGGCAATGGCTGGGGATATTATTCATTTGGGAGTAAGTACAGCTGTCCTGCAGGCTTAGGCTTGTTTGTACATATTTTTCTGCTGTCATAACGTGTTATTAAGTGGTAGCAGACCCGCCTAAGAAATCACGGAATTTATTGTCCTAAAACCTTCAAAACTGGACACCAAATCCACAGTGAAATCCAGACAATGGGAATTCTGGTATGTGAACCTGACAATACACCACGAAACAAATTCCCCAGTTTCTTTGGTGCTTCCCCCTACTTAGCTACAAAACCCCATTCTCCAGCCACTGTCCCCATGGTCCCTGCTCATGTCAAACACATGGTACCCACTTCTCTGTCTCTTGAAAATACTGTGTTACTCAGAACATAGACTAGAAGGAGTCAAACCCCAAGCTGCTTTACAATCCTTATGTTCCTTTGCAGAGCTCTGCAGAACTAAGATGCAGCAGATCCAAACACCCTGAAATAACCGTGGAAAACCCCTTCTGCTGATATCTGACAATACTTCATGGACAGAACAGGAATCTTGTACCTTGGATCTGACTTTAGCTAGATAGACTTTTATTCAAACAGACATTTATTATTAATTTGATGTCTGCAGCAGCATCTGAAGAGGTTCCTTGGTAACTGCCCAGCCAGAGTAAGCTGCTATACCACCAGCAAACACTAACATGTGAGAGGATTGTAGCCCAAGGTAGACAACTGAAGCCACATGAGCCTAACACAGCTCTGAATCAATGCCATTTATGGAATGTCATGAGAATGGCTTTAACAGAGTTAAAGTGCACTTACATCATAATCTATATTTTTTACTTTATCCAACTGCGTTTATACATAATTTTATTTTATTCACATTAAAAATTTCCTTTCTGTTTGGTTTTTTGGGTTTTTTGTGTTTTTTTTTTTTGAATGCACAATCTAATCAATAAATTGCCTTGTTTGGTGCTAATTCTTCTAAGAATCTATTCTGATATATAAGCACAGAGAGTTGGAAGATCAAACTGCTCTCAGCAACACAAATGAACAGTCAACAAGTCCTATCAGTTACTCTGAATTTAGATCACAGTAGCTGGTCCCCAGTCCCCAAGTGACAGCTGGAAAAGGGGCAAGCACTGAGTCCCTGATCAAGTAAAGCATCTTATAAAACAACACTGGAACCAAGCCACCCCACAGCATGTTTTAAATCAGAATTGAGTTTTAAAAGGGGAAAAAACCCAACATCCCTCGAGTTAGTTTGTTTTTTATCACCTGATGGCTATTGAAGGTTATTGTCTAATAAAATGACACACACAGTGAGATATTTGAGCAATATGCTGAGCCCTCTGCAGCAGTGCACGCTTCCGAGGGACAATAAGTTACAGAGCCAGCAGTGCCACCTCACACCGAGCAGGGACAGGTTCTGCACAGGTTGCAGACGGTGGGAGAGGATTTCTGGCGGCGGCTCTTATTTTGCAAACAGTTGGAATCTGGTGATCCTCTCTTTGGAAAAGGATTTGGCAGATATTTATAACGGCAGGCTGGGAAGCTGTGGAGGAGAGACAGATGGAGGTCTGTTGATAGTGCACACAGTTAAAAATTACACAGTGGCACCAGCCCAATTACAGCATGAGGAAAAGACAAATCAGCATGGTAACATGTGTAGAGGAGAAGTAAGAACTAAGGGGAAATCAAAGCCCATGGAGATTTCTCCACCATGACACAACTCACAGAAGATACGGGAAGCAAAGAATGATTTTAAACAGGACAGGGACACATTTGTGTTGACACTCAAGACAAGATGCAACTGTGATCTGATCTGGTGGCTAGAAAAGTGAATTATGCCTACAAACAGAAGAAATAAAGCTGCTCTGATAAATGAACAGTCATAGATAAATCTGGTGAGTCAGCTCCATTCTAGTTATGGTTGGGACCTGGTTTGGTGTTCAGTAGTATTTGGATAAATCAACATAGTGATTTGCATGCAGAAATACTTGCAAAGTCTCAATCTTCTCTTAAATGTTTCTGTAAACATTTTTTTTGCCAATTACTTGATCCCCCAGACCCAACATTAATAATTTCTTGTGGCTTTTCTTTTTGCTGTTCATGAACCCCATCACCACAGGACAACTGCAGACTGCAGACTCTCTGGCATTTCATAAAATGACATTATAGAAACTAAACCTTTAACATGGAAATCTATATTTAGTTTCCATGACCACTGGCATACACCTGCCTAAACTAGGATTAATACCCACTGGGGCCATGCATTACTCGAAAGAATCCTGCTCAGTGCCAGACTTCCTCTGCTCTGGGGGGGTTCTATTATCTGTACAGTAGCCAAAAAGCTAGAAAATAGGGCAAACAGCCCAATCTGAGCTAAGTGTTATCCTGACAGACACGTGCTGTCTTCCTGTGCTGCAGTCCAGAGACATTTCAGAGACACCTTTTGTGTCAGACCCTCGTACCTTAACTAAATGAGAGGATGTGCTGCTGATTTGAAAACAGCTCCTTTTAAATAGGTTACACTCCTGTTCTGACACATAATCAGGGGAATCAACCACCGGGATTAGGGATGATTAGGGATCACAACAACGAGCTTTGCTGCAGCAGGGAGTAGGTTTGCTTGGGTCAGGCCATTTTGCAGACAGAGCCCCTGCCCCTCTCCAGCCAGGGGAATTCGGCAGCAGCACAATCACTATGAGATATAAGCCAATGAGGCTTTGTAATTGCATTGGCAGGGGCACAACTGACACTGATAAGAGCATAACTTGGCCATCGTAACAGATAACAGGAGATTAACTGGGCCTACCCACAGCTATAGGTTGCTATTCTTCTCCTTTGGAAAGCAGCTTTCCTCTCTTCCTGTGGAGTATTTAAGGTGTTTAAAATACCTGTCCTGAAGCCGAGTTGCAGGATCAAGAGTTCACATACAGTGTTACTTAAATGATAAAATATAGTTAATACAAGACTAAAAGGATAGTTAATGCAAGACTAAAAGGTGGCCACTCAGCAGTGTGCTGCTGTTTCAATTATTTTATGACCTGGAATGGAACTGGGGATTTTTCGCATTTGGAAGCTCCACAGTGGGGCTTTGTAGGCAGCCCCTTCTTCTAACATGCCACTGAGGCACAGATGCTCCATCAAGTCCAGAGAGCCTTTCTTCCAACACAGACAGGCATGAAATCTCCCCAGGCCTCACCAATGAACCTCTTCTTTGTACTAATGGGAAACTCAGACTGGAAGTCCGGTGTCTGCTTGCAAGATTTTCTCCCTCCTTCCCCTCCACGCAACACTTATGTCAAATTGGATTGTGCAGCAGGGGGATCTACAGTGCCCTGAGATCATCTAAAGCTTATTATTCTAAGTGAAGGAGGCAGCCCGTGGAAAAAAAATGGTGTCTCTGAGGCAGCTGCAGTCCTTAGGAGGGTACTGAGATTTTGCATGCAGAGCTGTATCATCTGGGAGGGCTTCCAACACATTTGGCACCAGTTAAAACAGGTGGAAAAAGTGCCACTTAATTTTATAATAGATTTTAGTGGCTTAGTAAGTCCTTAGGAAGAGAAATGATACTGTTAATGCAGCTACATCTACAGTAGCAGAGATATCTGGTGCCTGTTTCTGACTCCTTATGGAGTCTTGGCAGCTGATGGCTCTGGCTTTATCAAAGCATTGTGCTACAAAGAGCACTCCCAGGGATGATAGGAGATGTTTACAAGAGCAGAATATGGGCCAGAAAACCAGTGGCCAAGGCAGGAATGCAAAGACATGCAATTTGAGTGATACAGAGAGGATGTTTGGCCCGTTTCATCGCCATCAACAAAATGACAATATGGGCCTCTGCAGGATATTCAGCCTTCTCCAGTTTAAGTAGCATTTCTGCTGCTAGGAAAAAAAAAAAAGGAGAGAATATTTACTGTGGCAGAAAGACAGAAATTCGCAGAGGGATGTGATAGCAATAGGAATAATTAGCAAACTGCCAAAAGGATAAATACCGAGATCATGCTATTGCGTGCCAGCCCCCGAGTGCTTTTCTCCTGAGCAGACGGAGAGAGCTTGACAACAGCACATGCTCAAGGACCAGTTAGCTTAATATAAATCATAAACTTCTTATGCAGAGAATGACAATAAGCTTTCGAAAGAGCATTTGTATATATAAATATCTTATTACCTGGCACAGAAAGACAGTGGGGCTGAGAGAGACAGAAAATCCACAGGGAAACAGCATATTAGGGTGGGCTTTCTGTTTCCAGTGTGGAGTAAAAGAAAAAAGAGGCTCAGGAGGTCACCTAGCCCTATTCCCCGGCCCCAGGGCGAGATCAGCTAGAACTAAACCATTCTTGACAGACGTTTTTCTAATGTGATCTTCAAAATGTCCTTTCATGATCCCATGGCTACAGCCCCCTCATCCTAGTCCCTGTGTGCTGGCTTTACTCTTCTGCTGATTTCCAGTCTTGCTTTTCCTCCTGGCAAAACCATCACAGTAAGACCTGCTGCAGCTGATCCGTGTGTCTTTCTGAGGGAATACATGTGGTATAGGCACCAGAAAAACTGGCTCCCATTCCTGAAATGAGCATCCCCAAGCCAAGACCTGGCAACGAAGCCTTAAGGCCTTTAGACTGCAGATTCCTCAGCTCAGAAGCCCCTTCTTTACTAAGCACAATTAGTTTATTTTTAATTCATTAAAAACCCAACCAGCCCAGAGCCCTGAAAGTGTATTTTAGGCTTTGCCCTTAAAAACCAACATTGTTACTATAAGACAAAGAAGCAACCTCTAATTCCTCTACAAAGATCAGGGCATTTGTGAAAACATTGTGCAAAAACAGCCCCTTGCTTGAAGCAGCACCAGTGGAAGGCTCCTGCCATCCCCTGCACTAGATGTATATGTATATATATATAAAAGCAGATTTTCACCTGAGCAAAATACCACTCCTGCCTACACAAGCAGATATAATATGAAGGGATGAAAAATAAGGGCAAATAATATGATCCAAGAATATGAAAAAATAATTTTATTCTCCACTAAACTATAAAAATAATAATAAACCCAGAAATTCTCCTCTGTTCTGGGTGCTTTTCTGTTCCTTTCAGTGGTCTGGATTTGGCATTAATATCTCAAAATGCACCCTCTCTATACTGTTGCCTTCACTGACATTGTGCTGACAGTAAAGTCAAGGCATAATCTCACCAATCATCATTTCATTGTCTACCAGCACAGAAGAATAGCTCTTTTTTCATTCACTCTTTTGTGCTTTCAGATGTATAAGACATGAAGAGAATCTTTGATCAGCACAAAAAACGTAAGAGTTTGATCAACCAGGGAAAATTTCCTTCAGCAATTCAGAATATTACTTCCAGCTCTGCCCAGTAAGTAGCTGCCTGTCACCATGGGAAAAGAAAATGGAAAACAAAAATTAGTGTAAGCACATTTGTCAGGATGTCTTCCCTTTCGGCGCGACAGCCAGCGGGTCCCTTCCTGCCCTCAGGAATGTGGGCAAGGAGGTGCGGTCTCTGTGCTGAGTGCTGAGCTCTTAGCCTGGTCAGATCTCAGATTCACAGGTTGTTTGTGTATTATTGTTATTATTATTATTATTATTATTACTATTATTTAGAAGGTGGCTGAAGATAAAGCAAAATGAAATGCTGTTACAAAGCAGGTAAGCCCTACGAAACCAGAGAAATGGGCTCCAGTGCATAGATGTACATAGATACACTTAACATATAATCCAGCACATACAGCAATATCTATCACCACCTGCTGTGGTATGGACATGATGTGACCAGACAAGCAGGATCCTTCTTTATAACATTTGCCTGTATTTCCCCCGCACCCCGCAAACATCGATGAGCCACTACAATGCTATTTTATGCCTTTCTTTAAGGAATCTTCAAGTTTAAGAGGCAGGTGTAGTGTTAGAAAGCATGCAAGACTAAAACACTTGAGGTAAAATGAGTTTTTCCAACATCATGGGGTAGAGGCTGATCTCAGTTATGGAAAAACAGCACCACTGAATGCTGGGGTGAGTGAAATAAAGATGCTTTCCACGACCGCTTTGGAAAGCTGTGTACGGAGCTGCTTCTGTTGTAAGCAATGACACGCACGGCTGATTTTTTGGCTAGCAGTGGGGATTGAAGTGTGTATTTCCAAAATTAGAAGCTCAGGTCTTCATACTCTGATTTAAAGAAGCCTGCCCCTGCACAGGGAGCTCAGTGGGATGTATACAGTCCATACTGGAACGCTGATTGCACAAGAGGCAGCACACAGCACGCGGAAATCATAGGGGTGCAAAGGTGGGAGTCGGGCTGCAAATTCGTCTTTGTCTCCCTCCTTTGGGATGCTGGTGGGAAGAGGGAATGTAGGACGGAGAAGAGATGAACACTGATGCCACAGTGGCTAAGTGGTAGTGCTTGTTGGCTAGAAATGTTTTTCTACCATCCAGAACAAGCAGGGCTTGTACAGAAAAACAAATGAGTCACGGTATGAAAAGAAAGGCAAGGTCTGGGAAGCTCCTGTCACCAATTTACTTTGCAGATTAAAAAATTCTTGACCCAGAAATAAGGTTTGGTTCATCTATGAGATAGAAACCTGACTTGACATACAGGAATGGAAAGATTAAAAGGTACTTGACAGCACAACAAAAGAGTTCCCAGTGCCAATGTTAACATGGT
This sequence comes from Corapipo altera, assembly GCF_003945725.1. NCBI lineage: Eukaryota > Metazoa > Chordata > Aves > Passeriformes > Pipridae > Corapipo > Corapipo altera. The sequence goes on along the minus strand of NW_020884920.1, from coordinate 1,331,254 downwards.
CAATGCTGTTGTCACAGCAGGGAGAAAAAAGCCTCACAGAAATTAAATAAGCAGGAGACATCATTAATGAGGTGCTGCAATGATATTTTGAGCCTTTCTTTAAGATATCTTCATTAAGAAATTATATCACTATGAGTATTTTCTGCCCCTATATGGCCTAGATTCTTTTGTGCTCTTAAGCAAGCGGTGTGAGCATTTTTGCCATGCCAAGCCCATGATATCTGTCATCTTTCCCCTTGATATATCCCTCTGAGGCTCCACTGTACATTGTCTGCTCGCCACAAATTGCAAACATGAAAAATGATACAGCTGCAAAAACTATTTTTGAAAAACTGTCAGAGGAGGCAGAGCTCTGTGTGAGCCCAGTTACCTGCAGCCTCCTTCTGGAAAAAGACTGCAGAGTATTTTCTACAGAGGTTTTCCAATATATAATGTTTCTAGAGGTCTGAGAGCGCAGCAGGAAAAATATGTGTAAAATTAGAAGTCTGAAGCATTTCTTCAGCCTCGAGAATGTTATTTAATATGTCTGGGGTCATTAAGGGTAGGGATTTAACGGAACAATAACATTAAACATATTAGAAGCATAGCAGAGCTCAAATTTCTCTCAGCTTTTTGGATTTTTTTTCTTTTCACTGCACGTGATGTATGTGCCATTGAAATTCCAGGGTTCACAATAGGTTTCAGCTCAAAATAGGTTGGAAAAAATAATTACTGAGAGTCTGATGTATTGATATGTAATTTATTCCTTTTTATTCATGAGTTTCCTTGTTATCATGATGGGAACCACGAATGCTAGTAAGCCTGTCCTCAAAATTTCCCAGGAAGCAGGAAAATATTAGCCCCGTTTTTCAGCAAAAGCTGCAAAACATGGAGCTATTAAGGATTCAGCTCTGCCCTAAGCAAAGCACTCGAGCCTCATTAAGCACATGCTTAACTTTGGGCACACATATACCCAGTGAACTATGTGTGTCCTTGACAGTCAAGCATAGACTTTAATACTTCCTCGGAGCTGTTTTGTGCTCAGCACTTTGCAAGAACAAGCCAGTGATCAGCAGCAGATCCCTGTAGCAGCTCTGGCCGCTCCCCCATCCACTTCCATACTCAGAGCTGTTTTTTCTTCTTCTTCCTTCCAACTACAACAACAACTTCTTTGGGAAAATAATGTGCTATTCTGCCAAAAGTACAAGTCAGTTTGGCCATGGGCTTTGGTAGATCCCAGATGTCACCTTTCAGGTTGACACTGTGGTGGCCTAGGTGTGCTCAAGACTCCTTACACGTGAAATAAGACTCAAATCCTGGCTTTCAGTGTGTCTGCTGCCCCACACGGGCAAATACAAATAGATCTAGAAAAGCTCAGACAACTTTTATGAGCTCTTGTGTTGCAGAAATGCCATTTGAGCTGTGCCAGGCAGAGGAATGGGCTGAGGGGCCACAGGCAGAACATATGAGCAACTTGTATGAGCAGTATGTACAGACCCAACATTCTCATCTCCAGACCAAGAGGAAGAAGTTGTTTGGACTTAATACTGACACAACCAGAATCACCACAGTGTTTGCACTCTGTATTCAGCACATTTGGTCCAGGCTTCCTCTTTCAATTTGTAGTTCAGAGGTTGAATTTCTGCCCTCTCTCTTTCTTTCTCTCTCTCTCTTCCTCATGAAGTGTTTGCAGTTCTTAAGATTGTATAATAGGAATAAAACCTATGGCTTGAAAGAATAAATAAAAGGATGCTCAGGCTTCAGCTAAAGAAGTGAAAAATCCTTTGAGATTTCACAGTTTTGTGTCAAGGGTGTCCTATATATCTACATGTGTATAGAGGAGCTCCACTTTACCAAGGACCCCAAAGGAGTAACCATGCAGACCTCGGGTATGCTCCCTTCTCCCTTCCCACCTGCCTGTGCAGAAATTCAAACACTTTTGGCTTTTAATTTACAGTTCACCATTCAAGAGCTACTGAACCACACTGAGTTAAGTGCCCAAGATTATGCAGATAAATAACTACCATCAAAATCATTAACAGGACAGAACCTACATGGTGTGTGGACCAACACATATAAAAAGAACATGAAATTCTCATTTGTACAGAGAGCTGCTTTACCAGCTATGGATCTCAAAGTCTCAGTACAAAATGAGAAGCAGGGGATCAGAACAGCCAAGCATGTTGTGCAACCTCCTCCTGCAAACCCCAGATCTTCTGAGTGCCAGCAGAGAGCTCAGCTCCAGCCCCTACACATCCTTTCCAGCAGAGTGCCCCACACAGAGGGGGCAGAGGATGTGCTGGTGCCCAGTCCTGCTGGTCAGAGGGGACATTCGCCCAGAGAACTGCAAGTTTTGCTTTTCAAGCTTGTTTCAATCCCAAATCCTGAGAATCTTCCATAATCATGCCACTGAGGACAGCAGGCATGCGGTTACTGCGAGATAATGGCTCCCCAGGGCTGAGTGTTTCTAATTCCTCGGAGGTGTGATTTCCCAGTAAAGCACATGCATCCCTGAACTCTTCTCCCCGCTACCATTAACATTCCTTAACTTGTGGCAAAGGGCGATGTGCCTCTCTGAGCTGGAAAGGAGGTGTAATTGCTTGCTTCAGACTACTTCGTGGTCACAAAAGAAGTGGGAATTGCTTTGATATGGTGTGGTATTTCATTGCCCTAATAAAGCAAACTATGCAACCTCTCTCTTTCCTTATTTTAACTCCTGTCTCGTTATTACTCCTGTCAGCAAACATGATCTCCATGAAGAGTGCCTAACTTCTTCTTTGCCCTAAGCTGGTTCTGCAGTTCATGGGTGACCCTCCATTTTTTTAATGTGTTTTCTTCCCAGCCAGAATTTTGCCTAAACAAGGAATACGGAGCAGCACTTTGTCACTTGCCATTCCTGGGCTGTGCTCTGGCACTGGCTCCATTCCACTTCAAAACCCTGCAGCTGATCATGCACCTCTGAGCCTGATTTCCCCTGACTGAGGAGTCTCCCACCTGGGTTATTTCCATCTGCAGAGGGTTACATGTTTGGGAATGTGCTGACATCGCCACTTTAAGCATTTCTCAGGTAGTTACTTACTGGAGGAGGCTGCCAAAGTGACTTAGATCCAAATACTCCTGAGTGCTCCTGAACTTCTCAAGTACTTGGGAACTGCATTCCTCAGCCTAGGTCAAAGGCTGCCTTAACTTCTCAAGAAGAACAAACCCATGGAACATCTCGGTACTAACCCAAATCTTCACTCCCTGGCTAAATTTGACTCAGTTAACTGTATCTTCCTCAGCCTTGGTTGATCATTTATTCCATGAGGAAGAGTGTACTGGGTTGGGTGCTCTTTTTTTGTAGCCATTTCATAAAATAATTGTGCTGTTTTACAAAACTATAAGAAATTTACTTTCTCTCTAAACTTCTCCTCTTCCAGGCTGGAAACCCCCACCACTAATCTGTGCTTTATATTAAGGACACCACATGAGTAACAAATTACCTTGGAAATTACACATCAGAGTCCTCTAAGCTTGCAACTGTCTGGATAAAGGATGGGTTAATGCTCTGCAGTCTACTGGGTTACTCCCAGGGGAAAATCAAGCCATTTTAGCATCTCTTCTCTGTCTCCTCTGAGAAGGAGGATTTTAACCTCCTGGCCTCCACACGGGCCCTGCTGCTGGAGGCTGCAAATATAGTCCCTGCTCACCACAGAGCATCATCCCTCTCCTCCTTTAATTCTAGTTATAGACAAAGAATTTCAGGGAAAAAAAATGGAGGTGCGGGTTTTGAGGAGCATCACTTAAAACAACAGTGGATGCAGGATTTCAAAAAGGCTCAGTATCGGCATAACCTGCTCCACTTAAAAAAAAAAAAAAAGAAGACATACTGAAATCTCTGAAAAATATCCCATATGAAAAAATCAAGAGCAGAAGGATGTTAGGGGAAGTGCTCTGATACACTACAAGGGAAGGAAGGCTCTGGCTGGCTCGGCTGCTCAGGGCAATCGCTGTTTTATATAAACATCTCCCATCAAGCGCAGTGCGTTCCGTGAACTCCCACACTCGAGGTGCAGAGGAATATTCACGCTTGGTGGATCACAGAAACACATCCACTCAGAGCTGGAGTGAAGATAAAGAAGGGAATCTGTGTGTGTGTGTCTCAGTGTGTGCCTGTGTACAGGAACACTGAGGGGAGCGCTTTACTCTGGTGAGGCTGTGCTCAGTTCCTGCTCCATGCAAAACAGGTGTTCTCCCCTTCCCCACACTCAGACATTAGTTTCAGCTAATTTAAATTTTAAAGTCTACCTATGCTGAGGTTGCTTGGTAAGATAAGGGGAGATTTGAATAAAGTGTGCGATAAAAGTGTGTTCAGTAAAAGCAGAGCTCAGAAAAAACAACACATGAAAAAAGAGGCAAGAGTAGAGGGCAAGAGAAGGGAGGAAAATTCTGCAAAAGATGTGCAGTAAAAGCTTTAGTGAAATGACATTATTGCCAGATTCTTTTTCTTTTTTTTTTATGGAGCTGATTTATGACATGCAGCTGCTTTTCTCTAATAGTGCATGTCTGGTTACCTCTTCTCGAATTTTTAACTGCATTTAAATGTCTACAAAATGTGACGCTTATCTACTGTATGTACAGTGTGATAGCTATGTGTGTGCACAGCCCACAGGAGTTCGGTTTCAAAGACAGAACTATGTTTTTCCTAAAGCCAAGGACATTTGTATTTCAATTTTCCTACCTTTTTATATGAGCTGCGAGGATGAATATATGGTGGACAAAAGTGATCACATAATTTAATCATTTGACTTCATCATCCCATTCCTTCAACTTACTGCTTTCCTCTGGGTGTGATCCAACTTTCTTTCTACACAGTGAAAGGTCTCCCATGAGTTCAAGGTGAACGGCTCAGGAAAGACAGAACCAGTTCATAATCTGGGACTTCACCTGCCCATACTCAAATTTAAAGGTCAGCGAAGTCATGGGAAAAGCCTCCCACTGACTCCAGAGGATTGTGGAACAGATGCAGACTAAATCAAACAACTAAATGAGCCATCTGTGACAGCAAACACCCTGTCCTTGTCCAGGTGTGGATGAGGGGGACAGAAGACATAACCTCTGCTTTTAGTGTTTAGTTTAAATGTGTCCATGGTATCTTCCACAGCTCTTGCTAATATAAAGATCATCAAGATGTAGGATTAAGCAAGAGCAGGAGTAGAAGAATCTTAAATTAATATTGGAATTTCAACTCTGTTCACAGCACACTGTGTGTCTGACATTTTCAGGACTGAGATCCTGAATAACAAAGAATATACAAACCATCTTCCTTTGTTTCATTACAGGTCCCTCGAGTTCCCTCCTTAAGCAATCTCTGGTAGGCTGCTATTACCAAATACCTGAGTAAATTCCAGTAAAGCTGAGTGAAGATCTTAATTTTATCCCAAATACTGGTAAGAATTAAACCTGCCTTTTTTTTTTTCCTGAGAACTGTTTTCCATGCAGCTCACGGACAATGATTGTATTGACAGAACTTCTTGACAGCAATATGAATGTCAAGAAAGTATTACAGAATTAGTTACAGACAGCCAGAGTACTTTGTGACTGAACTGGCTTATTGGTAGAAGAGGAAGCCAAAGGAAACAAAATAATGTGGGTTCACTGTTTGCCTTCAGGAAAATGTCTAAAATGACCCAAAGGTGCAAAGCAGGATTAAATGTGACATTCCATTTTCTACACATATACAGATCTTTTTAGTCACCTCTTTGGTTTCCAGCTTCACATACACTGGTGTTGCACTGACACATGGACCCCGTTCTCCAAATCAGGGATTTCACCTACACAGCTACTGTGCAGTCTGAGAGCATGAGATGGAGTGCCCCAGGAGTGTCAGGACATCACCACCTCCAGCTCCCACCACCTGGCTCTGGCAGGGAGCAGAGGACAGAGCAGTGGGGACACTGAAAACAACAAAAAACCCCCACCCTTCCATAAAGTCCTATAGAAATTAAACACTCAGCTGTTCTGAAACTTTTTCACCCAGAGGAGAAAATAAGAGGACAAATGAAGTGAAATCGAGTCTTTTAGGTCATTTTTTCCAGATACACCTTTTCTTTCCACAACATACAGTCAGTCCTTAAACTACATCCTAAATCCGATTGCCTTTGCATCAGACCAGTAAGCACTCTGGTCAAATAGATCTATTTTTGATATGACCTTAATAGTTAAATCCTCCCATTAGGTACGTGCAAACAGCTCCTGCAGACATAGCAAGACTTCCCCTGCATCTTGCAGTGCTGTTTTCACAAATGATTAATATTCAGTTCTGCAAGTTTAATGAAGACATTGTTTCCACTTATCTACAGGTCAGATGGCAATTGCAAAACAACTTACTTGTTAGATGGCTGTAGATTGCCTGCGGATATGTCTGATTATTTATGCATAATATGCATTTGCAGGCAGATGACCATGTTAAATTATATGCCTTTGCCTTATTATTTCATGAGTTTTAATGGTTTTCCATTCTTTGTTTATAGGTAAGAAAGAATAATCACTCATGCCAATGATGTTTTATACCTGTGTTCTACGCCTGCATCTTTAAAGTTATTAAAACTTCTTTCTAAAGGCATATCCAAGACCAATGGCCTGAAATTTTTGATTTTTATGACAACAAAGATGAGAAAGAAGATTGAGGCCTTTTTTTTTCCCCAAAGATAGCAGGATTTTATTTTATTGTTTAACTATTCTGAGATCCAGCCAAAACTTTTCACACACGAGCCTCGTGCCCAGCTGAATTCCCTCCTGCACAAAGCCCCTTTGTACCAGTTACACCTAACTCCAACCCTGAAAACTAATTTCTTTCAACACCACTGGCCAAACACATGCATTCCACCGGGGTACCACCTTTGAGGGATGGGAAAACCTAACCTGGGTTGCCAGAGAGCAGACATGGTCCACTTCCAGACCAGAGTTTGTGGCTCCAAATTGGCAAAGCCCGTCTGAGTGCACTGCAAACAGATGGGAGGGAAGGAGGAAAGGCACAAAGACCTACAAAGCTGCTTTCTGGGAGCTTAAAGTCTGTCTCTGAGCTGAGACTCATTGACCCACAATTAGACAGGCAGCCCTGCCTTTGGCATTCAGCTTCTCCTCCAGGGACACGTGGGGACACTGAGCGTGGGGACACTGAGATTTGAGATCCAGCAAGAAAGGTCTGTGAATTGCAGGAGAATTTTCTTGCTTCTTCATAAATGCAACTACTACTCTAACGTTATTTAACTAAAAATAACCAAGTCAGTTCTAGCTCCAAATGTGATCAGCCCATAAATAGTTGGATAAACTCCTTCCAGGCACATCATGTACTTGATTTCCATTTCCAACACGCACTAAAGCTCTGCTTATGCATAAGTAATGCCTACGAGTGGTAGATGGTAGATTTGCCTTCTTAAACATACAAACCACTCTCACCTTACTGAGCAAAGGGACATGATGGTGCTTTTCCACACCCTGTGATCTCTGCTGTCTGAACACTGCAAGAGCCACTGCTATTTTTGTAGAGGGGAGTTTTTAACACCTGAATTGCAGATTTCAAAGAGCAACATGTGCTCACAGACAAAAGCGAGTCCGTGGGGAATTTGTGGGGACCTTGTATTTCCAAAACTGCTTAAAAGAAGTCTCATTTTCATCATGCTTATCAACTGTGGGTGTTTGGAGCGGCAGGGGAGGCTCCAGAGCTCTTAATTTCCCTTCACCTTATTTTGCACTTCCAAGTCCTAACCCTGGGTTGCAAATTCAGAGCCACTTTGATGGATCACAGTGTGGCTGCCATGATGTTAAGTTAAACAACAGTCTCATTCCACGCTATAATTACTGCAAACAATTTCATAGTCTAAGGGGTGCTTTGCAAGGTTATGTATTTGCTAATGCTGCTTCTGTCACTGTTCATCACATGAATATTTTCTTTACCTGCTGTGTCTGTGTGTGCCTGAAAGAACCGTGGCATTTTTAATGGCATAATTTCCTGGGATGAACTGCAAATCAGCACAGCATGGTTTGCATTATTTATATGCTGAGTCCTACAAATGGCAGGGAAAACACTGTAGATTTCCTGGAAATAAATATATTCATTATCCTGAAACCTTGTGCACAGTAGATGGTATGTCAGTAAAAGAATTTAATTACTACCTCAAAAGCATTTTCATTTTGCTAGATTTGTAACAAAAATAGAATGTCTAGACATATTTTAATCCAAAGACAAAGGACTCCTTACCCACCCAAAAATATCCCATGTCGATAAATGTAGAAACATGACCTACTGTTGCTGCTAATCAGGAGAAAATTCTTAGCATTTTTACAGCATGAAATAAATTGTAGATTGAGCCAACTGGGAATACTAATGACAGAAGCTATAAAATATTTTGTAACATCAATTATGACTAAAGGAAAAGGACTTGCACCATAGATCAGCAGAATATTTTGCAGCCGTGCTTCATTTAAGACCACGATTCCTGAACATGATTTGGGAGTTGATTTGCCAAGAATAATGTTCAGGAATATATAATTGGCAGCTATGCAATTGTGGTGCTTCTGCAATTCAGTTTTAGCTGCAGAATTAGCTTCGATGGGAGGGCGCAGATCTATGGAACCCACCTGACAAACCAGACTCCAGGGGAGTTCTACAGATCATATTGGAATCAATAATAAAGAATCTGATTTTGGTTAAGCCTTAAAATGGTTATATTAAATCCAGAACTAAAAAGTGATCTGAGAACTAACAAACCCCTCTTTTTAAAACTCAGATTTGTTTTCACATGTTCCTTATTGTTATGCACAGACTACCTCCCTGACCACACTTCATAGGCAGATTCCAAGGAAATGCCTATTTCTTCTGCCTTTTGACATGCAGGATTTATCAGAGGAGGCCACTATTTTCTGCTCTACATGTCATATATTTCAGAACATCATTGTAACTTCATCACCTTGTCTTTAAAAACCTGCTTATAAGGATCCTTCCATCCTGATGGAATTGCCATTTTACAGAGACAATACACTGAACCGGGGACTGAGACAAGGAGAAAAGTTACATGGAAAAAAGTAAAAGCCAAATTTATATTTTCTTCCATTCTCTCTTCTCCTTGATACAAAAATCATTTCCTTGCCCCAAAATAAACCAACCAGTAGATTCTGAATCAACATATTTTGAAAGCACCTGTTTCCCTCCCTGTGCAGAATACATTTCCAGTATCTATACACCACAGGAAAATAATTTCCCACCCAGATACTGCTTTTATTCTTCAGACCACACTTGCTGCAGCTCCCCATTAAAGACAGACAATATTTGGTCACAAGGTGGTTAAATTAAATCTCTCCTCAACACAGAGGAGTTATCCATGTTCAGCCTACAATGTTCCAGCCAAATAATGCTTTGCTAATGATGTCTGCAGTTAGATGACAAATCAGGCTATTTAAATTGCTTCGGCACATACATCCTTTACAGGCAGGGTATCCAGGTAACCATCCTAGCATGGCTTCAAGGTGGGAGGGAGAAAGCAAGAGCTAATTTCTTCAGCTAGGTGGAAAATTAATCCTGAAGAGATTTGTCTGGTTTGCTATGATCAATTTGAAGAAAAAAATAATGATTATTTAAAAAGGTTTTTTAAAATATGTAGTTAGGTAAGAGAGGACAAAATCATTGTCTTTCAAAAATATGGTAACTTTTAGTTCTATTTCTGAAAATAATTAAAAATATTTAAAAGCCCTCAATAGGAACATTTTCTGTACTTTAGTACAGGTTAGTATCAACATGCTTCAAATGACAGGAATTTCAGATGCTGCAACCAAACACCTTTTCGTAAGTTTAACGCTAACTAAAATTTAGAACAATAGATTGTCTTGCTTGTTTTTTTCTCTTCCCCTAAAAAAAAGCTCAGTAATACTTTTAATACTTGGTTAAGGAAATGTCATTGTTGAGCAGCATTAGATGCTGTTATGGCTCCACTTGAGAGATGTCTGTTCATGTCCTTGAGTGCCTTTGAGAAGGTTTTGCTGCATTGGTGATGTTGGTTCAGTTGGAGATGGGGGATAGGGCACCTTTTTCGTGGTCTGGCCTGGGCTGAGGCTTGTTCAGGGTTTCAACACGAGCTTCTCTGTCAAGAAGCCACATGGAGAGGCAGGAGATGGGACATGCTTCCAGTCCCCCCTGTGGCTTCCAGTCTGGGGGTCCTGAATATCTTTTCTGTGATTCCTCCCTTGGACCTCCTAAATATTTTAGGTAGGGTTAGGGGATTCCTCCAGCTGAGATAAAATGCTGAGATAAGATGAGAGAGCAGATTTTATTTCCTCTGCAGGCCAGCAGGGCTGCAGTATTTGACCCCACACATGATAAAGGGGTGGGGAAGGGAAGGGACTCTCACAGCCTGCACCATCCCTGAGTGGCTCAGCCATGGATTCTGCTTTGACACCTGCCAGCTGTACAGGCATTTGCCATTTGCCAAGACAGTGGAACTACTCACGCCCCTGTGCTGTTCCTGCTGTGGTGCAGACCATTTTTTAAAGTATGCATTAGATCTATGAAATGGGAAAATACAAACATCTTCTGATATTCCCTTTCCTTGAAAACTATTTTGGAAATTATGACTCATTTACTTCTTTTCCAAACAGGAGAGGTAATATTTTCCAGCACTCCCTGAGGATGCATTTAACTAAAAGCTAAGCCAGATGTAGAAACTTCTGCAGAGGTTTTCATTCCTTTCATAAAAAAAAAAACAAACCCAAACCAACAAAACTGTAAAGTAAGAGTTAAAGTATTACTGGGTTTTAAAGCACTGTTGGTCTTTTGATTACCCTCAAAATCAGATCAGATCACAGAGAAAACACAGCATATGACCAACTAGAGAAGGTCACATTGCAAAAGAATGCAGGTGGTCTCATTTTTTAACAGCAAACGCCATAGAAGCACAAATCTTCCAGCCACCAAAGAGACTCTCCTGGTCTGACAATTGCCACATATAATATCTGATGAACTCTGATGTCTCACTGCTCAAGGATAAAAACCCAGCATGCAGGGGCTGTAGGAACATCTACACAGTCAGAGGGAAAAATCTTGTATTATTACAGCAACCACTTATTTTATTCACCAGAATTAAAACCTCTTTGCAGACAAAAGTGGGGATTTTTTTTTCATCCCACAAAGCAATTTTAGATTTCTATGGAATCATTCAAAAGCAATTAAAATCCTGCTTCTGTTGATGGATTTGTATTCCTTGCTTGCAGTGATGTCAGGCTTTGAAATTCAGGGCTGTTGAGTGTAATTCTGTGGGGCTCTGGAGTCACTGCTGAGTGCCAGAAAATACCTTCTGTAAGTTCACATATATTAAATGGCTTTGGTAACACCAAAATAGTTTTGCAGACATGTAGCTTTTAAAATCTAGAAGATATTGCAATAAAGAATTGGTGCAATATCTGGTGATTCAATACACTTTTTAGGGGAAGAGAGAGATGAGGGAATCCAATAATCTAATAACAGTAAAGAAGGACCTGGAAGCTTTTCCAAATTGTTGTACTGAAAGGGTGAGAGGGAAAATTAAAAAAAAAAAAAAAAGGGAACAAAATCCTTCACAAACAAGCAAGTAAACAACCCAAACCCAGCATCTACATAAAAATGATTCATAGTCCTCATCCATTTAAAGGTCTGTGTTATTTAAACAAGTAAGTGAGCCTCCAATACAAGTGTTTGTTTTGGCTTAGTTTTATAAAACAAAGGAAATTGTTGTTAAAAATGTAATTCAGATGTCAGCAGCAGGAGGTTGTTCCCAATTGCAGAGACACAAAATGGCAGGATTAATACTTCTGGGCCTGGAATTGCATCGGAGGGATGAGCACTGATATACAACCCTGAATAAAAGGAGCAAGCCATGCCAAACATAATGGGGTTTCGGGCACCTCCTGCAATACAGGTACTATTCTGATCCTTGAAAAGGTCTTTCTCCTGCCAAAGGATGCATCACATAATGGGAAAAGTATAGGGTCAGCAATATTGGATACATAACCTTGCCAAAACATCAGAAAAACACTGATCAGTGATTATGGCTGTTGGGTTATCAGCACCAGAGATACTGAGACTGGCATCATGCCAAGAGTCTGGTGTTTGTGGGTAAACAGGGCAATTTCTGTCCTTAGGCCACATTTAGGCTACGGAATTGCTGCATTGTTGCTCTTTGAAAGGGAAATGCAGATAAAAATAGCTAAATAAAGCTATAATCACGCTGTTGCCTGACACAGGAGATTGTTAGTGGTCACTAGGCAGAACTGGCAGAAGGTGTGGACTGGCTCAAAAATTATGAGATCCATGGACACCAGCAAAGCCCAGCTGAAGTCAGCATGACAAGAATTGTCCCTTATGCTGCTGTTGCAGGTGCAGCTCAGCCCTTAGCAAAGTTTGGGGTGTGGAGTGCTGCTGGAAAGGAGGGAATCACAATGGAGCTAACCAGGAGAGGCAAGACTGGTTTAATGTCCTAATGCTGGGCTTCTGTAGCACAACCAGTCTGAAGGGAGGGATGGGACCATCCACACACAGAATGAGCATTATATCACAAACAGATCCTGTGTCTTCACAGCATCACACCCTGCACAGCAGGGAACAAGGCAGGCTGAAAGGCAACAACCAATTTTTTTTTCTTCTTCATTTTTCTCTTCCCCTAAACTCAGAGTAATAGATACAAATAGTTGCTCTCCTGCAAATTATGTTTGAACTGAGGCTCACAGGAAATGAAGGCAGTTGAGGGGAGGCTGTAAAAGGCTGTTCATTAGCCCTGCCTTCTTTATGAGCTTCTTCTTTCCCAAAGCCATATGGGTTTGGGAGTGCAGCAGAACAGGGGACTCGTGTTCAAAGAAATGACAGGATCCAGGCCTGTAAGGAATTCCTCCCCCATCCCTTCAGATTATGGGGTTAATTAATAACAGTTAATTAATGATGTGTCAATCATCATGCAATGCATGCCTGTGTGAGGAAAGCTGCCCCTCAGTGTGATAAGCATTAAGGCTTTCCCTGGAGAAAGCCCCTGTGACAATTCCTGTGAAGCCTCAAGGAGGATGTTTTAATCCTTTTATCTCAGTATTCACTTCTGGTGAGAGCCAGCCTCTCACAGGAAACCACCTAGCAGAGGTGGTTAAAAAAATAATTGCTGTGCTGTTGTTGTCAAGGTGAGTCTCTGGAGGACACAGGACAGTGCCAGGTGCCAGCTGTCCCCAGTGGGGAGCTCGGGCTGAAAGCATCTCAAAAACCACCTGGTCGTGGGTGATGGAGTAGCAGTCACGGGTGGAATGTGAGGGGTATCATCTCTGCTGTGAAACACCCCGTGCCCAAGCCAGACACCCCAGCACTGTGCCTGCTCTTCCCATGGTAACTTCAGGAGGAACGGGCATTTGGACACAAGCACCGAGGAGCTCTGCTCTCACTCCCTCTGCCAGCTGAGCATCCCAGGCTCTTGGCTGCCAGGACACTCAGCCCATCTGCTCTCATGGCACGGTGCCCGCTCACAAGTTGTCAGACAATTTCACGGGTGCCAAAAGAACCTGGATTTGAATAGGTGGCCTGGATACGCTGCAAAATCCATCTCTTCTGCATGGCCTCGCTGATTGCTAACGGAGCAGGGCCTGGCTGTGCTCACACCGCCTGGAGCCGTGGGCTCCTGTTGGGCTGGCACTGCCCCTCCCATGCCTCAGCATGAAAGCAGAGGCTGTGCCATGCTTCAGGCGAAGCATTAGTGCCCTGAGTGCTGCTGCAGCACAGAAAAAGCAGCTTCCGTACCAAAATATCCAGTGTATGCCAAGATGACTTCAAGGCACCATCAGCAACACAAAAGCCTGACTCTGGGAAGCAAAGGCACGAGTGGAGCAGAAACCCCCGTGGCTCCCCACAGGCAGTGACAAGTAGGTCAGGTAGAGCAAAAAAGGGCATGTTTTGGGCTAAAATCCCAGTTACCCAGCTCTCGTACCTGGCCTCCTGAGAGACTGCAAAAAAAAGATGGTTTCAACTTGG
>NW_020884920.1:1293219-1312264 GCF_003945725.1 Corapipo altera | reverse complement strand
AGGCATGGAGGCTTCTTGTGACACTGGGTCACGCTGAAGGGGACAGCTGGCCCTTGCCCAGAGCTGGCACAAGCCCTCCTTGCTGCACCCCAGCCTTCTGCCACCACCAAAAATTTTGGCTGAATTATCACAGCACGGTGATTCAAACAGGTGCAAAATACCAGGAAACACAAATATGCTGGGTCAAAATTCTCTTCTTGGGTATCATGACATAGACTCAAACAAAATACAAGGCAGTCATACTGGAAACTAAAGAAAATTATACCAATCATTGCTAGATTTCCCATTAAACCTACAGATTTATTTAACACCTTAATTTCTTTTGCTGCTTGCTGCCAGCTGATCAAAGCAGTTTAAAATCCATACACAGACTGTGTGAAGCTGAGGTCTGTGTAAAATATTTCTATTACAGGTCTCCTTGGCATTATGTGTCCTCTGGCCAGGTGAACACCCTGGCATGAAGAACTTGGACTACCAATTATCAAGGTTTACAAAAGGGCCTTGAAGTGCTAACAGGATCATTTGGCTGCTGCTGCTGAGAACGGTATCTGGCTTATGTGCTGGCTTGGGGTGTTTTGTTATCTGCAGCACATAATCCAGCACTTTAAACTGCTTCTATTTACAACAGTTTGGCTGTCCCCCCCTACTCTCCAGCTCCCACACATTTGCAGATGCTACTTACTCTGGGTTTCTGCTACTTCTTCACATGCAAATGAGTCTTTCAAGCTTTCTCACATTTATTTACCCGCATGCAGAACATCACAGCACGGTGGAAAATTGTAAGTTAAGAAAACTACTAGGACTATTGAACCAGACACTGAAAATGAAAAAATAAAAAGTCAGAAGCGTTCGCTGTGCCCTGAAGCTGTGTTATTAACAGCCATTTTGGCTATTTTAAACACACTTTTTTTGTTTGTTTACAACAGTGAGTCACCAATAGCCCCACGCCAAGGGCGTCATTTGGATGTGTGCTGTGCCCTCTCTCCTAAGCTTTGCCAAAACCTTCCTGTCTCAACCTGCAAGACACTGTTGCTTCAGTTGTGAGTCTGTCCCAAATGCCACAGTTTTTGCATCGTCACTGACCACGGGACTGTGTCACCTGAACTGGTGACCTCTGGTGAAGTTGAACGTGGGTCCTCAGCCCTAAACATGCTGTTTCATCAGATCCATTTCACTGCTGCTTATCTCCTGCCCCTTCCAATGGCCAGCAGCCCTAACCCAAGAAACCTGTAGAAATGTTGAGGGTTTAAATGAGCAAACTTCAAACAAATCTCAATCCGCATCCTCCAAAGCGGTGGGGATCCCCACAGCTATCCCTGTGTAAGAGAAAGACCAGGGGCAGAGAAGGAGCAATTTAGCTCCATAAAACATCCAAAAATAACTCCTCCCAAGGGGCAAGATGAGAACAGCGCAACTCATCTCTAGGATAATGCTGTGAGTGCTGCTCCAGAGAGAAAACAACTTCAGCCTGTGGTTTATGCCACAAGTCTTGCACAAATCATTTTCCCTCCCTGAATTTCAGTCTCTTGAGCCCAGTTTAAGGATTACAAATTGTAGAGAAACTGAGACAAATTCCCATGGAATGTTTCAGGGTAGTGGTATCTGCATATGCCACTACAAACATTTTGGGCACATTTTTTTTTGCTTAGATTTACTAGGACATCTTACCTCAATGCTCCACCAATGAGTCCCCTGTGTGCCAAGCCCTGTTACTCAGCAGTAAATTACAGACTATGCATTTCATGCCAGCTCTCCCCTCGATAACATTTGCTGCTTTTCTGCACCGTTGATACATGGTAAAATGTGTGAAATAAGGAACAGGGGAACTAAAGTGGCTCTCTGATTAAAAGACAAAGCCACAGGACTGCACTTTTTGGTATGCAGAAAATTAAAGTGAAGAAGTGGTTTGATTAAAATCAGACACTGAAGATGGTTCTTTCCTAATATACTGTGGCAATGTAATAAAAAAAAAAGTTAGCTATTGTGATAACTGGCTTTAAAAAAATATAATTAACACCAGCATGTCTTTGTTCCCAAAGACTAATTAGTAAGATTCTGTAAGCACCTAGAAGGCATCTAATCAAGCAGAGACGATTCTATACTGTAAAATGTGACTCAGGCCTCCCTTAAAATGGGGATAAGGGGCAGGTACAGGCAGGACCTGTGGCCGTTTGTGTCTGTGTAAGACAAGAACAAATATATTGAGCATCGTGTTACCATCTGCTGAAAGCAGACCAACAAATGAGTTGTAGAAAAATGCAAGGCTGGAATTATTTGTGCATAAAGCCACAGTGACAGTGGCGCTGGCATTTCTGGGAGCTGCAGAGTGAAGTCTTCTCCCGTCCAGAACTGAAGCTGTCATGGGGAGGTCAGGGGAGAAGGATATGGGGAGAACTCACCAACAGTGGTGGATGGCACCTTCCTAGTACTGGGAAGTGGGATGGGGCTGAAGCCCATGGACATGGTGATATCCAGCAAAACAACTCTGGTATGCTGCAGGAAGGTCTGCTCCCTCCCACCTTTGGGATGCTCATTGTCCCATCTGGCTTAGGGCAGCTCCTGTCTGGCTCCAGGAGAGGATAATCCAGGCTAGGTCGGTTTGGGACAGCACAAAAGACCTGGTGCCCAAAGAGAGGGAAGGAGATTTGTTTTCCCCTTCCTGGCTGCTGGCACAGTGAAACCTGCTGTCACAGACCCCAAAGATTCTTATCTAAGCAGACCTTTGAGCTACCTGGACTTGGCAGACTGGGGTCATTTCACAAACATGTTTGCAGAATTTGAGAATAAACTGCTCCTGAGCTGGATGGGACTGATCAATATTTCAGTCAGCAGTTGCTGAGCTGTGGCAAGGGAAAATGCAGTGCATGGTGACAGACAGACACTGGATTTTACTGCTGTCCAGGGCCATTAGTCAGACTCCATCCTGATCCAGCTACCCTTGAAGTAACCACAAATTTTCCAATCTGCATAAATGAGATTTGGACCAGAGGCACTGCTGAGTTCTAGGACACAATTTGCATTGAAATACTGAAGAAGTCTGATCTGATGAACTGGATTAGTTATAAAAAAGAAATACAGTTCATGCATAATATAGCAAAAGTTAAAGAACTAAAACACTACACAGCAACCTCCACTGTTCTCCTTTAGGACCACATTCAGATTCATGCACTTTAAATATCAAGAGATATAATTCATCCAGTTAACTCCAGATTTATTCCTGATACAACTACAATCAAATCTGCCTATCAGTCTCACCCAGGTAAACATTTCAGCAGGGATCTGGTAGGCAAGGATTTGAATGCCCTTAAAAAGCCCTAAATTTCATGGATGAGGCCCACAGAATATCTGATTACTGATTATTACTTCCAGCAGCAAAGAAAGCATTTCTTCTTCATGATGTAACAAGGCAACACTCCTTGCAATTTTAAAATACACCTACATAAACTGAATGCTGGGATTATCAGATTCAACTCTTCCAACCAGTTTATTCAATTTTAGGTCTCCAGAAACCCACCTTGCACAGAACCAGTGTTCTCCAGTGACTGGTACAGTAACACAGCTTAAGCCAAGGGACAAATCTCAGCTGCTGGGCTGCACTTTGACCAGTGGCTGCTCAGCTGGGTTTCACACAGCACATTCCAACGTGCCAAAGTGTTAATCCTCGAAGGCTTCTAGCATAGCAGCTACTGGATGCATATCTCACTTCTCTCGCTGCTCAGAGAAAACATTGCAATTTGATTTAATTGCTATGTTGACTTATAACAGTATGTTTATACTGGATGCCTGCCAGCTCACATGCAACAGGTTGGCAAAATGTATTTCCTCAAAACAGCATGAGATGCAATGTAATAAGGAAAGCAATCTTTCAGCTGCCTCGGTTCTGGAGCTCGTTTGAACTCCTCTGACTTGGAAGCAATGCTACCAATTCAGAAGGATTACACCAGCCTAATTGATATGATAATCAGGCCTGGAGGCTGCACTTCCCAGGTACAACAGCCACACTGCAACTTCGAAAAGGGAATATAACTGCAGGAAATGAAAGCGATTAACAGTTGTTTGTATTATGGGGATTGTTTGGCCTATTTAATATCCCTATCAAAAGATGCATTATTTGTTGAACAATCCTAAAAGGAAATCAAAGAGAAACTTGAAGAACCTTGCTAATCCTTTGTCACTGTAAGTATGACATCTAAAAGCCAGCAAAAAGCTGGGCTTTGCCAACTGAGACAAAAATCATAGAATCATAGAATCATTTAGGCTGGAAAAGACCCCTAAAATCATTGAGTCCAACGACTAACACAGCAGTGCCAAGCCCAGCTGTTACCCCAGCACACTGTGTTCAGCACTACACCACATCCCCAAGTGTCATCTCCACATCCCCAAGCGCCACTCAGCTTCCCCATGACCTTGGCTGCCACATTTCAGCCCAGAGGACAGCACCATGTCTTTGAGCCAAAAGGTAGCTATGGGAACTTTACAGAAACAGAAAGGTGAGTGTGCTTGTTTCATTTCCATAGAGCACCAGTTTTGCCCTAGGCTGTGACTGCCCACTGGTTTTGTGGCTGGCACTGGGATGGGTCAGGGCTCTGAAGGTTCAGGAATACATGGAGATGCTCCCAGTGGGGAACATTATTTCGACAGCAGCAAGTTTCAGGAGGGACAGCAAGGGCAAAAGTTACAAAAAATGTGATCAGCAGTGTTTGATAAGTTAATGAAGGAGACGACCAACTGTGATTCAAGGACATTTCATTTTTTGACCCCAAAGTCTCCTCTGGCCTGGTATCACCCTCATGCTGATTGGTTCTCCTTCACTAAAGACTTTAACTGTGAACTTCATCTACTGAAAGAAACAGCCATGTGGCTCTTACCAGTACTGTATTGTGACTTATAATACCAGAAGAAAAGAAAAAAGATGTTAAAAATATCCAGTAAAATCTAAAGTTGGAACAGAACTGGCTTTTATCTGTCTCAGCCAAAAGCAAATTCACTAGATACAGTAGTATTTCTTTGAATGGAACAAATAAACCTCAAAGATTTTATAATGAATACCCCTTCTGCACATTTGTACAAAGTGGTCTATAAAACTGGGAATGAGAGATGTCATTCTCAAACACAGACCACAGGACACTTTTCTCACAACTCCAGTAACTAGGTGTCATTTTCTATTGGATCCTATTTGGCTTTTCCATAAGGAACTGTAAAAACCTCTCTCAAAATCCTGGCACCAGTATATGCAATAGGAATCCTAACACTGGCTCTGTTGGAGCAGAATTTCCCTCTTCAAGAATAAAGCCTTGGGAGGGAAAAAAATAGCATGTTGGTTTTGTGGCTCAGCCAGCTATTTAACTCCACAAGCTCACAGAAACAAAGGGGAACCAAATAAAACTAGAAAGTGTATGTTCCTTTTGGAGAAATGAGCCAAAACCCTTTGAAATTTATGGCTCTACACATCCCTACCTGGTAAGTCATAGAGAAAGCTGCAACTGCAGATATCAGCAATCATGAAAATAGGTTTTATTATGCTGTATGTACAATACTAGTACAGTTAGACACACTAATCATGGGAGAAGGGGAGGTTGCTATTTTTCTTCTGTCCCATATGGTAATAATTTTGCATGATTGAACTGTTATGAGCTAAATAAAACTACACATTAAGTGTAAGATACATTGCAAACACATTAAATCTTCCCTGGAGTTTTAGCAAATACGTGCTTTTTCTATCATGCATTTAGAATTAGTAAAGGAATCTACACTGGGCCATAGGATTTATAAATAGATTTGGCTTCCTCTGCAATACTTTATGGACCATTATTTCAGAAATGAAGATGCAGAGCCACGAATAAATAAAATAATTGCAGCTGATCAGGCTTTATTTACTGCTATCACATTTCCCTGACTTCTACGCTTCCCTCCTCTCATCTGCTCCACTATCCTGAATCAATGACCAGATAAAGAGCTGTCAGTAAATGTCAAACACAAACCATAAAAGATGCCAAAGGTTGATTCTGGTTTCCCCGCTTCCAAATCCTGCCTGGGCCTTTCCAGAGCTGGCTTTCTCCCTGGATAAATTCCATGTGGAATTGGGAGGCTGGGAAAGGGCAGAGCCAGTCAGGTGAGTTCTGCAGGGTCTCCATCAGTTCTCCAGGGAGCACATTTTTCTGTGACTCCCCTGCAGAAGTCACTGCCAAAGGTCTGGAGCTCCCTACTGCCTCTTGTCCTGGGAAAGAACACCCAGCTTTGTGAAGCCTCAATCAAAAGGGTACCCTGTAGAAAAGAGAGAGCACCAGAAATAGCCTGGAAAGTATCTAGGGAGTGAAGAAGATCCTACAAGAAGTCTCCTAGATTTAAAGCCTGGGGTTTTTTTTAATTATTTTTATTTCATTCTAGGCTGCTTATTTCTGTATAAAGAAATGATGCTGCAAGCCTCTCCAAGAACATCAACTTCAGTCCATAAGGTGGTGAAAGAGGCCGATGGGACCGGATGCCAAAGGAACCAGGAAGATTTACGCTGGGTGAGCATCTGGCTCCCTGTTCACCAATATCAGAATGAAGACAAATGCTTGCAAACACCCTTATTCAAAATCACTAATGTGTTCAGTGACGCTCAGCACAACTGCAGCAGCATTGCTCCTCTAAGGTCTGCTGACTGGAAAAGCAGATGCTGAGTGCTTCTTCCAGGGGTATATGTGATGCAAAGAGCAGTGAGAAAACAGGGCACTGCTGCCCCTCAAATCAATCAAAGGGAATGATTAAGACATCATCATTTTCTGTTATTGTTCTAGTGGATGGTAGTAATTGCTTCTACACAGGAATGTGGCTACACCTCTATTGTCATCCATCATCCTGCTGAGGCTGTGTATAGCACAGTAGCAGTGGCAAACTTTTGATTTGACCTCATTAGCATTCCCAGAATTACAATGTCATACCAATGATAAAGACTGAGATTATCTGCATCTCAGAAAACAGAGAAGGAGCAAATCACACACTATGTAAAAAGCCAACAGTGCAACCACGACTCTGCCAAATACTTAAAGGCTGCTTGAAACCCCCTTGGTTCTTGATTTTGCATGTGGGACAAGACACAATTAGGAATTGTGCCTATATACATCAAACTTGCAGATAAAGGGGCTGGGTTCATGTACTGGTGACCTGAAAATCTGGGGAGAGGACAGGGAGAGGAAGGACAGATGCTGGAGCAGATGCTCTCTGCTACCACCTTCCCTCTGACTTGTCAGTATTGTCTGTGCTTCCTCCAACCTCTCCCAGGCAACCAGAGATCTACTGAAAACAAGGAAAAATTTGTGTGCAATTGGAAAATAACAAATTTGCACAAATGCCTTGTGCTGCCTGAAAGTTCATAGGATTTCCTTGTGATTCCCAGGACAG
Organism: Corapipo altera; assembly: GCF_003945725.1. NCBI lineage: Eukaryota > Metazoa > Chordata > Aves > Passeriformes > Pipridae > Corapipo > Corapipo altera. The sequence goes on along the minus strand of NW_020884920.1, from coordinate 1,304,878 downwards.
ATGCACATAGGGAGGGTTCCTGCACAAACTTGGGTTGAGGGGCAGGGGGACCAATTCTTTGGCCCTTCTGCAAGTCAAACAAAATCAAGTCAAATCTGTACTTTTCTGAAACCAATCTATAGCAAAATCTATAGTGAAATGGGGAATTTCTCAGTCTCCAGCCAGCAGCTTCCCTCTGAGTTGTGCTCCCCACTACAGCTCTAACACAATGCCAACACATATTCCAAACCACTCATTCTCAGTTACTTTAGTCTTTTATGGACTATCATAGAGAAAATTAACTGAACTTCCCTACAGTGGGAACAAAAGAAGGAAATGAATTTATTATTCCAGTGGTACCCTTGACACAGATACTGAGTAGCTTCATTAAACATTTTGCAGCCCCGAGCATCTTTGATGAACCCTCTATAATAAGCAGAGTCATTTTCCTTATTACAACACAAACATACAGGTCAGGATTCAGGAGTCATTTACATCTGCTTTGTATTTGAATAACTTATCTCAGTGGGATCTGGGCAGGCACAAATCAAGGCCACATAATCCTAGTCCTTCCCTTTCTCTCCAGAGTCATTACCTTGCAGTTCCACTCTTGGATAACCTCATTTTCACAGACTCAGCATAGCCACAGCCAAATGACTAATACAACCCTTTAACACAAACAACAATAAATCAACTGATTAAATTATAATTTATCAGACAAATACTATTTAGCTCTTCCCAAAGCTGTTCTGAACCACCTCTCTTGTCTGGCCATGTTCCAGAGGAGCACTGACACTAGATAAAGCTCAGACCTGTGCAGTAAGTTTACATAGGAAAGAAATGCTGAAAACATCCTGTATTTATGATGGGAGATTTCACAGAGATCAGGGTGAATAACATTCCTGACAAAACTGTAATGTCTCTGAAGCCTCCTTAGCATCTCTTCCAAAGACCAGTCTAGCAGAACAAGGTATCAACAGACCCCGAAGCTCCAGACTCAGCAACAAGCCTCAGGAATGAGACACGTTAACCTTGAGAGACACTACAGCAAACTTTTAACAGCTTAGAAAATGGCTATTTCACCCCAATTTCACTTAACAACACACACTTTTTTGACTTACTTCATTGGTTTGAACAATGCTTGTCCATAGTTCTGGAATGTCATGATCAGCTTCAGCTGGGTGCCTCCTGATTTCATCGCTGGGGGAAAAAAACAAAACTGTTTTAAAATGCGACATGTGGATCTACTTAATTCAGCTTCCTTGAAACCAAATCATATCTATTTTGCTCTGTATTAGATGCAGCACTATGGTACCGGAGCACAAAGCAGGGTAATCCTAACTGGACAACAGATTATTAGAGTACAGGGAAGAACTTTGGGCTGCTGACCAGGACTAAACATGGATTGTACTTCCTGATACATCTTTGTCTTCTTCAACTGGCCACTGTGGGCTCCATAAGCACCCTGACTGAACAGCACAGATTGGAACAGACCATTGGAGTCTTGTTTTCTCCATCTTCAATTGCTCTCGGAGTTCCTTTTAACAAGGGACACACATTGGGAAAGGAGATGGGGTGCTTTCAAAGACATCTGCAGCTGGGATGTACAGTCCAATGCACAGCAGACATCTCCTTAATTAAAAGCACGAGCAGATACTGCAGCAATCTCTGATCTCTGCTGTGATTTTATTAATGGCTGCTGAGCAGTAGAGATATGTAAATTCACCTCCTCTATGCACAATGGATTTGTATCCAGCCCAGCTATTAACTTCAAGGGATCCCAAGGTGGTTCATACATGAGAGTGGAGCTGTGCAGAGCAGGTCCCTGGTTTGGCTGGAGATAGCAAGGACAGTGGCCCACACTGCACACTGAGGGCTATGCTCACCTCCCAGCTGGGAGATAATGGGAATTTAAGACTGATATCTATTCATACCAATCTGAAAAATTTGGACAAAACCACACCAACAGCCATATTATAGCATTTCTAAAGTCGGAGTGATTTTTCTATATGTATAAAAATTCATAAAAATGCATTTTATTTGATGATAAGGCTACTTAAAAAAGATAAACATGTACTTTGGCAAACAGCTGCTTTTCTACTGCCTCATTCAAAAGTGCTCTGAATAAATGAAATGACCTATAGCCCAACTCCTAATGTACCTCTGTGTTGGGAGAGGCAGGGCATGGTTGTCAGGGCTGTGTGGATGAGTCAGGCCTTTAGAGAGGCTTTCTACGAATCATCAGATAATCAATCCCTTTCTTTAGAGTTCTGACAAAACCCATGTCAACTGGAGAACTACATAAATGTCAGGTTATCTTGCTCTGTAAATTTTGGCTTAGAGTTGCCCTTGTTCCACCTATATAGCTTGTTTTCTTTCTCTAACCAATGCCATTGGCTGCACATCTTTTTCATTACTCGTCTCTGTGTCTTATCACTGATAGGTCATCAGCTCTCTTTCAGCACTTGTAATCTATACTTTTGCAACAAAATGCTATGCAAATCTGGTTAGTGTAATTATACTTCTAGAATAAAATCCCTCTTGCCTTGCTGTTTTGCTGATCTCAGCCTTCTCTTGCATTGCCAGTTTATCCCAAAGGAACAAATAAATAATTAGAAATTAAAGGGCATTAAGCAATTTGAATTGACCAGGTATAGCAGAAGCATGTGGCTTTCATGGATTAAACTCCTTTTCTTGTGCAGAACAGGTCAGTTGTTCTGCACCCGAGGGGAGAAGGAGCTCTAGGCCTCTTCATACCCAACCCACAGCCTGAGGGCAATGAGAAGCAGAAATCCTCCAGTCCAAAACCTACATGTGGTGCCTCGGGACCATCACATCCAGCTGTGGACTCTGGAAACACCCCTGGTGAGTCTGGACAGCAAGCAGGCAGCTAGAGCTGCCCTGGCCTCATGCCCACAGGGACACACAGGGCAGTCCTGACCACCTTCCCTGCCCAACCACTGGCAAAGGTGTGGGATTTCAAATAAAACATGGAATCATACAATGGCTTGGGTTGGAAGGGACTTTAAATATCAACTACTCTAACCCCCCTGTAATCACAGCAATGCAAAGAAGAAGAAAAAGGGATGTTTCATCACACCCTTTTCCAAGTACAAAGTTTTGGACACATTAAGGCGACTGGTTTCCCAGAAAGTTGAAGCCACTTGACAGATAATGATTTTGTTAGCAGCCAAACTCCACAGCGAGTATGTCATCACCAGGCAGGGAAATGTATGAAGAAGATTAACAATTCAGAGTAATTCTTCCATGAGACACACAAGCCTGGTTTCCTGTCAGAAGGAATTGAGCTGAAGTAAGACAAAAGCGTCTCCCTCGTCTTTTTGGATCCCTGGTATTGTGTTGCCTTAATTGGTTGCACCCGCAGCCTCGACCAAACACAAATTTTGCTGGCACGTTGTTCCTCCACTGCTGCGAGGAGCAAACTTTGGGCCCCTCCAAGCCAGAGGGTGACACTGGTGGGAATGGTGTCCCATCGTGCTTTCTGGCAGGGCATGCTGGAACCCATGTGCATCATGGAAAACAGCCCGTGCCAGAACTGCACCTTGGTTTCCTGCCCCATCATCCAGACCTGTGTGCAGATATTCCCACTTTGTCTGCTCTGCCAGTGCCACAGCTGTGCTGGTCAGGCTGGGGGTGATTCAAGGCCACCCTCCAAATGCAGACTAGTTAGAGCCCAACATTGTAATCCCTGCAGAGATGGAAACACCTAAACTGAGACTGTTCTTTTAAACTCAACAAGACCTTTGCTGTACCTGTAAACTAAGCAGGCTTGGGCAAAGTGCAGGGTGCCCAAATTTTGGGGTGGTAATGCCAGAAAAGAGAAGATCTCATTGGAGATGACTGACCTCTAGGTCAGATCACTTCCCTTGTCCTGACGTAGCATCACATCTGCATACTGGCTTCCCTCTCATTTCCTGAGCTGTATTCCTCCAGGAACTCCCTTTTCTGCTCAGACCTCAGTTAAACACACCTCTCTGGCCATTTTGGCCAAATAACGGGAGCCCTGTCATCTTCCAGGGGTTTATCCCAAATCAACATTGCTTGCTCATCTGGAGATATCCTTGTACCTTCATCTACTGCCCACAGGAACATTTCTGAGGAATGTATAATACCCAGAAGCAATGGATCCAATTCTCCAAGGAAGTGGAGGATGCTACACCATTGCAGTCTGTCACATCTGATCAGCAGGCTTAGGGATTTTTACTAAGGCCTTGCAACACAAGGCTGTACTGACTCCAAGGGAACCACTAGTCACTCTCTAAATTCACCTTTCTTTTTTTTTTTTTTTAAGGTTTTTTAATATACTGTAACATCACAGGTCACAAACAGCTCTGTAAAAGGCTTTATAAACCTGCTAGCTCACAACAGGCACTTCAAATCAAGTCTCATACAGCTCCTGGATGTACTGGCACACTGCTACAAACAAATCCCAATACCATCATTACTTTTCATCTTCAGGCAATTCAAAGCCTCTCTTTTCCCCCAAAGTAGAAGGAAATGGAAAGCAGCATTAACCTTTCCTGTTAACCCCATGTAAGGGCTCTCAAGTGTGATCAGAAATCTTCCAACTTTAGGAGGTTTTGCAAAAAATTCCCTGAGAAATCTTTTTGCTTGAATGACTGGGATTAGAGTCTTGTCCAAAGATTAGTGAAATTGGTGGGATTCTCTCTATTTTCTCTGTTAGATTTTGGATCAAGCCTGCAAAAATCCCCACTCCGTTTACATCTAAGAGCCTGCTGTCACGGCCACATTCCATGTCTGCTACTTCCCCACCTTGTCCCCTCAGCAATACAAGTTCTGAATTCCCTCCCTGAGCCAAACACACCATCCAATACAAGGTACCCTACCTATCATCTCTCAGTCATCTTTTTAAAACTGTATGCCACAGGGTTTCTGGCTACCATCCAGAACTAACTCCCAGTAGGGATACAATCCTGCCCAAAGGGATCTGACCCAGAAGAATTTGGAATTTCAATTGGTCTGCCTTTCCAGCTCCTCTGGTTTACTCCATGATAGCCCTGGTCCTACCAGCCTATCTAGACCATAGGGTTTTCTGATGGAGAGTGAGAGTCCCAACAGGATCTTTGAACCTCTTCTGATTCTTTTGGTCAGAATCCAACAAACGTTTTAAAGTATATTTAATTATGCAGTGCTAATGCCTGAGAAGTGAGATCCAGTCCCAGCCTGGGATGCAATTAACATCTGAAACAGAGGATGTTCAGATCCATTTTGGATTCCTATTTATAGATCAAGCTTAAATCTAACATAAACATGTTGATTGGCTTTAACAAGTAATGCTCTGCCCCAGGCTAGAGACATGGCCCTGTACAAGCTGTAAAGAACATATTTCAAAACAAATTCAAGCCCTCATTATCTCTTAATTTGTCCTTGTTCAGTCAGTTCTGCTAACTTGTTTTTAAAGGACTTTCTTGGTTTAGTCAAGAAAGTAAAAGACTTCTGCAGGGGAAGAGATCTGTGAAATTATTCTTAGGCTTTGTTGCACATTTTAAGTCCCCTCCTTTCATCTGGAATTGTACATTAAATCAATCTGCTGACTCTTGGCAGATTCATTGTTTTCTTATACAGTAAATCAATGGTGCTACATTTCATTATGTTTTTCACAAGTTCTCAAAAGCACTTTTTCCTTTCTTTTGGATGAGATTTTTACACTTTTCTTTAGAACCAGAATTTATGTTCAATATTTAGCGTCTTGTCTTTTTCTTCTTCCCCCCCTTTTTTTTTTTTGCCTGCCTTGAAGCAGAGTCCACCTCAGGTAATTGCAGCATTTATCCCCTGCGTGAGTAATCTCGCACGCTTGCTTTCTAATTGCTACCTGAACAAACTGAAGGCACCAGAGGTTCAGAAATTACCTCAGTCAGGTTATGTTTCCAAACCTTTACAACCAGAGGATTTAAAGAATCAAAAAATAAACCCCTGCTAAACAGAGGAATCACAAAGGCCTATTCTGCTTACAGGCAATCCCACAGCACAGCTCCTCTGGACAGCAACACAAGCAAGACCAAGCCCATGCTGCCCCTACAAACACCATGCCAGAGCTGGTGTTAAGCTGCTGACAGTGCTGCAACAATTATGCACAGACATCTTGTAAATATGCAAGAAAACAGCTAACTATGGTTATTTATGCATGCAATAAACAGTTATGAAAGGCAAAGGAAATGTGCAATTGCCTGTGCATGTACTTCTGAAAATCAGGCTTCAGTGCTCAGTGGAAAAGCAATTCTCTCTAGGCTCCTATTTATGGCAAGAGGAAATTTTCAGTGAATTAAATCAAATTAAGAGCTATTCCTTTATGCTGAACAAAATGAATAGGAAATATATATACTGATGCAGGGCACAGAATTCATCCTCAGCCCGAGAGCCTGGGTAACCCTGTCCTTTTCCAGGCCAGCTCTAGGTGTCACTGTGGGAGCTGGATGTGATGCTCCTTCCCATCCATGGAATTGTTCCATTTAAACTTTAACATCAAGAAAATGTCACCTTGGTGCTCCCCGCTCTTGGGAATTGCTTCTGTCACCGTTTTCATTTTAAAATACCACTGCACGTTTCAGAGTCATGTGAGTGGTTCTAATAGACATGGGAGATCAATCTGGTCACCACTCTCCCCCATAAATAATGCAAGCTGAGCAGAGAAATCACAGTGTGGCCAAGAAGGCTGTTTTGCTGCAGTTTGGATCTAATTACTGTGGGTATCAAGCAAAGCATCTAATTCTATTAGAGCCAAACTAAATCTGAATACTGGGAAGAAACTGGATAAAGCAATATCCCATTTCATCTAATGCATGTAACCCTGTATATTTAATTGTTCTGCTTGCTAAAAGAAGCCTGAAGACTGGGCACTGTAAAGGTTTCAATTTATTTTATACTCCTAAGCTGATATCTTCCCAGCTGCCTTAGAGGAAGAAAAAACAAAAAACTCAGCAAAAATGGACCATAAGGAAAAAAACAAGACTAATTAGAAGATATGCAAGAGTTTGCAAAGAATGTAACAGACCTATAAATGTCCTTTGGTCAAATATATTACTTTTTATTAATCAGCTTAAATGCTTTTGAATCCCTGTGCTGCTCTGCAGTAAAGCTGAAAACTGGCAGGGATTACATTAAAACATGTATTTTTAAACTCTCAAAGAATTTGGAACATAAAATAAGAGATGCTGCATTGTGTAATAAATAATAAAAAGAGAAAGTATATTAACCTCCAGTCTTATCTTAAAAAATATTAACAATATGTTCTTTCTTTTGTTGCAACCTGACAAAGCTCCTGAACCCCCACAGGGACAGACAATGAATGCTCCCACCAAAATTCAGATCCTGGCATCTCTACATCGGCAAAAGTCCCCTTTCCATTTCCATACACTTGATTTTAAACTGGGATTTATATGTAGGAATCATTCTCTGTCAGTTACCACAGTGGCCAATACCAACACCAAATATACCTCACAGTTAAATTTATGGAAATTATACTGATTCATTGCTAGAAACCAGGGCTCTGTGTTTTTGTTAGAGGCCTAAGAGGCCCTACCATGCTCTTAAGAGCCTTGTTCAAACATTAACAGAGACAATCCCAAAGGGAATAGCTAATAGCAACCATAAATCTTCCTCTGTGGTCCCATGGCCCTTTCCCCTCGTTGATCTGAAAGCTCTATCAAAATCAGATTTATTGGAAACCCCAGGACACATTTGTATGACACATTAGATGAAACCACGGCCCCAGGGAAGCAAATGGCAAAACTTCCACTTACGTCACCAGGGTCAGGATTTCACTCCTATGTTTTATGAGGATAATGTTTTGCTGCTAGGATAATTGAAGCACAGACTGGTGAAGCCACATGCCCAGAAGCAGAAGTGAAGACCAAGCCCAGATAATCAAGTGAAGAGTGAGGACTAAACTATTCTTTCTTGCTCCTACCTCCATTTTTCTCCCACCAGCTTCTATGTCCCTACATCAACCTTAGCCATCCCACTGCTCTGAAGAAGTGACAGACTTCATGGCTCAAACACTGCCAAGTTTGCTGCAAACACTGCTCTCCTCCTGCACAGACAACACAGCTGAGCTGAGCTGAGCTCTGAAGGGCTGAGAGGGTAAGTAGAGATCGATACACCCAGCAGCCATGCAGTACAAAACACTGCTAGAGCCAGTGCACTTGGTGCAAGCCTCAAGAGATGGGCCAGGAGATGACTTGGCTGAGCATCACCTCACAGTGCTGAGGACACTGCCTGGGCTCTGCTGCTCACTGTGGGGACAGGAAAGGGCACAGACTGCATCTTTCCCTCCTCAATGGACGTGCCCAAAGAGCAACATCAACATGTGTCACAAAGTGCTGGCTCAATCTCCATTTGCACATGTCACTAATATTCCAAAAATCACTTGGTATTGAGGGGCAAGGTCAGGAAAGGTGAGGGCTGTATCAAGGAGAAAATCATCCAGACCATGTCCATACAGAGACTGCTGCTACCTGCAGTGTTACCTCTGAGCTAGGGAAGGGAAAACACATGGTTTAATCGTCAAACCCAACCTCCTTCACGAATCACTCCAATCCAGACTTTTTGGGGACAGAAAAGCCAGCACAGGTTAATAAATGAGTCCATGTTTGTCATCTTTCATGAGTTACCTGTCCACTGGACCCTTGAATCCAACATGTGGGATGGCACCTGGATATCACAAAGTGCTTTATTCAAAATGCTGCCCCAGCAGAGCAGTGTGCTGAGCACAGCCACCAGGCAGCAAGATTCATGGAGGCAAAGCTCTCCTGTAGCATCCTGCATTTTACACCTACTCCATCCCAACCAGCTAAATCAGCCTATTCTTGATGACCAAGGATCTCCTTTATCCTGCTCAGCAGCCACTGTGATTCACACAATGGAAAATGTAAACCTTAGGGCTGCTTGAGCTATTCTTGCCCAGACCATTTCCTGCTGAAGCTGGGGGAATTTTTGCCTTGCAGGGTTAAAGACCTGCTGACCTCATCCCACAGTGCCAACACACCATCAGCACTTTTACAGAGCTCCTGCTATTTCATCCCTCTGAAAGGGACTTTGCAACTTTGTGGTCAGCACAAGTAACTTCATTTTCTGCGTGGTGGATGGAAACCACTGCCTGTGCTGCAGCTCCCTACCTCTGGAAACCACGGTGTGTGCATTTGTTTAGTATCCCAGGGCTGTCATTTGGGGCTGTGTCATTTTTTTTCCCCCCCGTGCAGCTACGCGGTTAAATTCAAGGAGACACACGTTGCCATTAAACAACCCTGGAGAAAAGCCCCGAACTGTGTCACCTTGTTTAACCAGAGCCAAAGGTTGACACGGGCACATCCCCGTTGTGGATCTACAAGCAGAATAAACAGAGCTGAACTCTGCTCAGCAGGAGGCTGGCTCGCCTGGAGCTCCCTGCGCGATGCCCAGGGAAGCTGCAGCTCCGGCAGTCGCAGAGCCCCGCGGTGCCGGATGCTCCCGCGGCCATCGCTGCAGGGCTGCAGGTCAGCCGCCTCTCCTTCCACGGGAACACGAGGCTGTGCCAGACACAGCCTTTCCGATAAAATAACCAGCCAATAATACAAATCCAGCTCGTGCAAGATGCTATCTGCTTTTTGCCATCCTTTTTTTTATTATTATTATTATCGTATTTATTTTAAATAACCAAATAGGGCACTTTCAGCCTGATCGTGACTGAAAGATCTCTGAAGTGAATGGGATTTGCCTGGCAGACTTGGCAATTATTCAGGTCATACAGAGCTGGCAATATCTCCTTATGTTTAACAGGGAAAATGAGCAGAGAAGTAAGGGAGCAACGTTGTAGGGACACCGGACAGAAGCCATGCAAAATATTTATATTCAAACGATGAGATCCTAAACAAAGAGCAAATAATAATAAACAAATAACATATATCCAAACATACCAACACTGGTTATCTTTTGGGAGACAAGGTCTTGTAGTAAAGCCTCAATTGCAGGATTATGTCTGGAATACAACTCGTACCGATTAATGCCAATGTGGAATTTTAACCAGTTTGGATAGGAGTCTATGGAGGTTTCTCCTGTTGGCAAAAATTCTTCATGATGATCTTCATTTTGCCTACCACCAAAAAAAAAAAAAAAAAAAAGGGAAAAAAAACACAACAAGACCCAAAAATTGAGGAGAAAGAAATAATGTTACAGTTTGTAACATACATCAAGAAACAGGGCTTTAGAATGTTGGAAAGGCAAAGCACTACAGAGGGGAGAGAGGTCCCAGGTTTCTCCCTGCACCAGCTCCATGCCAGGAGCAGGCTCCCACCTGGGGTCAATGGGGAGATGGATTCTCACCTCCACTCATCCTGCCTGACTGAAAGGCCACCAAAGTCAGGAGCAAAACTCAGAGTGACATCACTGAGTGTTGGCAGAGCCCCTTATATAGCAGAAACACAGAGCTCAAGTTTTACCTTGTGTTTAGCTTGTATCATGTTACACAGAGCCTTTACAGGTCTGACTCAAAGGAGAGCATCATCCTGAATCTTTATTTAACAGGGACATGGAGCTGGGAACCCCGAGTGCAGCAGCAACCTGACCTATGGTACCCAATGCTCCCACTCTCTCTCTTCTTTCTTAAATAGAGAGAATGAGAAGAAACTGGATTGCTCTGAACTGGTTGCTGAAGAACTGGTTGGTTTTGCCCCTTCCCAAGCAGTGGGATATTTCTACAGCAAGGAATTCTTTAATGACTATTACCTTCTAAATTTCTTGTTAGTTCTGTGAACTTTGGCTGCAGGCACTACGGAAAATAAGTACAACAGGCAGCTGCATTGTGAACATCAATGATGATTTCACTGTTCACCTACTGAACAGACTATCTCATATTTTCTATCCAGAGTTCTCTGTGTTTACAGTCATCTCCAGATGTTCAGGCATTTGTGACTTTTTTTTTTTCTCTTTTACTCTCAGAGCAACCAGAACTTTTTCAGGTTATTTCCCTTCACAGTCAGTTAGGATTACTAGATGGAAGAGGTCTGGACAATTCACATGCTCATGGGGCGGAAATCAGAATTATTTATCCTCTCTTTCTAAAGGTTTAGATCATGCTGGCTGCTCTGCAGCTTGACAGAGCTTTTGCACGGTACAATGCAGCTGTTTAAACATTACAATGTCAGTGTGTTTGGAAGAGGGTGCTGTTGTATTAGACAACCCTTTTGATTTTTCAGTCATTGAAATTTCTCAGCATTTCTTAGGAGCCAACAGGGCATACGATTCACAGAGGCAACTGGCTGCTTTGAAGGCTGGAGAGCAGCGGAGGTGTAGGGCACTGGGAATTAACTGAGGATGAAAAATGTAGCACAGATCTGATCCTGAGAGTGGAAATACCTGCCAGGATGAATGCCTTTGTGGTCCTAGATCTTGCTTTTGAGAAAAGTTAATGTATTACTGCCTGGCGTCACTGCTCAGCCCCTTCACCTCTGGATGGGAGACTGGGAAGGTGGGAAGGTGCTGGAGAATAAAGCTCACTATGAGCTCACCCTCACACCGTTGTTCTTGCAACATTTGCCTCGGCTACAGCTGGAGATGGGGCAGACGGACCCTTCGGCCCCAGCCTTCTCGTGCTCCTGTGTTTATTCTGTATATCATGGCATTTAATTTTTGAAGGAACACGACCGGCCGAGCCTGCGAATGGTTC